>NC_135013.1:12988474-13303859 GCF_051020955.1 Megalopta genalis
TCAATGCGACGGTTCCGTGTTTGCAGGCCGGGTACATGTGAAAGCCATTCGAGCCCTCGACGTCCGAGAAGATAGGCGTGTGCGACATGTGCCCGGCAATGCTGTGGCGCAGAACAAAAAATCTGATTGAACACCTCATTTTCAATCGAGTCCCTCATTTTCGAAACTAGAGTTCAGTGAGTTCAGTGCTTTTCGATATTGCTGCACGGTTAAATTTACACGAAAACTCGATTGGAGTTGTTATGTCGCGACGCTGATACTGTTTGTATAAGATCACAGACGAGATATCTCGCGAGGTATTGCCGCTTGTGCGGTGCCACGGACGTGTTATCCCGCGACAAAATACCGTTCGTGCGGTGCCACGGACGTGTTATCCCGCGACAAAATACCGTTCGTGCGGTGCCACGGACGTGTTATCCCGCGAC
This sequence comes from Megalopta genalis, assembly GCF_051020955.1. Lineage (NCBI taxonomy): Eukaryota > Metazoa > Arthropoda > Insecta > Hymenoptera > Halictidae > Megalopta > Megalopta genalis. The sequence continues at coordinate 12,988,900 of NC_135013.1, forward strand.
AAAATACCGTTCGTGCGGTGCCATGGACGTCTTATACCGCGACAAAATACCGTGCGTGCGGTGCCATGGACGTGTTATACCGCGACAAAATACCGTTCGTGCGGTGCCACGGACGTGTTATCCCGCGACAAAATACCGTTCGTGCGGTGCCATGGACGTGTTATACCACGACAAACTACCGTTCATGCGGTGCCATGGATGTGTTATACCGCGACGCAATACCGTTCGTGCGGTGCCACGGACGTGTTATCCCGCGACGCAATACCGTTCGTGCGGTGCCATGGACGTCTTATACCGCGACAAAATACCGTTCGTGCGGTGCCACGGACGTGTTATCCCGCGACAAAATACCGTTCGTGCGGTGCCATGGACGTGTTATACCGCGACAAACCACCGTTCATGCGGTGCCATGGACGTGTTATACCGCGACAAAATACCGTTCGTGCGGTGCCACAGACGAGTAGACACACTTTAATTCGGGAACAAAAACATGGGTCCAAACACAATATCAATCTGACTACGTTCAAGCATAAGTTTATTATTATAGATTGCGTTTCTATTAATCTGATTTACACCGTGTCTGGACTCATTTTAATCACGAGAAACGCGGCTATTCGTTCATGCTACACTTACAAAGACAGGGCAATATATACAGAAATTCCGTTTTAAAAGAGTGTACGAATACTTTCTGCTGTAATTGCTGAACAATCGCTGTGCAATCATTTGTGCAACGTGAGTCATTTTCCTGACATATCTCAACAGTTGTTGTTTGCAAAGGATGTCTACGTCTGTGAGAGAACTATCATGATAAAGTAGGTCGAGCTTCTTAATATTTCAATATCATCGTAATGGTATCACGTATTTTAATTAGCCTAACTGTGCCAATCCACCTATCGACAGTTTCAAATACGGTCGGTTCAAATTCTTTTATCCATTTCTACCACACTATAACAGTAACGTTGAAGCTAGTGAACAAATAAATTCTTTGGTGGAATTATTCTCAAAGTATAAAGACGGCGTTGATCTAATAGAATTGTATCGACACGACGAATACGTTCGAACGACACGAGGTTCGCAACAATACCTGTTTATATTGATAATATGTCCTTCGTTATTCTTTTTGCGCATCGAACGCACTGCTCGGGACATGAACACCGGAGTTGCAAGCATGAACACGTTCACCATCTTCTCTATCGATTGCCAGTCGCTGTCTGCGAACAGTATTTTTTTCCAGTAAGAAAAAACTTAGGCCCACCGCGTCAGTGTTATTTGACTCGCAAAAGTTGAATTGATACTGTCAATTTATTACTATATGATCGTTGGATGCATGAAATTCACTATAACTCGGCAGTACACACGTGAAGGTTCAGTGAACCCGCATCATTAGGAAGCCTGATTTCCTTCTCGTACTTATACAGGGTGTCCCAAAACTATGGTATTTCCGGGAAATGAGGGATTCCTGAGGTAATTTGAAGTAACCTTTTCCTTAGCGAAAATGCAATCCGCGGCTTCGTTTACGAGTTATTAACGAAAAACGTTGACCAATGAGTGGAGAGCTCTGTTGGCGCTAGGCAGCCCGTACCAACAAGCGAACGAAGCCCAATTCCGTTCATTGGCTCGGCCGCCTCGCGCCAGCTGATCTCGTTTCTTATTGGTCAGCGTTTTTCGTTAATAACTCGCAAACGAAGCCTCGGATTGCATTTTCGCTAAGGAAAAGGTTACTTCAAAAAAATGATATCTCCTCATTTCTCGGAAGTACCATAAGTTTTGGACACCCTGTATGACATTAAGTCAGTGAATGCATACATGTATAATCGTTCAGATTACAAACATGTAGTTTTCCTATATGGATACAAAATGAAAATGAGATCGTAAATCGTGACCGTTATCGAGTAACTGACACAGTTACTGCGACAGCAGCTAGGAAAGATTGCACCATGTTTTTGAAATAGTTCGCTACCTATGATACGCCTGAAGTTCGCGATGCCGGCATTGTTCACCATGATGTCCACTCCGCCAATCGTCTCGACGAAGTTGAAAACCTTGTCAACGTCCGGCTCTTTGGTGACGTCGCACTGCAGAAGATGGTACTGTCCTCTTTCCCTGATTTTGTTCCAGTTATCGGCGGCCTGTCTTAATTTGTCGTATTGCATGTCAACGGCCACCACGGTCACTTTGTGTTGTAAAAGTGCGACGGTGATCGCTTCGCCGATGCCGGATGCTGCACCCGTAACTACCGCGTTTTTGCCAGCCCACCGTTCCATGATGTTTTGTTGCTGCAATCAGTCGGTTATGCGACATTTCTTAATAGAACGATCGAGACGAAGATCGTTATTCAAGTTTCTTGCAGGATCAATCTAAAAACTATCCACACTGTACTGCGCATTTACATACCGAAGACAAGAAATATAATAACAAAAACACGGAATTAATCTCGTCAACGAGTTCTCCGAAAAGGATGACTCGAGTCTCGCGCGAACCGGCCTATGACGTGGAAACTGTTTCACTGATCAACAACTGTAATAGTAGGGCTATATATTTCGCGCTAAACTATGCACTCGTTTTTTCTTAAACGTTCCTTAACATGTTAAGCATAGATATGCGCGTAATAACTCAGTTGATAAGGTTTTACACATAAAATATAGTTCGCCTCTCATTGGTCAGTGTTTTTCGTAATAACTCGCGCCCTCACTGTTTATGAAAAGACGTGTTTAAATCAAGTGACGCGTTTAAGATTTTATAATAAATTGTTTACTGCAAATGGACACACGTAAGAACGTTTGCTTATACCAAATTTCAATAAAATTGAGTGTCATGAATAATGAAAATATTTACATTTTAATCTTCGTGTTACGTAATATTTGGTCTACGGAAATATTCGTACCACACTTCGGCAAAGACAGTTCTGTTTTGTTTCGATCGTCGTTTCCCATTGAAAATGAACTCTACAGGGTGTCCCAAAAATGTCTCGCAATCCGAAAATGGCGGGTTCCTCAGATCATTTGCAGCAGCTTCTTCCTTTACAAAAATTTTCTCCGAAGCACCGTTAACGAGTTATTAACGAAAAACAGTGATTAATAAGAATCGAGTACGGCTGACGCGAGGCGGCCCAGCCAATCAGCGCACGAAGCCCAGTTCCGCTCATTGGCTCGGTCGCCTCGCGCCAGCTGAGCTGGGATTCGACCGCCTCGACCGCTGGCGCCGTTGACTCGGCCGCCTTGACCGCTGGCGCCGTTGGCTCGCGTCAGCTGAGCTCGCCTCTCATTGGTCCTTGTTTTTCGTTAATAACTCGTTAACGGTGCCTCGGAGAAAATTTTTGTAAAGGAAGAAGCTGCTTCAAATAATCTGAGGAACCCGCCATTTTCGGATTGCGAGACATTTTTGGGACACCCTGTATAGCTTGAATTTCATCAAGTTAGAACTGCATTATTGCATCGCTGTTTAACCGTTTGAGTCTCAGGGGTTATTCAGAAAACACGGTCGAAAAGTGGCGAACAACGGAATAGCGCTTGTTTTAATCGATTGCGAAGAGAACCAAGCGGCGCGATAGCGCTCGTCAAGATTGATAAACAAAATAAAAAGAAAAAGAATGAAAAAAGGCAGCTATGCGATGTAAGTGCGTCACTAAAGAGCGATCGCGCTGCTTGGGACTCAAACGGTTAAATACGAATGTTATTCACTTCTTCCGGACCCAAAACGAAATCTCGTTCTTCTCTTGTCGCAATCTACGAATAAAAGTAAATGAAAACAATTGTACAATGAAAATTGTCTCGTTCTGCCAGGGAAATAATCAAAGACCAAGAAGAGCTAATCAGTTGTAAATGAAATAATAGTGCAATGGGTCAACAATCACTCTGCGTGTTAAGAGCGGATCTCTGAATTTGGTACTTACACAATTCAAAAAAGTGTTTAGAGAGTACCAAACTGGGATTTAACCCCATAACGCACAGTTTTCTTGAAAAAAATCGGTAAAAAAAATCAATTTTTGTAAATGTAAAAAGACACAATTTAGAACATTGCTAGAACAACAGAAGAAGATATAGCCGTTGATTAGAAGTAGATAAGCAATATCCAAACAAATCCACATCCTCAAAGGTTTCCATTTGTTACCGCCCCTGATTCAACTTTTTTTTTGGTGGAGAATTTTGATATACTGCGCTTTTTTGTTCCATGGAAAAAAGGCTCTATTTTATTCTTGAATAAATAAGTGTTATAGCTTACAATTCCATGTAAATGATAAATATCAATTAAATCAATTTTTGTTCTTCGCTTTCACATTGTTATGTTCAATTCTCGATTATATTCGAGTATGAAAAATTATAGCAGCATAAAATACAACGCCGCTCGAATTATCTCGAGTGTGCACAGTTTGGCCTGTTTAGCGCGCTCGAATTAACTCGAGCGTACAAGTTAAGGGGTCAAAGCTAAGCGCTTTCGGTTCCTATTTTGATGTCAAGACGAGCGGGAGAGTTGGGTCCACGGATCGAGTCAACAATCGAATATCACCGCTTCGCGTTCGTTCTTTTTCCCAAACAGTTTGCATGCCGCAAACCAGGTTCTGTAATCGGACCAAGCCGGTCTTCCTCCACGGATAAACGATCGCCGTTTCCCAGTCGCAATAACAACGGCGTGTATCGATCTCGTTGCGCCGTTGCAGCTGGTGCCGGGGGTCCGTCCGGTGGTCCTCAGACCCGGAACATTATTCTCGTTCGCGCGGCACGACGAGGAAATCAACAAGAAAACCAGCGGAAGCTTTATCCGTTTCCTGGTGCTGAGCACCAGATGCTCCTGTAGCTCGGTCATTTCTCAACGTTCCTGTGATTATACGAGCCAGAGCTCCAATCCCCGCGCGCGATCCCTTGCCGCCATCTCACGGTTACTTACCGCCATGATTCCGCCTGTATTTTTCATAGTCGCCGGTCGGCGACTTGCTCCCGAAACCGTGCGAACATATTTTACCGTTCGATCGCTATTTGCGATGGCAGAAGTGATTCTTGGCTTTTTATTTCGTCGAAGATCGACTCGCTTGCGATTCATAATGCTTGGAGACAGTGGGATCTGTTAATATTTTCAGGCGCCAGGTTATTTGCCCTGATTTTTCCGTGTAAATTGTCCTTGGGGGCGTGGCTTCATCTCTTGCCACAATCTCTCGGTTACTTACCGCCATGATTCCGCCTGTATTTTTCATAGTCGCCGGTCGGCGACTTGCTCCCGAAACCGTGCGAACATATTTTACCGTTCGATCGCTATTTGCGATGGCAGAAGTGATTCTTGGCTTTTTATTTCGTCGAAGATCGTCTCGCTTGCGATTCATAGTGCTTGGAGACAGTGGGATCTGTTAATAAATTCAGGCGCCAGGTTATTTGCCCTGATTTTTCCGTGTCAATTGTCTTTGGGGGCGTGGCTTCATCTCTTGCCACAATCTCTCGGTTAATTACCGCCATGATACCGCCTGTATTTTTCATAGTCGCCGGTCGGCGACTTGCTCCCGAAACCGTGCGAACATATTTTACCGTTCGATCGCTATTTGCGATGGCAGAAGTGATTCTTGGCTTTTTATTTCGTCGAAGATCGTCTCGCTTGCGATTCATAGTGCTTGGAGACAGTGGGATCTGTTAATATTTTCAGGCGCCAGGTTATTTGCCCTGATTTTTCCGTGTAAATTGTCCTTGGGGGCGTGGCTTCATCTCTTGCCACAATCTCTCGGTTACTTACCGCCATGATTCCGCCTGTATTTTTCATAGTCGCCGGTCGGCGACTTGCTCCCGAAACCGTGCGAACATATTTTACCGTTCGATCGCTATTTGCGATGGCAGAAGTGATTCTTGGCTTTTTATTTCGTCGAAGATCGTCTCGCTTGCGATTCATAGTGCTTGGAGACAGTGGGATCTGTTAATAAATTCAGGCGCGAGGTTATTTGCCCTGATTCTCCGTGTGAATTGTCCTTGGGGGCGTGGCTTCTTCGTTCTGAGCAGTAGGGCTGTGCTCCACGGGACAATCCGTGCGTATGTCTTGTTTAGAATGATTGAAAAAAAGCTTCACTCTTCTGAATCTTGTGAGAGGATCGATCAGAGCATCATTTACCACCTTCTCTTTGTTTAGGTTTCTCTGAGTGGGTGTGGCTTCAGTGCTCCTCATGCCAGTGCAGCCAGGAACTATCCTGGCTCCATAAGGTAATTTATATCTTCGTCTGACCTGATTACCCATAGCCTCGGCCCTGTCGGACAGAGAGAAGCGAGCAGCGAAGCACATGGCGGCGAAACATCGTGTACATGTTGCCGACGAACATTTTCTCGACCTACTCAAAATGTACATCGTTCTGACACTTCTATCAGGCCGTTTCTTCTTCAGAAATGTCTACAGAATCCGATCCTGGGTAGAGTTTTCCTGCTGAACAAAAAACTTTTCGTAAAAATACAAAAATATTGCGCAGAAACTGCTCACGTCGACACTTTTTAAAACTTTGACATTAATTTATTGCTATTTAGGACCAAAAACAATTAATAAATTGCATGCCACTATAGTCGGGAAACTTTCCTCTATCTTTTAACACATATTAGAACTTTCTAACGTTTGTACTTTTCATGCAATACCTCATTTTTGTCGAAAATTTTGGGTTTTTACAAAAGTTCGTTTATTTAAAAAACTGAGGGTGTGTGTGATGGAGCAATTTGGTTTTCGGATTCTTGTTCAGGGAGTGAAGCTCAACAAGAATTTCATAGTGGCTATAGGAACCCAGAAAAAAACTTTGATTTTGTCGGACAGTGTTATTCGTCCCGGTCTTTCTGCATAAATATCTCTGAGTAGGCGTGGCTTTGTGGCTCTGAGTAGGCGTAGCTTCGCGACTCCGAACGAGCGGGATTTCGCAACTCTTAATCCCAACGCTGCTAAAACAACATTTTTCAAAGCAACCTACGCTCGTAACAATTCACAGCGACCCACAGGACGAGTTTTTATACTTTTAAATCGCCGGAGGGCCTGCGGAAGATCATTACCGAATAGGAGTTTCGCGGAGTAATGTGCGTGCGTCTAGAGCGATCTATAGGAAGCTTAACCCTTTCAAATCTCGTCGCCGGCTTTAGCTGAAAGAGTATCGTGCCGGGGACGACGCGTGGCTAATTCAGTGTTCTGATATATGGAAGAGAAAAACGACTGCATGGTAGCATGCTCTACCTGTAACAAAACGATGCCGGTAATCACACCGCACACCGTTGAGAAATGATCGAGTGGCGAAAGCATCTGGTGCTCGAACCGAGAAACAAGTAAAGTCTCGGCGCTCGGTTTTCTTGTTGATTTCCTCATCGTTTACCACGACCGAGAATAATATTCTCTCGGCCGGTCGGTTTACTTTTCCTTCTCTGTTTCTGATTATCTAACCGACCCATCGTACTGCCTCTTTCGAGTACTCGAATCTCTCCGGTACACAGTTGAAATTTTACGGGCAACGAATCCTGCCATTATTCAGAGGCTTTTAATGTTAAATGGATGCAAAATATGTTTACGCGCGCAATAAACAGAAGATCGATTGGCGAACGATGAAACATTTCCTCGAATTGTATTGCGGATTTTTATGCAAAACGAAAATTGTCTAAGTAAGAAACATAAATTAGATGAAGAGATGTTTTTCCTCTTTTAATAATTGCAATAAATTAAACGTAACGTAGCGGTGTTATTAAATTTTTCTAATGCATCATAGTTACAATTTTGTGTTCGATCTATAGATTTTTGTCATAAATGCATAACTGTTAATAAGAGCAACTGTTATCACGATGGAGAGAAATTTCTCATGAAATTAAGGTAATTTTTCGTTAGATCAAGAAAAATTCTTGACATAATAGCTCGTTTGAATCCAGAGGAAAGTTATCCCGGCCAATTTACCGGGCGTTGAATTACGTTACAGTAAATAAAGGAAAGTTAGTAATAATCTGTAACTGAATTTTAGCCGGGGAGCATCGACGATCTTTTTAACGAGAAATTATCTGCGTTAAGCTGTCGGATGCAAGAAACTTCTGGCTCGTCGAAACTCGTGGTTTCGCGTCCATTTTCATCTCGCCCTGCCATTACTCAGCTCATGGACTCGAGGAGAGACACTCGTTGCTGTGAAAGGGAAACGGCTCCGCCATAAAACGCGGACCAATCGATGCGAATTCTGGAGGTCCTCTCAATTCCTTCCAATAAAATTGAACATACCTCCGCATCTATCTGAAGGGGATACACTTTGAAGCTCGGAACGACATGCATTTACGAAAATTTGCTGTACAGCAACGAGTGGATTTTTCAACCTAATTTCTATGGGATTTTATGGAGCGCGTATAATCGAATGCGTGCAATCAACTTTTCCTCGCAGAAATAATAAAATGTTCGCAGGAATGAAGCAACCGTGTCTAGAAAGTGGAAAATACAAAGTTCTGTCATTTTCAGGGAACGCGTTACGTTATCCTGGACCCAATTTTCCGAGGGATTAAATCACAGTGAAATGCAGGTAATTAACAGAGAACGGAGACAGATTTTCACTTTGAATTTTAGATTCCTTGTGCCGCATTTTTCCACGTTCTGCCCGGGCAACTTAAAACTCGTTAACTTTCAAGCAGCAACAGCGGAACCGTAAATCCACCGTCAGGTTCAGTTAATAACGGGCACCATAATCTTCCCGATGAATCGTTCTCTCTCCCTCTCTCCCTGTCCCTGCGAAAGTTCCGGTAATCACGGCAATAAAGATGGCGATCCCGGGCGAACTGTCTTCGTAACGCGTAAAACTTTTTTCCACGGTAGCGTTACGCCGAGTTACAGCCTCGAATCCCATCGAGATGGTATTCCATGAAATTTCTGCCAGACGTATAACGATTGCCGCAGGCGATGCTCCCGATGGCATCTTCGGGGGCGTCATGGATTAGCCACATTCTGCGAGATACCGGCGCTGGTGCTGGCCAGGCACGGTAAAAAGGACGTGCGAACCCCGGATGAAATCGAGGGTTCGAAAAGACACCGGCGTGATTCGCCGCGCTGGAAATACGTTTCGAAACGGCGGTGGCATCGTTAAAATTCAATGGTGTGGATCCGACGTCCCCGTTTCGCTATCCCCTTTTCTTGCGAAACGCTGTCAGCGAGCGAAAATTCGAGGTAAATCATTGCGCATGTTCACGGGTATTTAAACGCCCGAGTCAATGATTTTGTATGTCTAGAGAAAATGTAAAATCATAGAAAAAAAGCACTAGAAATTGTTAGTGGCGACACTGCGTGAACGAGAAAACGATTCCTGTGCACTTGATGCGGACAATTTTTATTTTGCATTAGATTTACGGTTTAATTATTTCTGCCATTATTGCAATCTTAGCACTAGATTTTTTATTTTATTTTTATTTTATTAACTTAGAGCATCTACAATCAGTTCCCTCGTGGGATTACGAGTTAATTTGTTAACGGTTTTCAGTGACACGAGGAGACTTGACTTATATTGTTGCATTAGATCATTGTACATTATAGTATAGTAACTTGTGTGTGATCTTCGTTATAGTTGCGATAATATTCGATTTGCTTGGTGAATCTGTTTATCTGTTTTTTCAGATTTCAGAGATTATACTCTTTTAATCTGTAATTGTTAGTATCGGTACGAATTCATTGCTAATGATATTTTATATTGTGATAACTAGACTGCGAATCTTTGTGCAAAATAATCATTTTCCGAATCAATTGTTCAAAGCAGAAGCTAAATAAGACGGTACATTTTCTTTTAATAAGAGATTATACCTTTTTAATCTCTCTCTCTCTCTCTCTCTCTCTCTCTCTCTTTCTCTCTCTCAGTAATTGTTAGTATCGGCACGAATTAATTGTTAATGATATTTTATATTGTGATAACTAGACTGCGAATCTTTGTGCAAAATAATCATTTTCCGAATCAATTGTTCAAAGCAGAAGCCAAATAAGACGGTACTTTTTTTTCTAATAATTTCGTTGAAGTAAGGAGAATGTAAGAGTGTTCTTAAATTCTTCACATAGTCGATTTGATCATAAACGCATGAAATCAATATAAGCCATTGCAGTTGATTAATCATTACGCGTGCATCTTGAGGAAGATACGGAAGATACCGTGTTTCCACACGGTCCCAATTAAATTACCAGGGACTGTAATATAATACCATCAGGCTCCCGAGAAGTTCCCGGACCGAAAATTTCCCTCGATTTGCATCCGGTCGGATAAGCGTCGTCGCCGCAGCTGCTCCACAACACTCTGTTTATCCCCGCGTGTAATATCCGGTCACTCGTTAATTTCTCGGCGTCTCGTTCGCGGTCATTCCCATCGGTTCGGAGAGTTTCGGGGCCTCCTTGAAAGCTCGCCACGGGGTCCGGAGGGTTATGGGGGTAGATCCGGAGACCGATCTCTTCTCCTATACATATTCATGCGGCGATAAGCCCCGGCCGCGCTGATCTTCCGTGGAACGGAACAAGGGAAGAATGGAAAGTAGGAGAGACACGAGACCTCGCCGGAGACGTCTCCCGGCGCTCTGGGGAACGCTTGTCAACCCCTTTTTTCGAATGCCACCGGTTCCCCCTTTATTGCCACGCAATAATGATGCCCTTCGAGGGACTCGTAACGAGGATTGTGACAGCAGGAGCGACGGGACCTGCCGAAATGCACTTTCCGCGTCGCGAATTCCGTCGTCGCTTTCGGCTTGTTAAGCCACGCTTATGCTGCTGCGACCAGCCCGCAGAAATACGTCCTACTGTTTGCGGAACGAAAGTGTTTGCGACGATTCGATGACCACGTCGCAGCTGTAACATGAATGTGTCTGAATCCGTTCTACGAGGGTATTCGTGTGAAATACGGACTTGTATCTGTTTTACATTAATACGAAAATATTATGTTATATTCATATCTATATTATGTTATAGTAGGAAAAAAAATTAACGTCGTGACATTAATTTTTAATACTACCGTAACATTGTTATCAGATGAGTACATCTATACAAAATTGCAAGGTATTATTTATTATTATATCGTACATATTGCAATTTAGGCACAACTAGTTTCTTTTTTATATGGCACCGACGTTAAAGAGTTGAAATGAATGTTACCAAAACTCTTAATTTTCATCATTTTTATTTTAAAATTCGATTTCATTTCTTCGCAGGCGAATGTCTTCGTTAGAACAGTAAAAAAGTGATTATTTTCAAATAATGTCACCTAATTTTTAATTCAGTATATCTTTTCTTTCATTCAGTTCTTATATTATACTATTGAGTACATGTTCTTGTTTCATAATGAGGAAATAGATACATCTGCTTCATCAAATAGTGCACTAGCAATAATTCTTATCAACCAGAGATTGTATTTTAATTGATAATACTTCTCAAAGTTTTAACGAGAAATATTAATATATACAAACGCATCGATTCCTTAAAATATAATTGTTCGTCTTTTCTTGGTGTCGAAAAGGTGAGCAATATTTTTTGGTTTCCAAAATCGTGCGCCCCAAAATTTTTTTCAATAGCCCTACGCTTAACCGAACCAAATAATTATATCTTGAGAAATCATACTTACTTCTGGTTCGCCTTTTATGTTTATATTTTCTTGGAAGTCCTTTCTCGATCGATTACTGTATCCAAAGCATTTTTCATCGAAACTTTAGGGATTCTTCGATGCACCACAAAATAGTCACAAAGACGTCCACTCGACTTGTCAGCAACAATTAAAGAAAACTGTCCTAAACGGGCGATCTCGAAGCAAAGCAAAGCGACGACGAAGATCGACGTAACCGCGATTCACTTCCGTTGTCCGCCCGAAATCGTCTCGCCGATAGGTTTCACGTCCCCGCACTCGTGTCCGTTCCCTCACTTTTATCTCCGCATGGTTTGGAGAAGCTCGGCGTGCATTTTCAATCAGCAACTTCCCCGCTGGCACGACGCACAATGCGGCATCACTCACGTGGAGAGACAATATATCCCGGAATCCATTGATAAAACGTACAATACTCACATTCGAAAGCGTCTCTCCTCCATCCCCGCATCCGCCCGGGTCCCCGGGTCTTGTTCGTCGAGCAAATGCTTCCGCATCCTCCCGGCCTCGTCGTATCGTTTCTGTTTGAACATAAACGAGCTACCTCTGCAGGTCCACAAATTTGTAATCACGGGGATAACGACCCTCCGTCGGGGACGGCTGGCTCGTTCGCGGCGCGCTCGCCACTTTTACCGCGAAATGGTCTGCGAGATGACGACCACGGAATGGAACTTTTCCCGAAAAAAAGCCCGGGTATTCCGGCCTTTTTGCGCCGCGCCGTCACCGTTGACTACCGGCTGAATCTAGTCCGCCGCAATGTCGTTACACGAGAATCCCACTGCGAAAGTCGCCCGGCAAAAACCCTTCCCTTCTACCGACCAATAAAACTATGCGCAGGGTTTTCCCGGTGTTTACACCGCCCTCGAGTCCTTTTGTTCCCCGATTCCATTAACCGACCGCGATTTTTCGGGACTCGCCGATCGCCGAGCTCGTTTTCAGTTGTTCCGAGCTGGTCTCAGAAGCCGGGACAGTCTATTAGCTTCGTAACTCTTTAAGTCTTTGACGGTGGTCCGTTTTTATTCAGAGTTGCGAACGTTTCATCGACATAGTTTATGCGCAGGAGAGATGAAATCATTCGCTGTTTGCAGTTAGCCGAATGGAATTGGCTATGTTGATCTCGAAGAAGCGTAGGTTCGAAAATATATGCAACAAATGTATACAGGGTGTCCCGAAAGTGCCTCGTAATCCGGAAATGGCGGGTTCCTCAGATCATTTGAAGCAACTTCTTCCTTTACAACAATTTTCTCCGAGGCACCGTTAACGAGTTATTAACAAAAAACAGCAACCAATAAGAATCGAGTACGGTTGACGTGAGGCGGCCCAGCCAACCAGCGCACGGAACCCAGTTCCGCTCATTGGCTCGGTCGCCTCGCGCCAGCTGAGCTGGGATTCGACCGCCTCGACCGCTGGCGCCGTCGGCTCGGTCGCCTCGCGCCAGCTGAGCTCGCCTCTCATTGGTCACTGTTTTTCGTTAATAACTCGTTAGTAGTGCCTCGGAGAAAATTTTTCTAAAGGAAAAAGTTGCTTCAAATGACCTGAGGAACCCGCCACTTTCAGATTGTGAGACATTTTTGGGACACCCTATATAGTCAGCCTAAAAAGCATTCGAACACTGAATTGAAGATTATTTTACGAGTCGGCGATATTTAAGCTGATTTAATTTCGTAACTACGAGTCGTATCATAATAATTCTGGACTTATTTTGAAGCTTGAAGACCCTTCAAGCTTCGCAATTGGTCGATCAGTTCTTCCTATCATGCTTTTATAACTCAAGCAAATAGAGAACTTGAAGACACGTTCACTTGAAAACGTAACAAATTGAACTACTACTTTTTTAATCATTTTATGAAATAGAGACACGGAACCAGCCTATGTGAACTTTATGTTACTAGTGCAGTACACCTCTCGTTCGAAGCTCAATAAAGTGACTAAGAAAAATCGTACATCAAAGTTTAATAGGTCATTGCAAAGAGGGAATTCTAATCTTTAAATCTATGTTAGGATCAGTCATGAAAACAATTTTCCAGCGCATTTGCAGACGTTTGAATCGACAATATTTTTTAGAAAGTGCATCTCTCCAATTTGCCATCTGTTACATCATGCAAAAACATGTTGCAAAAATCTGAGATGCAATGTACGAATACTTTTCACGCTAACCGTATATGAATATGTACGATAATCGATGCATCTCCGATAATGGTGATTGCGTATGGATTTGGATGGATGTAGTCGTGTTTATCATGAAATCATTCCAAACATCTGCTTCGCGGGTGTCAAGCAGTAGCAGTGCATTTAACTTATCGATTCAACTTATTTTAACTTATCTTAACTCATCTTCCTGATGCAGAAGTCGACGATTTCTTGTGGCATTTTTATTCTTGATGTAATTTTAAGTCTCATCCGCACTCGCCTCGATCTTCCGTATTTTCCACTGCTTCAGAAGTTGTATTACGTTCTGCATGTTGATCTTGTCTACTCCTCCAGTAACGAACTCAATTGCTTATCTTTCCATTGCACTGATTATTTCGTCCTCGCATCGATTCGATCTAAGAGCAATTGAACACATTATTCGAGGCTCGATAAAAATCGTACAACTGGAAATATTATACAAGAGAGACTTCAATCTTCCCTCCCATGATAATTTCAGTCGTGAAAACAATTTTGCAATCGTCTCACGGACGTTCCATTTAATAAAATGTTCTAAAGGAAAACTCAGCTTCTGTTTCCCAGATTTTGTATGATGTACAAGCATCCTCCAGTAATGAACTTAATTGCTTATCTTTCCATTGCACTGATCATTTCGTCCCCGCATCGATTCGATCGAAGAGCAATTGAACACATCATTCAAGACTTGATAAAAACCGTGCAATTAAAAATATTGTACAAGAGGGACTTCAATCTTCCCTCCCATGCTAATTTCAGTCGTGAAAACAATTTTGCAATCGTCTCGCGGACGTTCCATTTAATAAAATGTTCTAAAGGAAAACTCAATTTCGTTTTCCCAGATTTTGTATGATGTACAAGCATCTTTGAGAAAAGTGAACTCGAGCTCTCGTGGAGGCTGAAGCTTCATACTTTAAAACAAGCTTAGATAAACTGCTGTGTAATATTTTTGCACGAAGTAACAGCGGTTTTCGTTATCGATAAGTTAGTGGCATTGATACATAGACTACGCGTTTTATGCATTTATGATCAGATTGAGTAGGCGGAGTTTAAAACAGAAGAAAGATTAAACGAGTCGGATAATATGGGTGAGCTACTTTCAACTCGTTAAAGTCATTAGAGATTATTATTTATACAATAGATGATTATTTATACACAATCAGATTAAGTTTGAAAAACTCAATTAATACATTGCGTTGTAAAAAGAATGAAGACTTACAGTAAATTCTTCCTAGAAGGCCCGGAGATTCTTCGGAATTGAAAACGGTAATCGCCACGTTTCTTCCTTCGCGACGCGTTTTTATAGTTTTCGTCACCTCCCGCGTGCGCCTCCCTCTCTCTCTCTCTCTCCCTCTCTCTAGGGAGAAAGAACTCTAGAATTCTTTCTAGAAAGCACGCAGCTCGGAATTGATAACGGTAATCGGCGGTCACTCGCCTTGTTGTTATCTCGGGCGTGCGCCTCTCTCTCTTTCTCTCTCTCTCTCTCTCTCTCTCTCTCTCTGAGAGTGTGTGTGTGTGTGTGTGTGTGTGTGTGTGTGTGTGTGTGTGTGTGTGTGTTTAAGCGAGAGAAGGTGAAAGGGACAGAGGCGCACGCGCGAGGTGATGACAACTATAAAAAAGCGTCGCGAAGAATCGAAGAATAGTGCCGAGTGTCCGCCGATTACCGTTTTCAATTCCGAGTTCCGGGCCTTCAAGAAAGAATTCTAGAATTCTCTCTCCCTAGAGAGAGAGAGAGAGAGAGAGAGAGAGAGAGAGAGAGAGAGAGAGAGAGGATGGGAATAGAACGAAATTCGGGGCAGTCGGCAAAAAAAGGCAGCAATCGGCAAAGAAAGCAGCAGTCAGAATGCCGGTCTATATTAACACTTTCACAACCGATGACACCACTGTGGTGTCATGGGCAGACCAGTCGTTGTATGCCAGTGACACTCATGTGGTGTCATTGGTAGACCAGTCGTTGTATGCCAGTGACACTCATGTGGTGTCATTGGTAGACCAGTCGTTGTATGCCAGTGACACTCATGTGGTGTCATTGGTAGACCAGTCGTTATTTGCCGGTGACACCCACGTGGTACCATTGATAGGCCAGTCGCTATTTGCCGGTGACTCCCACGTGGTACCAGTGGCAAGCCATTTGCAAAACTTTTCTTAATAACATGCGGTTGTGAAAGTGTTAATGTGAATACATAGTAATGCTAGAATAAAAACGATGACTTCGGAGGCCACAAAGTGATGATTGCGACGGTCGCGTACCTAGTTACATACTACGTACCTTGTTGCTCCGCGGTTTTTCTTATCTGACTCTACCCAAACAAACCGTTTCGTGTCGACTTTCGGGAATTCGAGTCATAGGAGCTGCGTCGCGTGCCGCATCACACGCTTCACCGACTCCGTCGAACCTTAGCATCGACGTAGCAGTAAATTACATAAGCGTGAGACTACCGTAGGGAAATTTACAGCAACCTGAAATTTGGCATTCTAGGGAGAATGTGACACTGGTGAACATGTAAAAGCGTCTTCGGAAAAACTGATTTACGTGAAAGTTGAATTGTTACGTTTTATATCTAGATTTACGGAGCACTAAGAGCAGCTGTTTATTGGTTTAAAAAGGTAATCGTTTAATATTTATTCCGATATTTAACGAGTGTTATTGCAACCCAACACATACTTTGAATAAATAACTTATAAATGTATCTTTGCAATCTCGATAATTGTAAATGAAAAAATTAGTAATCCGTCATTTTGACGACTGCACGATCACTTTTCACATAGTCACAGCAGTTTAAACATCGACTAGTGATACCGATGCATTGCGACGAGCACCTAATTATATTAGGTCATTAAGTACGAAATGCATTCTTTGCTCTATGATTTTACAATAAAATCTGCGCATTTCATGCTGAATGACCTAATAAGACAATATCAGTACTAATCTGAAACTGTCAATCATTAACCGTTAACGTGAAAGGAACGAGGAAAAGATAAGGCGAGCCTCGCAGGTGAAGCAATTTCCGCAGGATTTCGTCGTTGGGACACGCGTGCGAAATACTCCGACTGCTCGAACGTCTCGGTAACAGCCGATATTTCAAGGTGACGCCGGAAGAAATATTGTGACTGGTTGATTAGAATTTATCGCGGGATCGAGGACGACGATGGGCCAACCTCGCGGCGGCGAAGGGGGGGAAAAATTTATATCCGGCTGGCTTATCAACTACGTGACACGTCGCATCCAGATCTCGTTAAAAGCACAGAAACCGGCGCACGGTCGTTGCTCTCGAAACGATTTGACGGCTGTCTCATGCATAATAAGGACTCCTTCAGCCGTCGCGGGGCTTTATTTCTCGCCCGGCGCGGCGCGGCGCGGCGCGGCGTGAGCGTTCTGCAAAGTAATATGATATTTTCTGTCTATTGAGAGGCTGCCGGGCCGGTCCCTCGACGGCCGCGACGGGGAATGGTGGTTTCAAAAGGAAACGGGCGAACGAGAAAGGGGAAAATAATATTACCGATGTAATCTAACAACCCGATAGAAAAATACGTTCCCTGAAAGCTGATTAGCAAGAAGCGTCGGGATCCTTTTGATCCCGGCTGTCGTCCTTCGAGGAAACGGATTCGTAAATTTATTTTCGGTCCGGCGCGGACCGGAGAGCTTGCTCCCTTTGAATGGAAATCTAAAACCGATAAATTAGAAACAGCAATGAATATTTCCAGCGTAAATGTACGTGAACGCTTCGTCGCTGAATCTCCGAATCCTTTTAGTTGCGAGAAAATCCTCTGTACAGACATATTTCACTACGCTTCAATGCTGAACTCGATGCGCGACTTTTGTTCTTTATCTTTGCGTACGATTAGGCAAAGAAAGCATTATTGTAACTCGAGCCCTTAGTACTTTGATTGCCGCGTTGCTCTTATGTGAGTGACGGAATTATTTGCTCAGATTTGAAAATTAATTTGTGCGCTCGTGTATTATATCTCCTTCGTTTCATTAGTTTTCGCAAAGCTTAACACGTTCCGTGCCACGTGTACCATCGATGGTACACGCTTGCATGTTTACTTAGTGAACTGAACAAATTGTTTACAAGAAATTTAGAACCGAAGAATCAATTTCCACCGCAAGAATGGGCGTTGATAAGTTTTTGTTACGTTGTTATGTGTACGAGAATTAATAATTGCACGTAATACATCAAGTTTTAGTAAAATATCAAAGTGTGAAGATTCGAGTAAAAAAAGCTCGGCACGGAACGTGTTAAGAATCTTAAAAATGTGATTGATATCGTACAACTGAACTTTTCAATTTTAATTTGGTCGATAGCGATCGAAGCGATTGGCGCGATAGTTATAGCGTTAACGTCATCACCAGATTGGTGACTCAGAGGCATCTCTAGAAATCTCAAATTTGTTTATATTTTTAAAAAAATACTGAAAGTGTAACTGTTTTACGAGTCTTGCGATTTTAATTTTCGGCAGCAAAAGAATTAAGATGAATTACAATAAATGAAGAATTGAAATAAATAACCCCTTGCACTAAATAACGAGTCAGACTCGTAATGAAGATTTAATTTCGAAATTAGATTTTTCTGTTATCAAAGTCTAAGAATGAAAGTTGCTGAAGACGTACAAGAAACAAACATCGTCTCGTTCAACCACAGAAATTCTTAACCAGTTAAGTGTGTCTGACGACTATATCCGTCATGGAGATGTGACAGAATTTTATGTCATGACGATTACATCCGTCATTCGTAAAATTTTGTTACAATTTGACGTTTAAATTGTAATTCTGGCGAAAACTAAATTATTTTCGTAAATTTTAATATGTTTAAAATGTTTAGAGTTCAAGACCAAATGAAACAAACAAATGACAATTATAAATAATTTTAGTTGTATTCATAACTTCCTTTCGATCGCTTGATTATCGCGACACACACACTGGTAGGCGCTTTGCAAAGAGATCGCCACAGTTAACTGTTTAACCCTTTCGCTACGGCGGTTCAGTCCGCCGTAGCGCCCCTCCTTAACGGAACCACCCGCCGAAATTGTGCACATTGCGCGTGGATAGTGTATTTGGGAAGAAAAGGGATTTTTCTTTAAAACAATATAGTTATAATTTCTGCATAAGGTATAAAGTTATTTAATAGGTAAAAAAAGTTTCATTAACAATGGAAAAAGTGAAGAAATAATATATAATATACAGTAATAAAATAAAACATAATATTCATAATACAAAACATAATACATAATAATTAGTCCTAAAGTTAGTACTTTCGATTTTCTATCCCTTTATGACATGTAACACAATAATAATGGGAAATGCAGGTAGAACAAATATAACTTGAATGGTGTGTCGTTTATTTCGAACTGTCGTTTGTTTGTTTCGTCAAAAGATTCACGCAATAGTAACAAGAGGCGGTGCAGTCCAAAAATTAGGTCGCGATTTTACCAGCATGTCGGATATATCCGGCGTTCGGCTCCGCGAGTGTTTATATGGATGACGGATATATCCGTCGTTCGGAGCGAAAGGGTTAAGAACGAAGAAGAGTGGCGAGCAATGCAGTTGTGAAAGAAATTACAATGCAAAGGGTTAAAACCAAAGACCGGCATCATTTCTCAGCTGGTCTATGCATCTTCGATGAAAACAAAACGGAAGCAAGGTCGAGGCTTTCGAAGACGAGAGGACAGGTATCGATGCATTCCGTCAACATTTGCTCGACCAAGGAATATGTACGGGACAATGCGGATTCGGCGACGTCTGAAGCACCGAAAAATCTGATCCTCGGAATCGTCTTGTCGTCTTGACGGTGTCCCCTTTGTCCGGCCGATCCGCAGGTCCGTCCATAACGATGTCCTCTCGACGAAACCGGCGGTCGACGAGTCTCTCGTTCGATTCTCGCGTCGAGTGACGCAATTACAACGTCCAGGACGCGGCCCGTGGCTCAAGGGTGGCCAGAGGGTGTCCGTCGGGTGGCCGGAGGGTGGCCATAGGGTGGCAC
This sequence comes from Megalopta genalis, assembly GCF_051020955.1. NCBI lineage: Eukaryota > Metazoa > Arthropoda > Insecta > Hymenoptera > Halictidae > Megalopta > Megalopta genalis. The sequence continues at coordinate 13,008,598 of NC_135013.1, forward strand.
CGCGACGCTCAGCACGGTTTTAGGTAAAGCTAAGTACAGTCCGGGACCCTCTTCGAACGTAATTGGCCCTTGGCGAGAGCGCCGGGGCCTCGCTGCTTCATTACGCAAATTGACTGACCGTGTAAGTGGCGCAACGGTCCAGAGTCGAATACCACCACTTACCGCCATAACTTCGGGAACCCCTTCGCTCCGTTACCTGTACCCAATCCGATAGTTATCCCCCGATTGTTGACAGCCGGCTGCGCTCGATACAACGAGTGGCTTTGTACACATCCCGACTTACCTGCGCGGGGTGCTCGTATTCGGGACACCCTCGAGTAATCAATTATTTCCAAGTATAACGCACCAGCGATTGGATAGGGCGCGAATCAATATACAGGGTGAGAAAAATAACTTGATCGATTCAAATGTTGATTTACTTTTGAAAATGTTTATAAATGACAAAGTAACGGGTTGTCTGGATTAAAAGGAAAATGTTATGATTAGACCGCGAATCTTTAAGAGGTATAAACATTTGTGTAAGTCGAAAATATTGTACAGCTATTTTTAAATACGTTCAATCTCTCTGCTGTTTAGCCCTTAACGGTCCAATGCCGCAGTACACGCGGCAGAAATCAATGAAATCGTAAAATCTGACAAGAAACATTGGAAGAATAGGCACGATTGTCTCGATGAAAATATATCAACGAAGTTTAAAAAAAAAAAATGAATATCTCTTCTCTATATTTGATACAAAAATTTTCAGCAAAAAATTTCTCTTCGTCTGAAAAACAGTCTAGACTTGGCAGTGTGTAAACTGGAAATAGTTTTGGTCCCCTAAGGGTTAAAATTGCACCTACTTATTTCCATCATAAATACGTACAATCCGCTGTCTAGTTATGATAAACACAAAATTGTTCTCATCGTCATGTTTCTTGTAAAAAATCATTAAAAATCATCGATTTTTCTTTTAAACGGCAATATATATTTTTATCATTGCGACGTTACGGATGTGCGGAGACCTATCTAATTACCTATAATACCGCCATCTTGATGGGATATAACAAATTTCGAAACGTATGATCTTTATTATATAACAAATTTGTTTGTCATAACAATGTTTCCCCGCGACATTCCTTCATGTTATCAAAAACAAGTAAAAATACTGTGTTCACCCCGTGTAATAATACCTAGATTGTCCGATCTGATCAAGAAAGCACGAATGTTCGGGTAATTAGTTAATTGGTTTTAATTGATATAATTTGCACTGTAACCAGTATCGCGTGTGTTTCGCCTCGAATTAATTTATTCGAACAACAAGGAAATCAGATAATGGAGATTCGAATAATCGAGGTTCGAACGTACATCGGACAATTTTCTAAATTTATTAATCGACTTGAAAAATGTCATGATATATTTCTTAACCCGAGAAAGATAACCTACGTCGCAGAGGCGCCTGCGAAGACTGTTGATTTTTGTTAATTTTTCATAGAGGTCTAGTGATTTAAGTTTAAAATTACTTAAAATATAAAAAAATATAATATAAATGCATTTTATTTTTACAATAATGCCAAACCTTTAAAATGACTAGATTAACTTAAATAAATATCCATTGTTAGTATAAAATTGACGCCTTAGAAAAGCATGCGCCTCTGAAGCGTATGGTTATCTTTTACGTACGTTGTCATATGGTTATCTTTCTAGGGTTAAATATGGTAGAAACTTGTAGATCAACGAATTATGAAAAGGTCTGGCAACAATAAACTTCGGACGACCGTGATTACGATTCGAGAGTGACTTCCAGCGGATTCGCGATATTTTTCCGCGCGCAAATTGGAGGCCCGTGGAAGGGACTGTTGAAAACGATCCAGACAGTTATTCGCAGCGTCTAAAGCGGCTAACGAGGCGGCGGGATAGGAAGTGTACGTATTTCCATCGGTCGCAACGCCATCGACGAGGGAATTCCGAATTCCGCTCAGAGGTGCGATGCGTTTTGGTATTCAAGGCGCGGCGGCTGCGGAGCGGAACAGCAAAGGGGGTACAGGGGACCGGAGGGGGGAGGCTCTGCTGGGAGGGGCACAGGCTGCGGGAGTACGGAGCCAACGAAGCCTCCGACAAACACGACATTTGCGAGGCAAATATTTCTTCGCCGCGTAAACTTTTCAGCGCGCCGCTAATGCGGAACGATCGACGCGCGAAATTCGAACGCTCGCGCGGTGCCATCCGCGAGCGAACAAGCTCGTTAGGTCCGCAGCGAGCCGTGCGAAATGTTTCGCGACTTCTATCGCGAGCCGACACCTCCGTCGCCCGAGACGGCCCTCGTCAAAATGGGGAAGTTCCCCGTCGACAAACAGCCGACGATTAACTTTCTACCATGGCGCGGCTTGCTCTCGATCTTCATTTTTCTTGTATTTTTCTTTCTTTAGGAATTCCATGTGGACAAGTGGGCAATTTGATCCGCTAGAACGCGTACTTTTACGACCTCATTGCAACCTGCGAACTTTTAAATGTCGGATGGTTTCTGTGAAAATGAAAACGTTAATTGTTGAGGACTCATCAGATGGATGACGGAGATCCTCTGAATATTGCACTTGGTGCCAACTAACTCGAAGGACCACCCACTGTAGTGGGACTAAATGAATTGCTAGTACTCTATTTGTAACGCGCAACCTAACCGTTACGCGTATCTCTCTATGTCTTCTGTTCTGTTCTGTCTGAAAGTCTAAGGTGTTCTCTTCTGAAGCTCTAAAAATGTTCTGTCTCTTCTGATGTTCTGTGCTTTCTGTGCTTTGGGCCTTACCCTACTCCCCTTCGTGGAGTCGGTAAAACCCCGGCCATCCCTTCCAATGTGCCCGAAGCACGTTGTCTCTGGTAGGGATGACTGCGTGGGCCGCTTGCGCTTGCGGGTGGAGGGGTGTTTGGAAAGGCCGGGAAAGTCCAGCTGGCCAGGATTACCGATGCCGATATCTAGCGGCCGATTCTCTGGTCCCTTAGCCTTGGGGTTTTATGGTAAGGGTTTCCAGAACCTAAATGATGGCATGACCTTCATCATCCTAAAAACTATTTAATTTATGTGTCGAACCGGTCCGCTAAAGAAATTGCCATTGCCCTAAACGGATTACAAAAAACTCATAAATGGTCGCCCGTACCATAAAACCATTTCCAAACCTCTTACCTTAACATTAATCGTGGATAAACTGTCTTAGATCAACCTTGTAGCACCGCGCAGTTTACACACTTCTCTTGGATTTTGATATGGAAAAGTTGACGAATTCGAAACGTTTGAATGCTTATTTTTATGCCTGTTCTCCACCTGTGAATATTTCACGAAGAATCGTCGACCATGTTCTATTTTCAAGTAATACAAAATGTTTCATTTGTCTTCTGTTTGCATTAAAAGCTGACATTTACATTGGAACGTCCTCATTAGACTGTCCTTTGTCATTATCTGGTCGATGCATTTTAAAACTTCCTATAGCAGTTTCAAAAATGTAAATCGTGCTATATTTGCCTCGCGTGTCTCACGACACTCCACATTAAGTTAAAAGGTGAATACGAATACAAGTATAGTCGACGATTTTGGAAACAAATTGATTACATACATTTATGTTTGCTAATTTTGGATACTGGCAGAGTATCGACAAGCTAACCAAAACGTATATGTTAAACGTAACGAATTCTTAAAAAACGTTAATCGTGGATTAATTGTCTTAGATCAACTTTGTGGCACCGCGCAGTTTACACACTTCTCTTGGATTTTGACGTGGAAATGTTGACGAATTTGAAACGTTCGAATGCTTATTTTACGCCTGTTTTCCATCTGTGAATACTTTACGAAGAATCGTCGACGATGTTCTACTTTTTTAAGTACTACAAAATGTTTCATTTGTCTTCTGTTTGCATTAAGAGCTGCCATTTACATTGGAACGTCCTCATTAGACTGTCCTTTATCATTATCTGCTCAATGCATTTTAATGTTTCCTATAGCAGTTTCAGAAATGTAAATCGTGCTATATGCATTTTAAAGCTTCCTATAGCAGTTTCAGAAATGTAAATCGTGCTATATTTGCTTCGCGTATCTCACGACACTCCACATTAAGTTAAAAAGTGAATACGAATACAAGTATAGTCGACAATTTTAGAAACAAATTGATTACATACATTTATGTTTGCTAATTTGTATCGATCTCGTCGTTTTGGACGCTGGCAGAGTACCGACAAGCTAACCGAAACGTATAATAAAGTTCCGTTTGCAAGTAATCCTAAAAAACTATGCGAATATTTTCCCCTTAACACGTTCCGTGCCACGTGTACCATCGATGGTACACGCTTGCATGTTTACTTAGTGAACTGAACAAATTGTTTACAAGAAATTTAGAACCGAAGAATCAATTTCCACCGCAAGAATGGGCGTTGATAAGTTTTTGTTACGTTGTTATGTGTACGAGAATTAATAATTGCACGTAATACATCAAGTTTTAGTAAAATATCAAAGTGTGAAGATTCGAGTAAAAAAAGCTCGGCACGGAACGTGTTAAACATCCGGTCTAATTCGTAAAATCTTTGAACACCAAAAGAGAAGTAATAGCAGAACCAGATATACTATTAGATTTTTAAAAATTTATTTTCTTGTTTTTTTATTTCATCTATTTCGAACCCTTATGTATTTAGCGAAAGCAGAACTCGTTTGTCCCGGTGACTCGTAATGGGTTCTGATCCGGCCATGTTAATTACAAAGAAAACTTCGTTACTCATCTGGCTCGCGTGTATCAGTTGTCAGCCTGTATCGTCGTGACAATCCTTTCCCGATCGCTGCGGAATCCGTTCTCGCGGCGAACAAGCAACCGTTTATTATGATTTGAAAAATAGAGAGCGGAGGAAAACGCTCGGGGACAGGATCGGGATAAATCATTCAGCTCGCTAAAGCGGCGAGCGTAAGCTGCGAAACGCGTCGCGCTCGAATAATTTGATAAAAGTTTGCGTCGCCGCGCCGCCCCCGATCGCCGAACAAAACCAAACCGTGGAACGTTAACGTTAATTATAAATTCCGTCGGAATAATGGTAACGAGGGTGGGACAAACGGCGAAAGGGGCGTGGAACGGGGTAAAAAAAAAGAGAAAAGGGGGGGAGGAAGTCCGTGGGAATAGTTCCAAATGGGAGCCATTAATTTTACTCATCCGCCTCGCGGCAACTCGCCGCGTAATAACGAACGTGAAACGATATGAGAAAAGTTGAGATACCTATCCGTCCGTGCCGCACATCCTCTCGCCTCGGCCCCATCCCCATCGGAGGTTAATGTAAAATCACGTTTGCGTAACCAGCCATCTTTTTCCTCGGCCTTCTCCGGCCGCGCCGCCTTCCTCGCCGTCTTTTTTTACGCCGCATCTGTTGCCGCGAATTTACGATTTTCTAAGCACCCGTCTTCTCCCGATTCTTCGACGTAAACTCGACAAACTTTCCGGGATGCCCGCTTATCGCTGCTGCTCGCTCGCTGCATCGCTGCACCGCTGCACATTTACGAGGCACGCTGATGCACGGTTCCTTAATTGTCCCATGCGAATTTTTTATTCGCGAGGCAACGCCTTGGAAAAAGTGATTCGCTCACGATGAACATCTTTTATTGTTTCTGGTATTTTTCGATTTCATCCGTGAAAAACCCTTATACATACATACACGTACAGTGACTCGCATCAATGTTCGAACGCCTTTTAACGCTCCTTAATTGACGCTCAGATTGTCCACAAAGATGGACAATTTGGGAAGAGGAGATACGATTATTCGAGCCTTGCAGTTCGTTTCTATAGTTATTGACAATCGGTAATTATAAAAAAACCAGCCGCAAGGCTCGAATAATCGCGTCTCCTCTTCCCAAATTGTTTATTATAGTGCACAATTTGGGCGACAATTAGGAAGACGTCAATCGTCGATAGTTCTAGTGTTAACACTATGCCGTCCGGTGGCACCACGCTGGTGCCATGCAAAAACTATCTGTTGTATGCCGGTGATACAACTTTGGTGCCATTTTAAAAAACTGAAATAACATTTGAACTATATTTCTTGGATGTTAAAAGGCAGCAAACTAACTATAGCATTGTGCTTATTTAACTAAGAATTAAGTACGAAAATTCTCGGATGACATATCTTAATTTTAGGAATTTATATTACCGCCATCTTCGAAATTTTGTTTAAAATCTAAAATTTCCAAGCTATTATGCCGGCGTCAAACAAAAGAATCATATCTAAGATCTGCGGACGGCATAGTGTTAAAACAGTTGAATTTTTTGGAGATGTTAGAAGGACTAAATACTTTCTTCAAGGTTACTTTGCTATTACATCAAAAACTCACGTTTTTTAATTTTTAATTTCTTTTTTCTTGGTCATTTCAAGCAATTACAATCCTTTAAAAAAAATTTGTAAGCATTGCTTAGTGAATCAGTTTTAAAAAAAGTTATGCTGTTTGAGAAGGTGTCCGAATATTAACCCGAGAAAGATAACCTACGTCGCAGAGGCGCCTGCGAAATAAACATATTGCTATCTAATTTTTCATAGAGGTCTAGTGATTTAAGTTTAAAATTACTTAAAATATAAAAAAATATAATATAAATGCATTTTATTTTTACAATAATTCCAAACCTTTAAAATGACTAGATTAACTTAAATAAATATCCATTGTTAGTATAAAATTGACGCCTTAGAAAAGCATGCGCCTCTGAAGCGTATGGTTATCTTTTACGTACGTTGTCATATGGTTATCTTTCTAGGGTTAATGCAAACACGGTATCATTCTTTGACATTTTTATCACAGTAAATAGAGTCCTCGCGTCGCATTCTATTTATCTGCAGTCGACTTGCGCATAGTTAAGTCGTCGTCGTCGCGTGTGTGTGCGTGTTGCACGTACGCCTCGCTATATTAACCGTTTGTGTCGCGTCAAACTTTAGTGACACGCGTACGTCGCATAGCTGTTTTTATTTTCTTTTTTTTTCTGTCTGTTTTGTTTGTCAATCTTAACGAGCGCTAACGCGCCGCTTGGTTCTCTTCGCAAACAATTAAGGCAAGTCACGCTGTTCGGCACTTTTCGACCGTGTTTTCTGAATAACCCCTGGGACTCAAACGGTTAAGATTGTGTTAATTTCTTTCAACAAACACAGCTTTCGAACTGCAGTAATTTTTCCCGGAAATGCCAAATTTCGGGTTGCTGCGAATTTCCCTGTGCTAGTCCCGCGCCTATGTAATTTATTGATGCCACACGCGACGCGAATTCCCGGAAGACAACACAAAATGGTCAGGTAAGAAAAAACACAGAGATACAAGGTACGTAGTAGGTAATAAACACGTGACCATCGAATCGTGGCATCTGGTCTTCGAATTGCCTTCGAATCGTGGCAAAATTTAGAAATAAAAGAGTTAAGTCATCCTTTTTTTTATCTAGCATTACTATGTATTCATAGTATGTACATAGTACATTAGTCATTGCCGGTCGCTGCCTCTTTTTGTCGACTTTTTGCTGTTTTTTTTTATAAAAACGAGCCGCGAGGCTCGAAGAATCGCGACTTAGTATTCTCGTGTCCGCCGGTTTCAATTTCAACCTCCGAGCATTTCTGGGAGAAATTACTATGCCCAGCGCGAGTAATTCAATCGCGCGAGTTTCGTGACCGAATCGTTTCTAGGAGCCCGCGCGTTCACGCTGAAACGTTTCCGTTACAATTACCGTTCTCGTGTTGGGACCAGGTTGTTCGTATCGGAAACAATACGATGATAAGAAGCGGAAGCGACGTATCGCGAGATGTAGGGAAACGGCGGCCGCAATGCTAAGCATTTTATGCAGCTTTGTATGCAGCGGCGCATGCATATCCAGCGCGTCCCGTGCTATCGTCCCCGGGGAAAACGTTACCGGATTCCGTTTTGCAATAAAAACCGGTCCTACGAGGACAGTTCCATTCGAACATATTTATCTGGCTAATACTAAATCCCGTTTATCCGATTGCAGCGAAAAAAGCTGTTTAAGCTGTTCCCGGGATCGGTCTGTTGATAAGGAACAGTAAGGGTATTAGATTCTATGAGATAAGCTCTTTAATCCGGTTATCTCCTCTTCCTCATGCTTCCCATGCCGAGCTTAAGCAGCTGATGCAATTATCTGATGTTTCGTTTGCTTGGAATGAAATTTAACTTTGCGCGCGACTGCAGCGAAAAATTGCAACGCCTTTAGAAGATCTACGGGCGATCCTGCTTGCCTAGCTTCGACGCGGAAACGAATTTAAACGAATTTTCTTTTCGACTGTGAACCACAAATGGTCGTAAATTGCACTCGTGATCAACTGCCATTAGCACCGACGAAAGGTTAGATAAATAAACCTACGGTTCGCGTTGTTCATTGCAGTTCATGCAGATCATTTACAACCGTGATAGTTATTCGCAAGGACGCTAGATTCATTTCCATAGCTGATATAAGCATGGGAATAATAATGGTGAGATAAGTGATTCGTCGCAGGTGGAACGAACTGTTTAGTTTTCAGTGATGTCATTCGTGTAATGTACGGAGATACGGGCGGGTTTTTCGCAGCTCGATGGTCGCAAAATGAGAAATGAAGCGAAACGGGTGAGACGCGGAGAAGAATGGAATGGGATCGAGATGCGACGCGTTTTTATCCTCGCCGTTTCGCACGGTTTCGGGCCGAAGGAAAAAGTTAACGAACTCCTGAACGGGTCGTGATGAACAACCTAGCTTGATAAATTGCGACGGACGATGCTAAAACAGTTGAAAGGACGCGGAATACCTGACTAGGAGCCATTGGATAGAAGTCGATAAAGCATATTCGACAACTGTTCACGATTAATCGCACGCCTCATAAGATTCACTGAATAGTATTGCTACCGTCATTATTTATTCCCTCTTTTCTCTCTTCTTATAACAACGTTTCTCAACGCCATCTTTTCGTATTTGCATGTTTAACGTTTCTTGAAACTTTGCTTCGAATATACCATTTTACATGACCTTCAAGGCTATTTCCCTATATTTTCATGTTTAACGTATCTTGAATCTTTATCATGAATATGTAATTTCACGTGAAAACCCCAAATAACAATGGTTCGTATTTTATACGGTCGTAAAATAGTTTATGGGTCTAAACGACAGTGCTGATATCTGAAACGCAAATTTGTTTTTTAATTATTTGCATCGAGAGCAATGTAACTAGTGATGTTGGACAGTAATTATTACTTTATTAAATTTTATCTATTGATAGTAATTCTGGTTATAGTAATTAAGATAGTAATTCTGGTTTCGAAACGACGACAACTACGACGCGCTCTATGTGTGTCGACCGAAAATACTTTCTTGCCGACTCAACATAATCTGTCTTTTTTTTTCTATAAAACCAAGAAGGTTATTTTGTCTTTATATTTTGCCCCGACACAAGTTATTTCGAAGTATTCCAAGTTGCCTTTGTTAGGAAGGACGTCGTACTTTTGACAGACTAGAATTAGATGATCTGGTTTCACACATTTTGCAGCAGAACGTCTCAGAGTACAGTTGAATCTCCTATATTTGACTACGTGTCTCAGGCACTGTATAGCATACGAAGCCCAAGAACGGTAAAAAACATTTTCCGACTGAGATCATAATTCATCACCTAACTTGTTAATTTATAACAATAAAGCTTTTTGTGTACGTGGTCATATCAACACAGAAAAAGTTACAGAATGTGTTTCTTAACACATAAATAAAATATGATTATAAAGTATACACACTGAATGTGCAAGTGTCGAACAATTAACAACTCATGAAAAGTAAATAATGATACGGTGAATTTTGAATATTCATTCTTCGAAAAAAGGTAATTTTAATACTGCCAAGCATTTTAATGTTAAAACTTGCTAAAATTAACACTTTACCCTACACAATAGCACCGAATATATTACTGAATTTTACTAAATAGTTTTTACAAATTAAGAATACAGATACAAGCGACGTATAAACCCCACCAGAAATTAATAAATACTATCAAAATAAGATTTTGTACAATTAGAATTCGTGCCTGGCACATTTCTTCCCGTCAGCATTTATTTAAATTAAAAAAACAACTGTACTCTTAATAATAATTTTATACTTCAGCTATCTTGATACTGACATCGTTGAAATCGCGTAGCCGCGTCAATATTTAATAAAAATGAACAAAAGTTCTATCATATTGTCATCCAAATTTTCAATTAACTATCTGTATATTAACTATCTGTATATTCTTTCATTTTGAGGGCATTGGGGAATGGAGCTCTCCGCCGCATTTGGGTGCTTCTTGTCCCATAGCGGAGCGGTAGGAAACTCGCAATGAGATCTGTGATACAGGTCTCGGCTGACCCACGAGCTTATTTCGACAGCATCCATTATTAAAAGCGGCGCGAGTAGAGCGTTACGACTAAATGTCACCGGGAACCCGTGACCCGTTTCTAAAGTTCAATCAACTGCTGAATTTTTCACGATTTGCCCCGATTAATTCTATTTCCACCGCGCGTATGGAACCGCGGAGGACGCGTAACAACGAAAGAGGGAGAGAAAAGGGAAAGATGGAGGGACGAGAGGAAGATGGAAGTCGCCGGATACTGGAATTCCTCTGGAAGCGGCTCCGCGACAAAGAAACGACGAGGCACCGCGAGAGCAGCTTGTCTGCCATGGTTACCATGGCCGTAGGACGTTATTATGATACATCGCCCGGCTGAATTCAGCTCTTGAGGTTTTTTGCCCCTAGCCGGCACGGAAATTGCGGAGGATTTAGTTTTTCGTGGTGCTGGTAAATTTAAATTTATCGCTGTTACACGCCGGCGAACATGGACGCGCTTATGCCTGTTTACAGGCCGTCCCTTTGTCCGACCAACCCTCTCGGGCTCTCCTCTGCTCCCCTCCTTTGCTGCTACCCTGTTGCGTCTTAATTATATGACGCTGGTCCCGGGATATTGAAATCCGCAGACATCCCTGGCCAATCTCGAATCTCGGGAGTCCTGACAAATTCAATTTGCACGAAGCTGCGAAGCTTCGAAAAATTCACTTTGTTAGCAATGGATCGGAGCGCCGCATTCTTTGCGAAAATGAAAACAACAGGATCGTATTAAATCGTAAAAGTCGAACTTTGAAGCGTACACTAGACTGCAACTAGACCGTAGATTTTTACGTAGTATTAACAATTGTTCGTTGTAATAGTGGAGGAAACTTCAAGGACAACTTGATTTTTTTTTTAAATCAAGCCGTACGTTTCAACACCCAGCGTGCTAAAGAATTCGCTGAACTACATGTACAAACTTTTATAGAAAAGTTTAAAAAAAAGTTTGTAACGTTTGCGATCACTATGCATTTCAGTGGTGGAAATCGGCAAACAGAAAATCTCGCCGGGGTCATAGGGGACCCTCGATAATTGCTGCAAGGTTAATAACCGTTTCCAATACCGTGATTTCCGTCGATTGCCTCGCTGAATCGAAGTTAAGTATTTCCTGTCCCGAAAATCGCTCGGAATGGTGCCGTCGATTAGCCCGTGGAATCGAGGCAAATTTCCCGTTAGCCGCGCGAAGTGTCTTCCGTCAGGGATGACAGGTCTATCTGCAACATTACCTGTTACTTTTTGATGAAAAACGCGGCCGGTGTATGCATTGCGGTGAGACCGATCACAGCCGGCCGCGTTTTAGTGTGTCATTCTGCGGCGCGGCGAGCCATCTCGGAAATAGAAATCTCATCTGTCGGAGACCAGCCGGATACCGCAGGATACTATATCTCCCTTCTCCAGGATTAATTAAGGCACTCTCCGCGCAGTACCGCAGGTACCACAGGCACTCCTGGTAGGCAAATCAATCGATCAGGTTTACCACCTTACCGCGTTACCTCGGAAGCAATTGACATTCTCGATGCATTTTCTATTTTCCGTCCTCCCTAATTAACCCGAGTACCTTCGGGTATGTCGGTCAGCCTGCGGCTCGTGTTACGGCTGCCGTACGTTCAACGTCCCTTGGACACATCTCCTACTTTCCTGGCTTTGTAATTTCACGCGCTAAAACGCGACCCTCCGCGCGCGGACCGGTTAATTAACCGTGGCGAGGCTGATGGCGTATCGAAGTTCCGAGCCCCGATTTCCGCCGAAACTTTCCTGCGAGTTTTCTGTTATCCCGCCTTTGTCGTTTAGTCAATTTTCACTGAACTATGCCACAATCCAGTTTTGTCACCGTACTTCTATTGTTCGATTGTTCTTAAGGTAGTTGTCATTCATTCTGTAAAACAGTTAACGAACTCGACCATCGAGTTCAAGCGATTATAATTCATTGTGAGGCGAAAATGATGCAATTTTGATGTCATACAGAAATGCTTCGAGAATGCAGAATGTTCACTTTCCTAATCTGTTTTCGGGATATTGCGCTTCCCGGTAGAATTATAGGATTTTCATAGGCACTCTCTCTCTCTTTAACCCTTAGCGCTCCACGCGTTTATAGAGTACTACCTACCAGCAACTTCGGCACATTTTTCGAGCAAAGCGCCCGAGATAAGGGAAGTCTTATTTTGAGCGCGAAAGATTACACGTCCTTTTGTGAAAGCGTTTGATTTTATTCATTTTATATTGCCAAGTATAAAAATGGGCAAAAAATGATTTAATCGTAATGGTATCTACTTAACATTGTGCGAGGTCAGTGCATCGACGTCGTGAATTGTGACCGAAATTTCCAAGCAGCAAATGCATCCCCATCGAAATGGGTAAATTTACTATTAATGATATTCTTCACAATTCTTAAATAAATATATCCCTCGTGTTCTTTAACGCGATTTATTATAAAATTAGCATCGCGTATCGTCTGTTGAATTCTGTTTGGCTACGGAATTATTGAAACAAAAATATCTTTTGCGTGAGTTTGTCGGAATTTTTTTATTGTTAATCTTCGCTGGAATCGGCTCGATTAATAATTAAATTCAATTAAAAATTAGTAAATATTCTTCGGACGTTCTAAAATAAAGTTGGACAGCGTTTTTCTGAAAAATATCGCTAACAGCAACCTCCGGCACATTTTTGGAGCAAAGCGCCCGAGATAAAGGAAGTCTTATTTCGAGCGGAAAAGATTACACGTCCTTTTGTGAAAGCGTTTGATTTTATTCATTTTATATTGCCAAGTATAAAAATGGGCAAAAAATGATTTAATCGTAATGGTATCTACTTAACATTGTGCGAGGTCAGTGCATCGACGTCGTGAATTGTGACCGAAATTTCCAAGCAGCAAATACATCCTCATCGAAATGGGTAAATTTACTATTAACGATATTCTTCACAATTCTTAAATAAATATATCCCTCGTGTTCTTTGACGCGATTTATTATAAAATTAGCATCGCGAATCGTCCGTTGAATTCTGTTTGGCTATGGAATTATTGAAACAAAAATATATTTTACGTGAGTTTGCCGGAATTCTTTTATTGTTAATCTTCGCTGGAATCGGCTCGATTAATAATTAAATTAAATTAAAAATTAGTAAATATTCTTCGGACGTTCTAAAATAAAGTTGAACAGCGTTTTTCTGAAAAATATCACTACCAGCAACTCCGGCACATTTTTGGAGCAAAGCGCCCGAGATAAAGGAAGTCTTATTTCGAGCGGAAAAGATTACACGTCCTTGTGAAAGCGTTTAATTTTATTCATTTTACGTTGCTAAGTATAAAAATGGGCAAAAAATGTTTTAATCGTAATGGTACACACGCTAAGCACGTTTTCACTACAAATAACAATTGCCAACGTCGACAAAAACATAGCATCTTCGGTGTAATCATGCTAAAAACATTGGGCTCCGCAACAGAGCCTTCGGATTTACGAAACAAATGACGGATGTCTCCATAGCGGAGTCAAAGGAGCGCTAAGGGTTAAACGTTCATAAAAATGAAACTGCAGCGATGCTGACATTCAAGTTATTCAGCTTAAAATCGATATAATGAAATTTCAACACTTTGTTTTATAAAAACACGATCTTTAAACAAAACGAGGGGATGATAGACCAATGGTGGAAAAAGCAACGTAATCCGGGATGTTGATTCATTTGCGCGGCATCAAAGCGCAGAAACGATTGTGATGCAAGCTTTATAAGCAGCCGGCGGCGCGGCTGCGGACTAGGCTGGAGAGGGTAGGGACGAAGTAACGAGGCGAAGGACATCGTTGGGAAAGGACTTTCGAGTAGTCCTCGCTCTCTCTCTCCCTCGCTCTCGCAGTATCTCCTTCCAGGAATACGTAAATCTGTAGCTGAAAAGCGAGAGCCCAGGGTGAGACGAATGAAGAAACCATGGCGGGGGAGGGTGAGAGGCGGAGAGGGGTTGGTTTGCGAGCAGACAAGAGACTGAGATTCTTAACGGAGAGACCTTGACTCGAGGAAACGAGCACTCCGCAATTCGATTGGCTCCGAGCGGCATCGTGCATATTAAGTCGGCGTTATTTGAATGTCAAAAGTACCCTGGGACCGGTGACTCCGTCTCCGGCTGGATACGAACGAGGGAAACGAGAGAGGAAATTCGCGAGGGTCGATTTCGGGGGTGGCGAGGGGTGACCGGGAAATTTCTTCGTGCCGATACGCCCGGTATAATTGAAAATATATTCGCGTCGCCTCCGTCCTCCTTATCCCCCTCTCGGTGTTTCGCCGGTCGACCGTGTGACAAGGCGAGAAGGCGATTTCAGAATCGGGGGAGCGAAAATGCAAAGTGGCCGAGCGTGATAAATTACCGACGACGGAATTTATTGCTAGCCGATTCGGTTTTGATCGAATGTTAATTGTCCCCTCGGTATCGATCCACTTCCTTTCGGCGCGACCCGCTGGAAAAGCTGGATGAAAATCGCGACGCAAAGATTTGCTTCGTCGAATCGGATTGATGAAAATAATTCGTAATTTGTTCGCGTTGAACGATTGAATTATTCTTTAGATGCTGTCTTAGTTCAAAGTTGACGATGATTGTTTGAGATACGAGATTAAAAAATTTGTAAATATTGAAGAATCTAGTATCGTGTACGTTGCACCTGCTTTTAACCAGTTAGATTGTTTGAGCTACGAGATTAAAAAATTTGTAAATATTGAAGAATCTAGTATCGTGTACGTTGCACCTGCTTTTAACCAGTTAGCTGTTTCTAATGTGATAGCTGTTTCTGTGTATACTTGTCATGCAGAAATGGTAATATATTGTAACTCGTCATGCGTATCATTTTACTGTTTTAACTTGGCGAAAACTAAAATATACAAATTCTATGATATTTTGAATACTTGGAGGCCAAGACGAACACTACTTGTTGACTAGTTTTCAATATTCATATTTCCTGTAATACATTTGAACAAACTAAATTTCACTAAGATGTTTGAAAAAGAGTTTTGTAAAAGAGTTAAAATACCATAGATTGCGATCAATTTTCACTTTTATTAATTTTTCTTTCGTCGAAATTTTCTGAGTTGACCTCAACGTGTTAAATGCGGCTTCAAGGAAAAACCGGGCACGATTGAAATGCTTGTAACTCCGATATAAATTATGCTATCGAAATCGTTCAACCACTATCTTAAACTGTGAAATTAGTGCTTTAAAATGACTTCGCAAAATTTTAGATTCGTTCACTTTTAGCGAAGTTATGGCAATACGAGGAACACTTTTCAAGATTGTGTGCAATTTCGAGGACACCTTACGTTCTGAAGTTGAATAACTCGGCCAAAACAAGTCCTATGGTAATAAATCCATACTCATTCTACTCCGAAAAGTACTGTCTTCGGCAATTATAAACGCAATTTGTCTACAAAAATTTATTCACTCTATGCAACATTATAAATTCGACAAAATTTCAAAATATGCGTTGTCTCTTTCAATCGTTACAACTTTGTCAATCATCGATTCAGCTCGAATTTACAAAAACTCTATAAAAATATATATTCGAAGCTTTCGAATGAATGCCCAACAATATTAATAGGATCGTTATTGTCGAAGTTATGATCATTTGTGCTCGTGAAGTGGCACTCTTCGGGGCAAGACGGTCTATTGGTTTTCGCTAATTGACCTGCTGCCGTGAACATCGAGGCAGTGTCAGAGAGATCGCTTTTGATTCGATCATCGTCGGGACGGAGAAGTAGTGTCTGAAATTTGTTCACCAGTCAACTGGAAATGGACCTCGTCAACGGCCACGTCGTCGGTGCCGTGGTCCTGCCACGCTAGCCGATGGAGACTCCATCGGCAAATCGTGCGGCAAATCTGCCCTTTAATCTCGACCCTCCCGGCATAAAGGGTTAAAAATGACTGTCGTTACCCCGATGGCTAACCCTCTCGTCCCGGGACCCCTTTGCTAGCGTCCCTGTGCCACCCACATCGTCCTCCTCTGCACGTGAATCGGTAATAAAGTGGACCAGAGCGATGCAGGAAATTCCGTTCCTTAACCGCGCGATTCGAAAGTGCATACAAAATTACAAAATTATCTTTCCCAACCGCTGAACGTCCAGCAATATTTTATTCAATTTTCATGCGTATGTAGCAAATTGATCAACTTTGGTCACTGTAAATAATTCGCGAATATTTCGCAATGTACTGTTATATTCATGGATTTGGATCATTAACAATTCCGGCACGAGCGAGTGGTGTATTTAATTGTAATGATCGGCGTGCAACCATTAATGATAATAATAAACTGATCGTTGCGGCAATGCGCACAACTGTTCTAGAGATTTTTGCCGGACGATCGCAGAGAGCTACGTTTCAGATTTCTACGTTTGTAAATTTGTTGAAAGAAACTAGATATAGGATAAAAGTTCCGGTTTAGGATAGAAGTCCCCATTTTCGGATTTGAAGTAGGTTGTTTATCAAACATGGCCAGAACTGGTGTAAAAGTGAAGAAACCGTGAAAACGCGTATTTTACTATTTTTCTACTCTAATTATTCTTTAATCATTTTGTTACCCTGCTGCAAAGCAGACATCAAGACTAAAGGTATTAAATGTTTTTCCAGATCATCATTCACAGCTAAATTATTAAAACTTGCACATTTATTTAGCGATATCCACAATCGGTACACCTATCATGTCAGCGGCGTCGAGGTCGTACTTTAGAATAATTTACATTAACAATCATCAGATGATACGTCGAGTCCTTCAGTCCATCAGTCCTTCGAAGAAATTTAAAACGAGAAAATTATACTACGATTATATCAAGGTTATGTCGATGAAAAGAAAGTTTAAAACGAGAAAATTATACTACGATTATATCAAGGTTACGTCGAAGAAAAGAAAATTTAGAACGAGAAAATTATACTACGATTATAACTAAAAATGTGACATTTTAGCTGTTGCAATTATACAGGCTGTCCCAAAAATGTCTCGCAATCCAAAAGTAGGGGATTCCTGAGGTCATTTGAAGCAACTTTTTCCTTAGCGAAAATGCAATCCGCGGCTTCGTTTACGACTTATTAACGAAAAACAGTGACCAATCAGAGGCGAGATCGTTTGGCGCAAGACGGCCGAGCCAGTGAGCGGAACTGGGCTCTGTGCACTCATTGGCTGGGCCGCCGCGCGCCAGCGTAGCTCGCCTCTTATTGGTCAGTGTTAATAACTCGTAATTAATAATTAAATATATAATAATAATAATAATAATAATAATAATATATAATAACTCGTAAACGGAGCCTCGGAGAAAATTTTCGCAAAGGAAAAAGTTGCTTCAAATGACCTCAGGAACCTCCCATTTCCGGATTACGAGACATTTTCGGGACAGCCTGTATATTTACCGTCACTAGACGGTTCGTAATACTCGCTCGAAAGTTTGGAATCGATCGCAGCAGCGAAACTATTGTCGCAGCAATAAATAGTCGTCCCGTTGTAATTCGCGGCAAGAACTCATTTACGATACATGCACACGGTCGACATAAAAAGGAGAAGTTTCCTTGCAGCGTCGGTAGACCGGCGGCGAAGCGAGACAGCAAATATCGTGCACGTCGAATAAACCCGGAATCGAATTTGATTGGACATCGTTCGATTCGAGCGGCGCGGCGCGAGTTGGAATTAATCAGCGGCCCCGCGTATCGTTCACGCAATCAAGGAAAATGAAACGTCCGATCGATGGAAATTAAAAGTGGCATGGAAATTACGCGCGGTATCGTACAAAGCCATCGGGGATGGCACTCGAACAGGTTACATCGGCGAGTGCACTCTCCTCCTGCAGCATTATTGAAGATCAAAGGAGCTCGTGCGCAAAAATTTCAAAATTCTGCCGGCGACTCTCTCTCTCTCTCTCTCTCGCGCGCGCGCTCACCCCTCTCAATATTTCGAAAACTTTTCCACCGCGAACCCGATCGAGCTCGTGCCGGTGCTTGACAATATTTTAAACATCAACGGAAATCAAACAAAGCGATCGAATGACGCGAAAATTGGATTCCCGTGGAGGGGAGACTCGGACGCGTTCGAGGGGAAAAGGAACGAGGGCGAGCGAAACGAGAAAAATGGGGAGTCATAGGACGATCGCCATAAACATTTTTTGGAATTCCGCGAGCGGGATGTATCAGGTGATAAAGTTCGGTGTCCGTCAGCACGGCTCGCCGTATTTATCCGTCGCAACGGCAATCAATCATCGCGTTTCGAAACAAACGCGGCAGCTACGTCGCAGCGATCGTCGAGCTTTTCAGCAGATGCGACGCCTATGAATCGCGGATTTGTCATCGATTTATCGTCAATCCGTCCAGAGACTTAACGGGTCGGTCGACTGACGTGTTGCGAATCCTAGATACTTTTTTCAACGGTCTTGAGAACTCCGCTTTCAAACTCGTCGTTTAGCGCGTTAAAATTATTGTGCTATTCGGAAATTGGGTTTGAGTTTACAATAGAATTGCACAATTGGGTTCAGCTAGATTCCAATCGACTGTTTAGCAAGTTCGCTTTTTAATCTCTTCTCAATCCAGCCCGTGACAGTCACGAGGCTTTCGCATAAATATGTAGCTTAACACGTTAAGCGCAGAGCGGATTTTGCCGGGCTTTCCGTCGAGGCGGCAGGCCGGCATTATTTTTTAACCTTGACTCTGCCGGTTTCATGCACCGATGCCGTCCAAACGAAATGTTCGCTGTCGGTCCAAGGGGACTGACGCCGCGCTTAACGTGTTAAAAACAAATTGCATGTATTGTATTGTGTATTTATGAATAATTTGTTCATTCTGATAAATAATAAAAACTCATTTACTGCTTGAAACCACTTTTTCTTTTACACGAGAATGACATAATTAAATTTATGAAGAAACAAGATAGGCATTTTTTGAGCCGATTTCATCATCGCGGGACTGGCAGGGGATCGAGGATCTTGAAGAAGCTAGATCTTTCAACTTTGGAAATTTGTCGTGCTTGAACTGTCAGTCCCAGAGGACTGACGCCGCGCTTAGCGTGTTAGAAACAAATTGCATGTACTGTATTGTGTATTTATGAATAATTTGTTCATTCTGATAAATAATAAAAACTCATTTACTATTTGAAACCACTTTTTCTTTTACACGAGAATGACATAATTAAATTTATGAAGAAACAAGATAGGCATTTTTTGAGCCAATTTCATCATCGCGGAACTGACAGGGGGTCAAGGATCTTAAAGAAGCTAGATTTTTCAATTTTGGAAATTTGTCGTGCTTGAACTATCAGTACTATGTAAATGTTTTTTGTATTAAACAATTCTATAGACCCTTCCGAGTAAGCTAATATATTCTTTCGTAGAATTATAGACACTTCGGCCCGTTTGAATATTTTAAGCAAGACGGTCATTGTTCACGCAGTAATTTCCTCCGTTCAATTTATTCCGAAAAGTCGAAAGACGAGACAATATTTAAGCACAGCACACAATCAAAATGGTTGAAACAGCCTAGAAGGATTATACTGGTCGATAAAATAGAACCCAGCGTTTCGAAACATGGGATAAATTTACAGGGAGCGAAATGCATTTTTACTAATGCGGTGGTCTCACAATATTCGAAAATGACATTTCAAAGGTCCGTATTTCGCGAACGAGTGCAAACTCGCCGAAACGATAACTTAAACCGCCCCTAATCTGCCACTGACCACGCCAATACCGGGCACCGAACAAAATCCGTGCGGCAGATCGCGAGGACCGATCGATTTATCGAGCGAGCCGATCCGCGGCACTATCGAAAAAAAAGAGCGAAAAGACCGTGCTATTATTGGTATATCGAGCCGGGCCGCCGTAAATCGAAGGAGGTCGATTAAATATTGACGCCGCAAATCATACGAATTAACGAGAAATCAAGCCGTAAATCGGACAAACACACGGGGGGATCGGTGTTTCCCACGGATCCGATTTATCGTGTGCCGACCCAATAATGTCGCCCCTATTTACGTATCAAAGGGAAAACGTTCGACGACGGCGCGTGGGTGGCGGTCGGCGCGGGGACGTTCGGAAGTTGGAACATCGCGAAGTCACCGGAACTTTATGATACAGTGGGACCGGCGTTTAATGCCGGGACCGGCGCACAAAGGGGGACTCGATTAATGAAGCAGGATCGCGGCGAAAGAAGGGCGACGCTGCGGGGCAATCGAGTCGCGTTACACGCATAAATTCGCGAAATTTCAACAAGGCTGTGTACCCGGCCGGAGCGGAGGGGCGGGGAGGACCGGCGCGGTGGGTCCCATATACGGGCCGATAGACATAATACGCGACAATAAAGTTTATATTGCGCAAAACCGGGAATCCTGCATTACGACCTAGACAATCGTTTATTGGTCTGTCGCGCGGGCAGGCCAGGTCGAGCCGGGCCGGGCCGGGCCGGGCCGGGCCAGGCCAGGGCAGGCATCGTGCATTAATAATGCTAATCGCGTGTATATGCCGTCGATGCATTAATTAATGCCGCGGGACGATTGTGCTCCGTAAACAATGAAACTCGTACGTGATTGCGAGACAACGCGGTATTGCGCGCAGCCCATTAATGATTACCTCATATAATTTTCCGCCGTGGTGCGCTCGCCTCGCGGATCGGTTATTTATTCTAGCCGGCCCGGAAGTCAACGGCACTGACGTTAACACAAAGCGCCAATATTTTCGCACGGTCAAGGGAATTGTTTCGCGGCCGGCGGTATCAAGAACAGCCGCGATAAATCGGGCTTCGGGCCGCGTGGCTTTCTTTGTTTACAGTGCGCGGGAACACTGGAACACACTTTCTGTTGCACGTAAGATTATACAGGCTGTCCCAAAAATGTCTCGCAGTCCGAAAGTGGCGGGTGTCTCAGGTCATGCGAAGCAACTTTTTCCTTTAGAAAAATTTTCTCCGAGGCACCATTAACACGTTGACTGCCGCGTCACCCGTATTCGGGTGGCGCTGATTTGACTACTTACAAAGGATTTCCGAAAATATTTCGACAAATATTCTACAGGAGGTAATGAAACTATTGAATTCTTATAAAAATGGTTTATTAAAAAAATTATTCGCAGTGTACAACATTAAAACATTCTCTGCAAAGTTGAGATTGATCAGGACAGCTTGGACAAAAAGTTGTTTGTTTTTTCAGATATGCTCGTGCCTCTGATCGGTCCATTTCGTATCTTTTATTTGAACTGTAGCTTCCTCAGTATCATCAACATTTCTTTCTTCTTCCATGACCAATTCTCGTAAAATCTCGTCAATAGTATCTTCATAACATTCATTATCACTAAGATTATATTTATCAGTATCCAAATCAGAATCTGACGATGTAATTTTATTTATGCTTCTCCTTCCGGGCAATCCGATCTCATTTCATTATTGAAAAAAAATAAGGGCAGAGATTTTAAGTTATACCATTCGGTACTCGGCAAAGATTCCAACTGTTCATGCAGGAACAGAAACAGATATGAATTAACAGCGCACGCTTCCTACAGCGGCATGGGTGGCCTGTAGGAGATTTTGTTGTAAATACGCGTGGCAGTCAACGTGTTAACGAGTTATTAACGAAAAACAGTGACCGAGAGCGAGACTCGCCTCGAGCGCGAGGCGATCGAGTCAACGGCGCCAGCGGTCGAGGCAACTGAGTCAACGGCGCCAGCGGTCAAGGCAGCTGAACCAACGGCGCCAGCGGTCGAGGCGGTCGAATCCCAGCTCAGCAGGCGCGAGCCGGCCGAGCCAACGGCGCCAGCGGTCGAGGCAACCGAGCCATTGAGCGGAACTGGGCTTCGTGCGCTGGTTGGCTGGGCCGCCTCGCGTCAGCCGTACTCGATTCTTATCGGTCACTGTTTTTCGTTAACCCTAGAAAGATAACCATATGACAACGTACGTAAAAGATAACCATACGCTTCAGAGGCGCATGCTTTTCTAAGGCGTCAATTTTATACTAACAATGGATATTTATTTAAGTTAATCTAGTCATTTTAAAGGTTTGGCATTATCGTAAAAATAAAATGCATTTATATTATATTTTTTTATATTTTAAGTAATTTTAAACTTAAATCACTAGACCTCTATGAAAAATTAACAAAAATCAACAGTCTTCGCAGGCGCCTCTGCGACGTAGGTTATCTTTCTCGGGTTAATAACTCGTCAACGGTGCCTCGGCGAAAATTTTTGTAAAGGAATGTGGCGGCTACCTCCAGACCCGCCAGCAGAGGGCTCCTCTTCCCGCTAGTAACCGATCCGCCTCGATCCCTATATATACAGAGACTTCGTCCTTACTACCCCCACGTCTAAGGCAAGGGCCCGCTAGGATAGCCTTACTGTTGAGTCCTCTAGCGGGCCCCGGACGAAACGTCTCTCCTCTCCTTTTCTCGACCGAACACTTCGACGCCGCCAAAGGAAAAAGTTGCTTTAAATGATCCGAGGAACCCGTCATTTCCGGATTGCGAGACATTTTTGGGACACCCTGTACTGCGGAAATATCTGGTGCGGTGCAGTGTACACTGTGTGCGAGGCAACGTTTGCGTTGCATAAAGTATTTGGCATCGCTGGAAGAAACGGTGTACGATGATCATTCGGCAGCGTGCGCGACGAAAATGAGCCGACGAAAGTCATTTGCATATGTAAACCGTCGTTGCGTATCGTCATCAGGCCTGCGTGCGACGAAGATTTTTTTCTTGATATCTTAGATTATATTCAGTTTCAAGTGAAGATTTATAATAAGTGAAAATTTAGAAGAAGCTGTCGTAAAAATGGGACTCGACGAAGATTTTGTTTTGGTTCAGGATAATGATCCGAAACATACAGCGAAGAAAACGAAAAAATTTTCGATTCTCACATTAACCTACTTGAACGGCCAGCACAGAATGCAGATTTAAATTTAATAGAAAACTTATGGAGTGAATTGGACTCGAAGGTACCATTGGACAAACGGAATAACAGGATCAACTGTTTTCAAAGTTTACAGTCAGCGTTTGAAGCAATCAGCAAGGATTATGTTGAAAAGCTAATAAACAGTTTTCCACGATGTTTAGAAGCGGTAATTCAAGCAAACGGGGGGCATACTAAATATTAATCTTGCGCTTTGTTAGATGTCCACTCATTTTTGTCGCGGAGAAATTTGCTAACTTTGCCGTTAAGTACGGTTTCTGTGTACGAAAGTATAAACATTAACTTGAGTTTTGCACAAAATGTTCTACATACCATAAGGATATGTAATATACAAAACTTGTGTGTATAGTAGTAATACTAGTTCGACTAAATTTTATTTATAACCATTTCCACTGTCTGTCCACTTAATTTTGTCCGCAACTGTACGATATAACCGTGTCACGATGTTGTACAGTATCGGTACTGGCTGAAGCAGTTATGGATGAGACCCGAAGCCGACATTATAACAGTTTTTAATCCGTAAATGTAATACCTTTTTATGCAGCTTGCGTTACTCCATCGAAATCCGGGGACTGATTTTATGTATAAATAAATATCCAATTAAAAAGCAATAAATGTCCAATTATAAAACAATAAATATCCAGTTGAAAAAGCTGAAGGACGATGAAGAAGAAAAGTGGAAAACGAATTATTTCATCGCGAGACGCGTTCAATATCCTGCAGGTTTTGTTTGAAACATTTCATCGTACACCGAATAATATGCAATATGTAATATTTTAGATCATTATATTACTCGCCGCATGTGCATGATCATTTGATTCGATCGATCACACAATCTCCATTTTTCTATCGTTCTGCCACCTGCTCGATTTACATTTTATAATAACAAATAGTTTTTATCTTAGCGCAGTTAAGAAACTGAGCTATTAACACTTAGCCAACCGAATGGGGAAATCTTCCCGTTTTAAATTCAGTCGGTTGACGACCGAATGGTTGATCAATGAAAAATTAAAAATGATTGCTTAATTTTATTAAGATTTGCAAGAGGTTCGAATGCTGAAGAAGTAATCGATGCCATATAAGTTTGCTTCATAATTTTTGTTTAATCGAATGAAATATTTTAATTTTATGAAAATTTTTAAGGTTTCCAGCACAGTCGTGGAAGTGTTAATGAAAATACTCGATGCTAAAATGTCAATAAATAATATATAGCATAAAAAAAATAATATATAAATAATATATAAACTACAGTAACGTCTCCCTAATTGACGCTCAGATTGTACACAAAAATGGACAATTTCGATTTTTCGAGCCTTGCAGCTCGTTTTTATAGTTGTTAACAATTGATAACCATAAAAAACGAGTCACAAGGCTCGAACAATCGTATCTCCTCTTCCAAAATGGCCCATTTTTGGGACAATATGAGCGTCAATTAGAGAGACATTACTGTAGCACACAGCCGTATCTAAAACTCGAGAGCCAGCAGAATCTCAGCGGTCGAAAAGTTTCGCCGTAGAAAAAACAAAATGAAGAAAGCACGCGAGATTGATGATCCAAGAACAAACAGCGGTGCTTCGAGCACTTAATTACCGCATTATTCTCTGATTACGCGGCCGGTGGGCGCTTGTGCACGAAAGGAACGCCGAAAGAATTTCGCGGCGGGAAGAACGGCCGCGCAAGACAAACATCGTGGTCGTGGAAACGGCCGGCAGAAGCAGGGAACCAAGGCGAGGTCGTTAAACCACGCGACGGCCGTTAATGAGCGGGAAACGGCGGAAGAAAACCGAGTCCTTGAACATTCGTCTCGGTCCGCGTGCTCTTCGCGGTGCGATAAATGTCTCCAGAAAGGACGCTACACGTGACTACTATCTCTTCTACCACCACCACCACCACCACCACCACCACCACCACCACCATGCTCGAAACAGTCACGGAAAAATTCCTGAACGGGGAATGACCTGCTCAGCTTATCGCTAATTACATCTTTCAAAAAGAATTTCCAGTGATAGGTAAACACTGTTTTTTTATGCAGGCGTGGAAAATGCCAAGTGTCATTGAAATTAACATAGAATTTATCGAGCCGGTTAAAATAATGGATTTTTCAAACATGTTTTACTAAAAATTGTTAAAATTAGAAGGACTACTTCGCGTAAAATGATTGAATCAATTTCATTTCTTTCTTGATTCCAAACATTCACGATAATAAAAATACGGGAAGATTGAACCTGTAGTGGGTCGACAAATTTCCTCTTGCAAGTCAATAGTTTTATTCTAAAAATTATTGCATGTACATGCATGTTACCTATATGCATGTATATAACATGTAGATTTGATGTGTTTCCAAAGTTGTTGTATCAGGTTGACGCGAAAGCAACAGTCGAATTCATTTACCATATGTAAATGTATGTTCACTTATTAACTTTCACTTATTGTTTGATGGATCTGAATGCGATGATTCTGATTTCTATGAATAAAATTAGGCTCGAGATGAGTCATAACGTTTCAATTGACGTCTCTCCAATTGACGCTCAGATTGTCCACAAAAATGGATAATTTGGGAAGAGAAGATACGATTATTCGATCCTTGCGGTTCATTTTTATATTATAATTACGAATTGTCAACAACTATAAAAAACGAGCTACGAGGTTCGAATAATCGTATCTCCACTTCCCAAATTGTCCATTTTTCTATGCAATCAGAGCGTCAGTTAGGGAGACATTACTGTGCTATCCCAGCTTACGTTTCGCACGCCGATGTAATACGTTGTGCGAGCAAGAGATAATTCAAATGAAAAAGTAACAGATATTTATAAAACATCTGAAAATTACCACGCGTAAACTTTCCTGAAAAATAGCGAATTTCCGGTGTCCGGCGTCCGTGTTACTGACAACGTAAGTTGTTACAGCAGATCGTTACAGTAAATTGTGAATTAATTTGGATTTCTTTATTTGTTTAATAATTTTTAAAATATATATTGTTACCGAGATTAACGAAAAGCTGCTAATACCATCGAAACTTAATGTTTCTTCGACACGTTAATTTCGTTCCGTTGCTTTGCTAAAATACCACACTGCGCCAATGCGTAACGATCGTTAAATACGTAAACGACGTTAATAACAATTAAGATGGACTACTTATATCGCGGAATTCTAATCTGCTATCACTCGCATTCTGTTTCGAGAGCTGATGTGAACGAATACTCTTAGGTTTATCCATTTTTTTAGGCTTATGCCGCGCGATGCGTATAAAAATTCCAAAGACGCTGCTATTCGCGTCGCAGCAATACAAATAAAAATATACAGAAGATCGGCCGAGAATCTGTAGTAAAATGACGTGCAAGGGCCGCGCAAGAGTTAATTTCCCAATAGCCAGCAATTCGGAACGAACGAACTGTAGGTCCGTGGAAAAAGGTCGCGCTGGAGCTCGCAAGTTACCGAGAGCCAATAGTCAAACACTGGAAAGCCAGTTGGCCCGAATAATTCGCGAAATCGTTGACATCCTCCGGAATAGTGGCTTTTAACACACTTCGGCCGTTGAGCCGTCGAGTGGACACCGGGCGCGGATACTTTGTCCACTAGAGGACACCTCGCGTCAACGTTTTATTTTATTTCTCTGTTTTTCGTATATTCGTTCACGAGGCAGGAGAGGACCGTCACAAGGAGAAAGCAATTTCCCCGTTTGTTTTCTCTTTTTCGCGGGGAGGGGCGGCGGCGCCCGGGTCCCACCCCCGACCTCGTTGTCGAAACGAGGCGGAGTGTGCTCGAGCGGAATTCGTCGACGCGCGTGATCCTCTATTAACGGAATCGCAGGGAAAATCATGTCAATCCCAGTCCCGGCGACCGGCCATTAAACGTAATTTTTATCGACGCGCCGTAATGATGGATATCGTGACCCGCGCACAAGCCCCGAATTGGACGAATTAACGTTTAAATCGTCGAACGCTTTTCAATCGAGCCACTGATTCGCTCGTCCGCCCCCCTCTCCTCGCCCCGTTTCTCGCCCCCTTTTCGGCGAGGACTGATTGCCGTTTGCCCCGAAACGCCAAATACGAGCCATTTTTGGCATTGTAATGAGATTGAGCATTGTTGCACACGCATCGGCTGCCTGTTGCGCGAAAGAACGTGAAGCGCCGCTTAATTATATATGATTAAACGCGGACGCCGGGCCAGTTGGCCGGAGCTGAAAAACGATTCGATGGACTAACGAGCCGCGCGGTTTAATTTTGCTTTCGGCCCCGCCACGCTTCGATACAGAAAAAAAAACGAGCGGCAAGGGAAAGCCGATAGTTTGTCGAACGCGACGAGAGTCCCTCCTAATCGAACCAATGAATTAACTTTCGCATTAAAAGTACATGGTATGCTTTTTCACGTCGATCGCCCTCGATATTCCCTCGGCGTTCGCGAGCAATAGCAAATTCCATTGTCGATCAAATTTCTTCTATATTCGTAACTGCTGCGATAAGTCATAAATATCGCCAAAAGGTTGTACAGTAATGTCTCTCTAATTGACGCTCAAGATTGACCATGTCTCCCTTACTGACGCTCGGATGAAAAATCGTGAACTCGACCCATCTGCGCGTATAAAAGCCTCGAAACAGTTTTTCCGATATCCTACAATGGGCCAAGTTCGTTTTTCTTTTTTCATTACCATACAACAGCGTCAGGAATGGAATGTTCCTAAATCGGTCTAGAATTCTGGAAATACAGTAATGCCTCCCTAATTGTCGCCCAAATTGTCCACTAAAATGGACAATTTGGGAAGAGGAGATACGATTGTTCGAGCCCTGCGGTTTATTTTTATAGCTATAAATTGTCTATAATTATAAAAACGAGCCGCAAGGCTCGGATAATCGTATCTCCTCTTCCCAAATTGTCCATTTTTCATCCGTTTCGTCTCAGTAACGCATAGTATAAGTATGGTCCCAACTTTCCAAGACACCCTGTATACCATGTAACGGTATCGGTTTCATGATTTTATGAGCTTTTTGATCCGCCATTTGCGAGTTCGGAAAGAGATGGGTTCAAATTGCGGGACGATGCCGGCGGAGACGGTGAAAGGGAAAAGGAACGGCAGAAGAATCGAGTATCCGGGAGTCCTTGAGCGCATTCAGCACCTCATCTTTCGGCTCTCCGATATTCGCGGAGCAGCCAATAAGAAAAGTTCGAAAGTCGTGCGTTGGGGGAACAAAAGCTATGCATAGATTTACATGACGGGACTGTGGCCCGTTCCGATTCCCGTCACGCCGCGGAGCTTTATGGTCGTTCCCGTGCTCCCGCGGGCTCGGCCGTACCGATTTGTCGATAATGTGTACTGGGAGATCGTCTGCTTCTCGGGAGTGGCTGAATTGTCATTCAAACCCCTCGACGATCACCTACGGAGACGATCTTTGAAAAATTAAAGCGCTTCTACCTTGCGCGGACGTTTGAAAATAGACCGTCGAACGCTGAAAGTACTGTCGTCGATCGAATTTAACCATTTTCAGATTTATCGTTTCGCAATTATTGAAATTACGAAGATTCCGTCGCTACGTGCCTACGAGAAATGCCGTGAATTATTTCAATGTATTCGTTATTGTCGCAGAGACCGGAGCATTTTAGGGTTCGCTAAGTTTGTCCTCAATGGCTAATTTTATCCGGACAATGGAAAATGCAATGTAATTGTGGCCCCCGAGCGGAGACTCGACGACCGTGTTCACATTTTAACGAAATAAACCACTGTTTCTACTACACCCGTGCGAGCCCCTGGTTGCCTGAATACACGGTAAAATAATTCTTGCAACTTTTCAGCGGCCGTAACGAAGCGGAAGTGTCTTTGTTGCCAGCAGAAGCGTGCAAGTAATTTCCAGCTTTCAAAAATAGGAAAAAATAATTTATGTGAAAGCCGCGCAGCTGCGAAACGAGCCTTACGTGGTTGAAATGCTTTTCTCGCTAATGGTAACGTGACTTCGGCAAAGCCGCCTCAAAATATCGTTTTAATGATCTTGCCCCGTTGCGAAACTCGGGGAAACCGTACGCGAACGCTCCTCGTAATCTGCGCGTCGATTCAAGGCTCTGAACCACCTTGGAATATCTTTCCGAGACGTTGGACGAAGATTACCGAGAAGTAGGAGGAGTTACTTCGACGAACAGCAACAAAATTCAAAGAGATTCAGCGTTTCAGATAGAAAACTGCGTGGGACACGTAGAATAGGATTGCTATTGATCGAACTAGCAGGAAGATATTAAAGCTGATAAAATGAAAGAGTGTGAAATTTAAGTGCCCGAATCGTAAACTGGATCTATGTTCTGTCAGATGATTAACCCCTTGACTACGGCAGACTTTGAGACGAACTTTTGCACGCATTTTCAGGGATGCATTTTTATGAAAACATATTTCAATAATCAAAAAACTGAATTTCACTACATTAAGACAACATCATTTATTTCTCTAAACCGAAATACTATAAGTATTACAAATTTAATATTAATGTAGAACTTTCTTCTGGTCTAACTGAGATAAGATCTATCGGAATAAATATCGATAAAATTTTCAGGGCGCCCATAGACGCCCTCCGTGTTAGAAAACCAAACTGCGTCGAGCGCCTATAGGCGCTCTCAGTGTCGCAAACGCAAAATTTCTTAGCGCCTATAGGCGCCAACAGTAACGTAGGAGTTAACCCTTTCGCTACGGCAGCTCCATCCGCCGAAGTACCGTCACTGAACGGAAACTCGCTTCAGAAATATGCACAGTGCGTGTGGTTTCTGTATATATGTTGTTCTAAGTCTTAAATAATAACTGTGCCGAATAAAACAATCGTTGTTCTAATGTAACAAGTATATTTACATTTTTAATTTAAAAAGGCTTACAAAATTATAGGTAACATAGGTATTTATATAATTACAAAGCCTAACGATTAAATGTTTAATATAATTAATAACGAGACGAAAATTATTAAAATATTATAATATGTAAAAACTAATAACATAATTCTGTGTGATATATTTGAAAGCAAGGATCTATACAAAGGCCAACATCGCAATCTTTGCACTCGTACCGTTCTTTGAATCCGTTCTTTTATCATTTTTGCTACAAATTACACATCTCCGTCTTCTGTATACACTTTTTTCGATGCCGTACCCACAGCTCGTCGAATGGATGCCGCATATATGCGGCGCTCGGCACGGAAGGGTTAAAGTAGTATTTAGTCTGCAAAAAGTCAGGCAAGTAGATTTAGCCTGCCATTGATCAGACAATCGGGGATATGGTATGAAATGAGTCAGACAAGTAGATTCACCTTGTATTAAGCAAAACAGGTAGATCCAGACATACAACATAGCCTCCAGACCTGCCAGCAGAGGGCTCCTCTTCCCGTTAGTAGCCAATCCGTTCCGATCCCTATATATACACCGAGACTTCGTCCTACCCTTACGTCTAAGGCAAGGGCCCGCTAGGATAGCCTTACCGATGAGTCCTCTAGCGGGCCCCGGACGAAACGTCTCCCCTTTCCTTTTCCACACTCGAACCGCCGCCAAAAGTTAGATAAGTAAAAAGATCGTCCATTCTAGAATCTACTATTTTATTCTATTTTAAGTAGAGTGCAGCCATAATCTGCCAAGCAGGTAGGTGCACTCTGACACAGCAAAGGCCAGTAGATCTAGCCTGGTACAAATCGGGTCAGTAGATTCAGCGTGACAGTGGTCAGTCACATATAGTCACAAATTAGCAATACCCGTCCAGTTTCTGAAACAATTTACTAATACATACACTATACTCTCAGAGCAGCAATGCAGTCGCCTTCCAAGTAGCAACTCTTCTAAATAAATAAAGGTGATCAAAAGCTACTCCACCTTCCCGGGACGTTCGCGGAGCATTCGAGCATCGATTCAGCGAGACGATTCTTTCCTAATAAATCGTAATAATTTGAACAAAGTGGAAGGGACGGCATGCCGGGTGAAACTGGCAGCGAGAAGATTTAAAAACGCTCTCGACAGCGGCTCTCGAGTCTCGGATTCCGTTTTAACGAAGTCACGTAACGCACAAAGCACGGGCGCGCGTGCCGCGACCCGCGAAGAGTCGAAAAATACACTCGTTGTCGCGTAAAAACGGACAAAAACGGGAGGAAAAAAGGCCGGTCGGCGGAGCGGGGCTGGAGAGAGAAATGGGGGACAGGCGGAGGAGGGGAGACAGACAGTGTCGACACGAGAGGTCGGAAACGTTGGAAGGGCTCACCGGGATTGCACGGTTTACGAACGAACATCGCGAGCCTTTGCAGAATCGCTAGCCGGTGTGAAAAACACGGCCTTCGCTGTGTTACACACGCGAGAGCTGCTATGGCTGCACGGCGCACGGTGCACGCTGCAACCGGTCGCAACGGAACCGGCATTTGCGACGAAATCCGAATTCCAAACGTTCCACCGGCATTGTCTGGCCGTAGCGCAGCAGCGGGCCGGTTAGGGTCGCGCACCGTTCCCTACCATGAATTTCATCTTCTGTCCCGGACGATCGTCGACCATACTGTTTTCCGTCGGAGAATAGAGGATTATTGGTTTTGTCGATCGCCGAGTAATTGTTTGATGAAAGTCGACGAATTGCTTCGAAAACCGAGACCGAACTCGTTACCGCGTGTAATTTTGTTGTTCGGTCGACTAAGATTTCTATTTTTCCTGTCTGACTGATCACCGGCATATATGTTCTACTTTGTTTCGAAACGTTTTATCGTGGACTTCGATGTCGCGATCGGTAACAGTGATATTTAATACATCCGAGTAAAAACGGTTTTGTCTCGACTGTGCGCTTCTCTTCGATGTCTGGCCGAGCACCGATCGACATCCTATCCAGTATTTTGATCCATTTCACGGGAAAATGTTGCTTCATATTTAGGGAGTTTC
The DNA here is from genome assembly GCF_051020955.1 of Megalopta genalis. NCBI lineage: Eukaryota > Metazoa > Arthropoda > Insecta > Hymenoptera > Halictidae > Megalopta > Megalopta genalis. The sequence goes on from NC_135013.1 coordinate 13,040,702, forward strand.
TCTCGTTTGGCTTGTCTGACCACACGGTGGTATATACTACCGAATATACGATAAAATGATAGGAGTTTGCCGGACAAAATGATAGGACGTTTGATATTTTTGAATCTTTCGCATAATATAGTGAATTATCTGTACATTGTACACACCCCATAGATTGGAAATTCTCTCGAAACTGAGCATAGTAAACCTTAACCCTAGAAAGATAACCATATGACAACGTACGTAAAAGATAACCATACGCTTCAGAGGCGCATGCTTTTCTAAGGCGTCAATTTTATACTAACAATGGATATTTATTTAAGTTAATCTAGTCATTTTAAAGGTTTGGCATTATTGTAAAAATAAAATGCATTTATATTATATTTTTTTATATTTTAAGTAATTTTAAACTTAAATCACTAGACCTGAATGAAAAATTAACAAAAATCAACAGTCTTCGCAGGCGCCTCTGCGACGTAGGTTATCTTTCTCGGGTTAAGTGTGTATATTATACACGAACGAAGCTAGAGGAAAAAATGTAAACACGAGCTGATCTCGCTCGGTCAAAATGATGGGACACATTACATATTTTCCATTATTGTGTTCTCTGTCGGTCGTTTCTCAGCATTGACTAGATGCGAACGTGTTAATCTGTCATTTATCTACAGTATTGGTGCAGTTAATTGTTAAAACAGTGCAAAATGGGTCGTGGAAAACAATCGAGCAGAAGTGAAATCGATCGAATCTTATTATTGCGGTCAGAGAATTGTACAGGATTGTACAGGAGCATTTCAATTATCTCAGAGTGTACTACATACATTCCGCTCATTTAATTAAAAATGCTGAAAAGCTGGAATCTGGAAACAAGCCGAACGAAAGGTACAAAAACATACGTTAAATAAATTGAAAAACAGAATCTGTTTGCAGACGTAAGCTATCAAGACTTCTAGATGTTAGCCCAAAAGAGAGGAGACCTCGAAAAACGTTCCAAAAAGAATCTACCTAAGCCAACCATTTTGCCAAGAATCAGCAAACAGCGGAGCCATCGATCGAGATCACGGATATTTGCAATGTAGATCCTCCCATGTCGTTGTAGAACGGCTTACACAGGGAGCGTATCCCGGTTGCAGGGTTTAAGAAGCACGAAGGAGCACACCGGGAGACAAATGTTGGAAAGACAGCGGGGCGGAGAAGGAGGTCGGTTGGTAGCAGGCCTCGCGATGTTAAATAATCGCGTCGCCGGCACGTTTTCGCGTAACGAGGACGTTTATCAGGATCCAGCAACCGGGAACTGATTTACAAATAGGCCCCGAGAGGCGGCTCCTCATCCTCCGGCGAGTTCTCCGCTCGCTTCGCCCGTCTGGCTACCGAGCTTCCGACCCTCGTCCTTCAGCCCCCCGCTCCCCTGGCCGTCGAGCCCTTCCGCGTCCTGGCAGAGACGAATCAGCTTGAATTTTCGCGTTGCCGCGCCGCTAGAGGACCTTCTCTCTATCTCGAGTGCCGCTGCGAAACTCTTCGGCCTCGCCGGGAAAAGTTTCACCCTCGGCCCGCGCGATTCTCGACCCCTGGAACGCGGTCCCGTAACGAGTGCTTGTCACGCGTACTATAAATACTGCCGAGTGGAATTAAAACTGCTACCTTCGATTCCCTAATTGTCCCTCGTTCTGCGCCGCTCGCCCGAAAACTCGGTCCGAAATGTTCCGCGCGATTTTACCGAATGGTCCGCAGTGCGGATTTGGGCACAGAGGATTCTTTTTTGGCGCTCCCGTTCACGAAAGTTATTTTCTGGTCACTTCGACTTTACGGTCCTGTGGATCCTCCTTTCGGTTTAGTTTCGTTCCGGATATTTTATTTCGATCAGGCTCGTGTTGGTTACTTTCTCGACGAATCTTTGCGTGACCGATAGATTTGCGGTGAAAGTTAAATAAGCGATAAGTAGATGTCTTATGCAAAATATACATTATTCACACTAATTATGCGATACAGGAGCTACGTCGATCTTTATTTCGTGTTTGGGTAGGATGGTGCGAAAGGACTTGTGTACTCGTTCTACGGTGTAGAATACTTCCTTATTCTTTCGCGAACTTTGTCTTCCGACGAGTCGCGGTGCAGTGATCGAGTATTCGTTTTTACACTCGCCGTTTTCCCTGGTAAAATTCTTGGACAACCCTGATTGGCTAACCTCGCGCGTTGGGCCTTCCCAATCAGCGTTGTTCATTTGCCCTTTTTACCGCCTGTTCCTTACGCCCTTCGCGTATTTTCGGAACGGCGTTGTAATCGGAGGGTATAATGAGTTGGACGCGACAACGTGTGGAACTTTTCCTTCGGGTCACCCGCGTCGGACCACATGGCCTTTTGGGTCGCTGGGTCCGTTTCGAGTACCCTTCGGAAACTCTCCGAATTTATGACGGTCTCCGTTTGCTATTGAGGTATTTCTAAAAAACTCTATTGCGAACATGCGTTGTCAAGGTTTTTGGGACTTATCATCTCAAAAATAGGTTCTTCGAAGGAGAGTCGTAAATAAAGCTGGTCGTTTGCACGAGGACTAAAGTTTCCATCGTGCGCACGACTGGACGCTACACGTGTTAGAATTATTTTAATAAAATGAAAACGGTGCAACGGTATTCTTAAAAATTCCTTAAATATTTCTATCGCAATGTCTTTATTATAAACGCATAAAATCCGCAGTTTAGTGATAGTCTGAAGTCTGTTTAACTCAATAATATTAACGATTCACGTAGAAACAGCAATCTAGACTAATTTTTAACCCCATCTTTTATTCCCGATTGCTGTAAAATATCTCATTGGTTCCCGATGTACAGTAACGTCTCTCTAATAGACGCTCAGATTGTACACAAAAATGGACAATTTGGGAAGAGGAGATACAATTGTTCGAGCCTTGCGGTTCGTTCTTACAGTCACGAATTGTCAATAACTATAAGAACGAGTTACAGGGCTCAAATAATATCGTATCTCCTCTTCAAAAATTGTCCATTTTTGTGCACAATCTGAGCGTCAGTTAGGGAGACATTACTGTATTACCTACGAATATGACGCAAGAGATAAAAGAAAAGACATTTCCTGAAAATAAAGGCAGAAAACGAGTGTAACATTTTATAAAAACATGTCTAAGTAACTCTCGTATTTCTCCAGAGCGTGCAATAATCAAAAGGTACCGTATAATTTTCATTTCATTAAAGTAATACATTCAGCAAATTGTTCAATGCTCCAGCATAGGGTAATAAACGCAGTGGCTCGCGCAACGTTAACTGTCTCTCTCAGCCTCCATCAAACGCTATCATGCAACCGCACTTCGACGGTGATTTTCCCGCCAAGGATTCCGCAGAATCTGCATCTCGGAATACACCGAAAATTTCCGGGCAACGTTACGAATCGTTCGGGAATCGTTGTTAACCGGTTGGCCCGGAGAATTTATGCGGAAACGTAAACACGGTAGAGTGGTTGATCGAGGGAAACGAATCGAAAGGAGCCGCTTCTCGTAATCCCTTGCGCTTTGGAAGGGCCGGCCAAACCGCAGAGTAGAATAGCATTAATTCGTCGGAATTTATATTCCGCTCGTATTTTCGTGGAAGGCCGAGGCGGATGCGTCTGTCTGCTCGAGTTAGCCTAAGACGTCTGCCCGCCCCCGCCCCTCCCCAACCCACTTTCCTTGTTCCCCGATCGCGACGTCGTTGTCCATCCCCCCGCAGCCCTTTTCATCCCCCGGGGAAATCATTTTCATTTAAGATCGGCTACGACAACGCCTCGCGACCAAGTCGAACTCGAACTCTCGCTCTCGAATAAATTATTTCACGGTCCTCCTCGCTCCGACGGCCGACGACTCCCTTGCCCTCCGCGTCCCTCCTGCTCTACCCATTCTACCTGTAGCGTGTTTTGCGAACGGCTTCGGCGCCGAAGAAAAATACCCAGGGGAAAGCCGCGCCGGAAGCCGGCTTCGCCCGCGCAAACACCGCTTCCGAGAAACGATCCTTCACGGCGTCGATCTGCTTCTTCGCCGATACGCGAACGGAATCTCTGTTTGCAATTACGACGCGATTATACAATCATTGGATAACGTTGATCCTGCTGTTTGTGACGGTAAACTGTACTAAAAATTGTGATGACTGAACTTTTAAGCGAAACACGATAATTTTGTTTTAAATAATAGTTTCGAGAGAACTTGTTAATCTAAATAATTTGTGGTTTTTGAAGAATTCCTCAAATTTTTCAGAAGGCATAATAAAAAACCATTACCTGAGAATCGAATATCTGATGATACAACTCTAGGCAAGTAGATTGGACCAACCACTTGTCAGACCAAGACAGTCGCTGCGCAAATAAGTGAAACTCGTTTGATTTTTATACAATAAATCGAGCCTATTAGTTTCCTGGTAATGTCAACAAACAGATTAGCATAATAGATTCTCCCCTGGAAACTGACGCTTTTGGGTCCATTTTGACCCTGCATATCCAAAAATATAGCTAGCTAGTTCTGCTCATGAATTTATATTGAAGATAATTTCATTCAGTAATATTAACCCTTTCCACTCGCGTGGTGACTCTGAGGCACCACTAAAATTTGTTATGTCACGTTCTAAGGTGATTTTTATATTAACAAAGTTTAGATTTAAAAAATTGCTGAAAGTGTAACTGTTGTGCGAGTTAGAAAACTCAACTTCGTATGCATAAAATACATTTTGCCAGATAAAATGAAAATTTTATTGTTAACCCCGCAAAGGATTAACAAAACCAGATAAAACACTTTTTAAGAAAAGTTCAAAGTAATTGAAAAATGACTATATAGACAAACCTGGATTTCTTTACTATATAATCAAAAGTGATTTCTCACAATTCTCAGAATTACATGGAATTACGATAAATTCTCCCTAATTTTTCTTCAGTTTGTAAACAAAAATGAACAATTCGAGAAGAGGGAGGTGCGATGATTCGAGCCTCGCGGCTTGTTTTTATAGTTTCCGATTGTCAACAAATACAAAAACGAGGTTCACGAGGTCTACTTTTATTTACAAGCTGAAGTAAAAATTAAGAAGAATTTACTGTACACGCATTCTGTAGAAATCAATGGTCTATTTTTCGGAGCGTCGTTGCCGTCAAGAAATGAATCGAAGGTAACGAAACAGAAGAGACCTCGCGCATTTTCCAAGGAAAAGAATTTGTCGAGAATATAAAAGAAACATGCCGTCTATAAACAGTTTCTTCGGGTTCGCGAGTTTGCTCGGCAACGTTCTCGGTAATTTTTCGTGTCCCCGATAGCACCGAAGGCACCGGCGCCGTCGCACGCGAATTTCATTAACGATTTGACGTAAATAACGATGGAAGTTCTGTCGACCAGTCAGTAAACGTTTACCTCGAGACGGAAGCTTCTCTTCGGTCTTCTCGCGGCGCTTCGGAGAGGGTACAGAGAGAAGTTGCGGAGCCTAATTGCTTGATCGACAGGAATGTCGTTCGGACTTGGCCGGAGGAAAATTTCTCCTCGATCCTTCACTGTCGTCGTCAACGTCGCGTCAACAGCACTCCATTACGAGGGGACCACCCCGATCACGACAATGTTGGTGTTCGATCGATCGATCTCGCCCACGGACCGGTACACTTTTAGCGTCGCCGACGACTGACGGGTAAATATGGGTACAGCCTAAACTCCGTCGACGATCCGCAAGCGTGGAACCTTTAATGGCGGACATTCGAGACCCCATTGAAATTTTATGGCCTGGAATCCACGGTCCAACCAAGTGGCAGACGTTAGACATTTTGCGATCATCTTCGAATTTGATTTCACTTTTAAGCAACGCCTAACTTCCGGGCTTCTCGTTGCACGTACAGATCAAATGTGTCATGAAGTGTTCAACATAAAATGAAATTTATTTGTCTCGTTAAATGTTCACAGCGGTTTGCTCTCTACACGATGCTATTCTTACATATTCACGCGAAAATTGTTAATGGACCGTGAAATCTCACGGAAGCTTCTTTGACGGAACACTGCCTCGTTTCACGGATTTTAAAGACAACATTCAATTCTCACGTTGGTAATCTGGTGATCCTTTGTTGTAGCTCTTTCAATGATTAAAGAATCGTTGTCTCCTAATTATTCACGGTTTAATTATTATCACGATCTCCTAATTATTTTGTAGAACCGCTCGGAATGTTCATTCTTTGGGCAATGTTACATCAATTTTTAACTTCAAGATATTTCTACAGAAACTCTCAAATAGTGAAACTTGAAAACGTAGACTGTTATTGTCCTCCAAGAAACCTTGATAAACGACTGCAACGATTACAGGGCAAGTCTCGGTTATTCATTGTAGCATCATCTTATCGGACAAACGTTTCGAATACCGTATACAGTAATGTCTCCCTAATTGACGCTCAGATTGTCCACTGAAATGGACAATTTGGGAAGAGGAGATACGATTGTTCAAGCCTTGGGGTTCCTTTTTATAATTGTTGACAATTCATAACTATAAAAACAGACCGCAAGGCTCGAACAATCGTATCTCCTCTTCCCAAATTGTCCATTTCAGTGGACAATCTGAGCGTTAATTAGAGAGACATTACTGTACAGCACATTGTGTACCACGTCCCGTTTTATCCCTTTAATGCATAAAACTGTTTCAAATATCCTGCACAACACAGCGACTTTCCACGAATAAATTCACAGCCTAAGTAAGGTTTGTGGCGGATTTAGGCGCTCGAGAGTCGCCTGACAAAGTGTGCCGAAAGTACCGAATTTTTCGGAATCAGATGACCGTGTTAAAACACCGCGCGTCGTCCCCGAAATAATTCGGCGCTGCTGGCCCCTTTACCCCCAGGTGGTTTTTCTTCGTTTTCTTACGAGCACTCGTAACCGAGGAAGCGGAAAAAGTTCGCTTAACGACTTAGCGGGTACGTATCTGGCCGGCGTGGTTGTCGCGTAATTTCCGCGGGAAAGCGTCTGGAAACGCGACGCTTAAAAGAATGTAAAACCAGCATGAACGCTTAAAAATGAAAAGGAGCCGCGCGGGAAAAAAAGGCGGCCGCGCAGCCAGCCGAGATTTCAATTATGAACGCGTTATCTGGTGAGAGAGAACGAGAGACAGAAAGAGAGAGAAAGAGGGAGAGAGAGAGAGAGAGAGGATTGTGCGAGGAGAAAGTTTTCCCATTAAAGGAGCGCGCGACGATCGAAACGGATTACGCGAGCATTACTGCGGGATCTAGCGGGTTATTTTATGTTCAACCGACAAACGGAAGCTTTACGTGCATGCTCGCGTTATCAGCCTCGCGATTTCCGCGCACGGTTCCGCCTGTGGCCGCGATTTCTCGATCCTGGATCCCCTGGCGGCGGTTGGATCGCCAATTAAGAACGGTGAAATTTTTGTAGGGGCTTACTTAATTTTTATAGTCGTTGGTTTTTAGGCCACTTTTAGGCACGAGTTCACGTTTTAATATTTGCTTGTTGCATCATTTATTGTATAACGCGAGCTGATGTTCGCGTTTACGGTTAACACGCTGGTCAGTCGTGTATTATCTCTCGACATCTAAAGGCCGTGTTTCTATCTATACGTTGAACTTTTATTTAATCTTTACCCCACCTGAATCTGCCAATTGTGGCTAACAATGTGAGTGGATGGAAATTTTCGGAACAGATGCGAGGAATTTTTAAAGCTGACATTTTGCAGAGAACGACAGGTGATGTGATCTTTAATGGCAATACAGTAGTGGTTTAGATTTGACGAATTCTACTGATCGATGAATGAATGCCACTGATATTTTAAGGCACTCGGCTAGAGCTATTGAACGAACCATTTAGAACACGGTGACGTACATTCTTAAATAAGGATAGTGACGCAGATCTCTGAATGAGATGCCAGCATTGGAATCATTAATAATAGTTGAGCGTAGATTTACAATGAATCAATGTATTTAAATATTTTAGAACAGTGTATTCTTAATGAGCAGTGTTTAATCTCGAGTGAAGCAGTGACCCATCTCAATATTTAAGAAATTGTTTTTTAAAGAAGCATTTCAATCTTCTTAGCTATTACAATATTTTATGTCACTATTATTTATTAACAGCATTTTTACACAAAGGAGGACGACTTTTCAAAATTTTCATTCAAAGTTATTTCCTAACTTTAACCACTTTTCATTCATTGACTTCTCAATTTCTCCAATAATGATTATAAAATTAATTTGGTAAAAATCGCGTGAAGATATCGTTTTTCTCGAAACTGCTGCAATGCTGCTAGTATTTTATTTTACTGCTCCTAGAGTGAATTAAAAAATCGATGTATGTACTTGTCGTATAGTTTATAAAACTATATATCTTTAAAAATCAGTGCATCAGAACATGCTTTAGTTTTTCGTTCTGTTTTCGCAATAAAGAGGAAATTTTATGAAAAAATCGAGACTTTGTCCTTTAGAATGACCAGAGGTAGAATATTCTAAAATTTTCCTACACCAAGTTACAGTGGTTCAAAAATCGACTGTATCTCGGTCATAAATCGAGCGAGATTTTAATTCTGTGAAGTTGTGTAAAGCAGTGTCTTTGAGTAACGCAACGAACTATTCAATAAACTTTTCAATCAAAATCATTTTTTATTTTTTAATATGAAGTCGCGGGCAAGTTCTATTTAATGCGCAGATGCGAAAAATGTTTGAATTAAATTCCTTATAATTTTTTCCTTTTTTTTTTAATTCCTTAAATTCTTTTCTAAATTTTGCAAAATATTTAAAACGCGAATTCAACGTTGTCCGCGATTGGGGAGTTCATTAACGAAACTGAAACTGGAAAGTTAAAATTTTCCATAGGAAATATTTATTAGTTTAACCCTTTTGTATCTAATAATCCTAGTGAAATTCCAATATATATATCGTGCAAACTGAATTTCACTCGGAATTCCAATATATATATATTGGAATTCCGAGTGAAATTCAGTTGTGAAATTATATATATTACTATAAGAATTAATTTCACAACTCACTTAAGAATCAATGTCACGTGTTAAGAGCGTAGAACACAATTCAGTACTCGCATGAACAGAACATAGATTCGGGCTGAGTCTTGCCGACGACGACAGGGTTAGATCCAAGGCGGAGACAGAGGGGACAGCGGCGGCGAGGGGTTGGGGGGCTGGAAATCTTCGTGAAGAAATCGAAATTGCAGGTTTTCGTCGAAACGCTGGACTGGTAGGACGTGACCGAATTGCCAGAATAAGGGACGGCGCGTGCTCCAGCGCCAAGATAAATAGGATATTCCGGGATAAATGCTTACCTACGTGCTTTCAAATGGTATCGAGTGTTCCGGGGGTCCCCCCTTTACCCCCCGGCGGTGTCTGCCAGGTGGTCGCTGGGACGGGCCACCTTTTACCCGGCGAATTTTCCTACAAAGGAGGGACACACCTCCTCCTCGTCGCCGGGACGGACATTATTCAGCCGACATACCGCGAATTAAATGAACCGAATAATTGCAGCTACCGGGCCAAACCGGGTACAAAACCGTGATCCTCTTTTGCCTGCCGCCGGCACCCTTTATGCTGCCTGGCCGGCGATTATGCTTGAAACGCTACACCAAGCACCGGACACGTTCCGTCTCTGGAATTTGCGACTCAGATTTTAATCCGAGTCTCAATTTTCTGATTCCAAAACACTCGTTTCTCCCATTGATTTCGAATCGGTCTCTACGAGCAAGGAAAATTTACCGGGTGATGAAAGAGCAAGAAATGTTAACTGCACTCGACCTCTTGCACCATAAGAACGAGTTAGACTCGTAGTGAAGATTTCAGTTATAATCTAGGAAAAATGAATGTTATTCGTTTCTTCTAAGTCTAAACAAAATTTTCTTCTTCTTCTTTTTATTTTATTATTTATTATTTTATTATTTTATTATTTTATTATTTTATTATTTTATTATTTTATTATTTTATTATTTTATTATTTTATTATTTTATTATTTTATTATTTTATTATTTTATTATTTTATTATTTTATTATTTTATTATTTTATTATTTTATTATTTTATTATTTTATTATTTTATTATTTTATTATTTTATTATTTTATTATTTTATTATTTTATTATTTTATTATTTTATTATTTTATTATTTTATTATTTTGTTATTTTTATTTTATTATTTTATTCTTGGAAATTATTAAGGACGAAGTGCAAGGGTTATTATTGTAGTGCAAGTGGTTAAAAACATGTTTGATAATACGACTATTATGTTTGTACCTATGCGAGGAGCATACATTTTTTTGCATCAATTGCAGGAAATTGGAGACGGCATTTCATTCTTCCTTGAATAACTTTGCACGTTGCGAATACAGTATCGTTATTCATGAATTATTTTAAATTATTATAAATTGCTAATATATTATTTTAAATTGCTTTTAAATTGCTGATGTCTTAATATTCTTAATATTCTCTATTAATTTCCTTTTGTCTTAATATTCTTCTTTGTCACATTTGTATTAATCCTGGCATGAAATTTGATATTTTATACACGGCTTCTGAAGAGATAAATGCGATTGTTTTCTGTCAAGAAGATCGTAAGTTATGCATAACCAGTCTTTAGAAAATATTAACGCGATTCAATTGTTCAACCATTTGCATTAGTATTAATCCTTAATGTGTTGTCTAAAATTCAGGATTAAAATTGTTCAACCATAGAATGCTGAAAGGGATGCTTTTGGAAGATTTTCTAAAACGTGATCCACCATAGTGATCGGCAAACCGCGTATAATTTTACAGACATCGGTCCATGTCGCATACAGTCGATATACAGTAATGTCTCTCTAATTGACGCTCAACTTGTCCAAAAAATGGACGATTTGGGAAGAGTAGATACGATTATTCGAGCCTTGCGGCTCGTTTTTATAGTTACGAATTGTCAACAACTATAAGAACGAGTTGCAGGACTCAAATAATCGTATCTCCTCTTCCCAAACTGTCTATTTTTGTGCATAATCTGAGCATCAGATACAGATACATTACTATACTTTCCGTAGAAATTCTTCTGTAAAGGACTAAGCCGAGTGATCCCCGAAAAGAAATTAATCAATGGTTGCTTAGAAATTTTCTGCCGGTAGGAAAAATGTGGCAAGTTTTCAAGAACGGTGCACAAAGCTCTGACGGACATTAATCAGTAGAATCTGACTCGGTAACGTAGAATCCCCTGAAGATCCAGGGGTGAAAAAGTGGCGGGAGCAAGTTCTCTCGTTTATCATCGGCCCTCGTTCGAGATCGGATCGAATTTTTCTCGAAAACCCTTTCGGTGGATGGATACTTGACCAGAATCGAGTGACCTTTCCCGTCACAATGCCAAAGTCACTAATGTCCTCGGTGCAAAAAGTACCGTCACGCCCGTTCTCGATCCTTCAACATCCTCGTCATCCCCCTGTCAACTGCATGTGTACGTCGCAAGGACAATATATATTCGAGTGCGACTCGATGATCGTTGGCATAGTTCCGCGCACAAAACTCCGCCGTTGATAATGAAAAATCGTGAACTCGACCCATCTGCGCGTATAAAAGCCTCGAAACAGTTTTTCCGATATCCTACAATGGGCCAAGTTCGTTTTTCTTTTTTCATTTTTGATCCTTGAGTCGATCGAGAACGCTTTGCCGACCATACAACAGCGTCAGGAATAGAGTGTTCCTAAATCGCTCTAGAATTCTGGAAATACAGTAATGCCTCCCTAATTGTCGCCCAAATTGTGCACTAGAATAGACATTTTGGGAAGAGGAAACGCGATTATTCGAGCCTTGTGGCTCGTTTTTTATAATTACCGATTGTCAATAACTATAAAAACGAGCCGCAAGGCTCGAATAATCGTATTTTCACTTCCCAAATTGTCCATTTTTGTGGACAATCTGAGCGTCAGTTAAGGAGACATTACTGTATAACTCAATGCCTAAGCTATATTTTTTAACACTATGCCGTCTGCAGATGTTAGATATGATTCTTTTATTTGACGCCGGCATAATAGCTTGGAAATTTTAGATTTAAAAAAATATTTCGAAGATGGAGGTGATATAAATTCCTAAAATTAAGATAAGTCATCCAAGAATTTTCGTACTTAATTCTTAGTTAAATAAGCACAATGCTATAGTTAGTTTGCTGCCTTTTAACACCCAAGAAATATAGTTCAAATGTTATTTTAGTTTTTTAAAATGGCACCAAAGTGGTACCTGTGCAATTGAAATTTCTTTTTCGATAATCCCAAGGATTACTATTTTTTGATTAAAATTTCGTTGAAATTTCACGAACAATCGAGAGCTACTTGGATTACGAGTTTATTTATTAACACTGTTGCGATATTTTCAGAAAAGCGACCTTGGACCTAAGGATCAAATTTCGAGCTAAAAGTAACCAATTACACTCGTTGACGTGACATTAGCGACTGTCATTTTTCGCGTAATTTTCGCAACATTTTTGTAACGCACAGGCATCGTTAATCTCGCGACTGCAGATTTATGTAGATAAAAGGGGCTTGCGATAAATAAATAGATCGTGGTAATGGTAAATGTATTTCGGATGCAGAATATTCGGTGTATTCCGCGATATTACACATCGATTTAATTAAACTTTGGAAGTGGATTTTACGAATCTATAATCAGCTTCCGCTTACCTCTTATTTCCTCCGCTCGCGGGTGCAAAGATGCAAATTATGCAAAAGTACTACAATTTATACTTGCGTTGCATTTAACGTGCATTTACATTGCAAATGCTCTTCAACATTTCATGAGACTGCATTACAATAATATTTTCTTCTGACTACGGAAGCGTAATACAGTAACTTTTCCCTAATTCGCGCTCAGATTGCGCACAAAAATGGACAATTTGGGAAGAGAAGATACGATTATTCGAGGCTCGTTTTCATAATTACCATGGAAACTTTTCAACGTCAGATTTTTTGTTGCAAGTACGGTGAAAATAGTTGCAGACACTGTGCACAGTAATTTCTTCGCGCTCAGTTGCGCACAAAAGTAAACAATTTGGGAAGTGGAGATACGATCAGTCGTTATATTATAGTTACCGATTGTCAACAGCTATAAAAACGAGTCGCAAGGCTCGAATAATCGTATCTCCTCTTCTCAAAAATTGTCCATTTTTTTTTAGTTCTATTTTTACTTCTATTTTCTTCACTTAGATTTGCTATAAAATCTTTTCAATCACTCGCGATTCATTCGAATCCGTTGAAAAGGAATTAAAAGCGAACGGTCTCTAAAAATCGTTCGTTAAAATGCGAAAAAAATCAGCGTTTTCTCGGTAAACGTATATTACTACGTTCCCCATCGGTGGTTCGATCTCAGTCGAGAATTTCGCCGGCGATAATTGTATTCGTTACGATCCCGCGGCGATGATTGATCGCCAGAAATGTTTCCTCGGGCGCGGCGCGCCGGTTCTCCGAGCATTTCATTATAAATGATCGTGGTAGTCGGCTTTAGACAAATGTCCGAGGTTGCTTTCCATTTTTCACGGGCCCGTTTAACCCACATTCCGCAGCCGGGGCTGCAGCCGCCGTTTAAATATTCAATGACACTGGATGATTACGTTTTAGTCACTTTCGGCTACCCGCGCTCACTCGCTTTCCGACCGCAGGGAGCTTCTTCTTTAAAAATTAGAAAGGTGACACGCGAATTCTCTCATCCTGCCCGAACGAAAACCAGATGAAACATGCGAGATTTGTTAGATCGCGAGTTTTGCGCATTTCTGGCGGAAATGAATAGATCAAACGCGAATCGGCGCAAACGAATGCACTTTTGTTGTGCATCGAGTTGAAACTGCAAGAATATTTAAGAAAGAAAAATGTAAATTTCGGTCGAATCAAAGGCTCTTTAATTTAGATTCTAATTTGTATTTTATTCTAATTTGAAAATAATGCACAAATATTGAAGACAGTGATATTTCAGTTCTAATGAGATTTAATGCCATTTCACGTCACTTTTAATTTTCATGAACGTTTCGCGAAAAAAAGGGGGATTCTATTCGGTACCAATTTTTTAAACGTTTATTGACAAGTATGTTTTTGTGCGATTGCGTATAATTCACTATTAATTCTATCTTTTGCTTCTAAAATCTTTCCACGAATGTTAGACAGCTAAGCATTTTTTCCACAATTCCCATCCGAATTGCAGGCATTATTTTCCAACAAAATAATGCTGCAATACACTCTGCAAAGACAGTTAAAACATTTTTCAGTTCCAAAAATGTGACAGTTTTGAATTGGCCGGCCCGCTCGCCGGATCTCAATATTATTGAAAATATGTGGGCAGACTTGTCAAAAAGTGTATGTGCGAATAGAAAGCAATACAAAGATGTCGAAGAATTAAAAGACAGTATTATTAAAAATTGGAGTCTCATGAAACAAAAACGTATTAAAAAATCGTATAAGTCAATTCCTAAGCGTTTATTAGATGTTGTACAACGAAAAGGTGCCCTCGCTAAATATTAATATAGCATTCAATAAATTATTTTTTTTTAAACAATTGCTTCTTTTTAGTAATGTCCTATCATTTTGTCCGATTAAAATCAGCACATTTTTACATTATTTTCTTTAACTCTTTTCGTGCACGAGATACAAGCTCAAGGTTTATTATGCTCGTCTCTAAGATGAGGTATGTAAAATGTACGCACATTTTATTATATTATGCGAAACATTCAAAAATGGCAAAAGTCCCATCATTTTGTCCGGCACTGTAAATTGTCAGTTCGAATTTTTCAGATATAGTTCAACATGTTTCTCACTTGCGGATACTCCATCTTCTCCAAAATTGATACCACGACACTTTGGTATAATCTGCGGAGCTCGCCAAATCTGCAGAATTAAATCCATGTTCCAGCATCCGATTAATAATTATCGAAACGCGAATGGCCACAGCGTGGCGCCGGATTTCTATTCAAAGCGCGCGGCATGAAAGGGTTAATTGCTCTAGAGAAATATCAGAAAATCTTTCTCGTCGTTCCAATCCGTTCAGTCGCGGCATAACGATGGGCCGGCACGGGAAAGGTGTACAGCAGCAGCAGCAGCAACAACAACAACAGCAACAACAGCAAAACTCAATTCCGTCGCGTAATTAAATCGAGCCGGCTGCAAGCCTGTTGCCATAGTAATCCCGATGCTGTTGATTTATCGGTATAACTGTCGCGCTGTTACGCGCGTTACAAAAAAAAACCGCGTTACGAATAAATTCGTCACGGGATCAACGGGAAAGATTTGACGTGCGGGGACGGGAAGGGCGGCGGGGACACCAGCGACACTCTTCCATTGTCAATAGCACGACCAGGGGCGTTTTTCCCCCTCTCCCCCCATGGCGAATTCTATCCATTCTTGCGAGCGGCCGTCGTCGCTTGTGTACAGCCGCGACCACGCAGCCAATTATCGTTCGCAAACAGTCGTGCAGACACATTAAATTATTGCTACCTTCCAGCTTCGAATGCAAATTGATCTTGAAAACCGGGACACGAATATTTGCAGAGCGGACCACGCTCGCCGAGCTGCCGTCGCGTTTCGGCCGATGAACCGGCGGCGAACCTAATTCCACCAGAATCTATTCCATCAATGCTTTTTCCCGAATTCTAGTTTTTCGTTGGCCCGTGGGTGATCGTCACGTTCCGTCCATACAGGGTAGAGGAGCCAATTACTTGCCCTGTTGGCGGACTTCGGGAGCTTTCGCTACCAAAAACAACTTTCGCGATTTAATTGACGTTTCTTAACAATACGCCGTCCGATGGCACCGCACTGGTGCCATGCAAAAGCTATCCGTTGTATGCCGGTGGTACCGCTTTGTTGCCATTTTAAAAAACTGAAATAACATTTTTTTTTTATTATTTTGATAAGTACATCTGCAATCTGTTACAAAATAACAATAAGCAAGATTGTATTGCTATTTACTCATAATATGTAGATATTTCGCCCACTGGCTCATATCTTCTTTGGTTTTCTTCTAGCTAATATAATTGCTATAAAGGTTTTATCACGTTTTACTTTTGAGATCAACTTATTTCCTACTTGTCTAGTATTGTACTACTGTGATCAAAAAGTAAAGTGAAATTGTCATTTAAAACTCCCGGACATTAGGAAGGCAGGCAATTGTTTTTTTCCTAGGTTGGTAGGACTGTCTATAACATTTACCAAGCGTCTGTTTGTCAAAAGGTTTAATTATCTCCGAGTTACACGTGTATTTGTAAACAACCAAAAGTGAATTTTTCGATTTTTACAATGGGTGATTTTGTTGAGCAAAGAACTTGCATCAAATTTTGTTTGCGGAACGAATATTCTTGTGCGGACACGTTGAAAATGTTGCGGAAGGCCTTTGGTGATCAAACTATGGCACAAAAAAACGTTTATAAGTGGTACAACGAGTTCAAAGCGGGCCGAGAACGCGTTGAAGACGAACCGCGCTCTGGACGACCATCAACGTCTACCGACGAGGGCCACGTCCAAAAAAATCGAAGATTTGGTGCTTGAAAATCGTCGACTGACAATGAGAGACCTCGCTGATAGTGTTGGAATATCATTTGGCTCAGTCCAAACCATTTTGAAGGATGTTTTGTGTCTCAAACGCGTCAAGTCTCGATTGGTGCCATGTCATACTGCATTGGTTCTTCGCGACTTTTTTGCCAAAAACTCGACTCATATCGTTCCGCAACCACCGTATTCGCCTGATTTGGCTCCGTGCGACTTCTGGTTATTCAGCAAACTCAAAAAGCCAATGCGAGATAAAAACCGAATCGAAGAAGGTCTTGAAGGCTATACCGGAAAAAGACTATTCCGACTGTTTCGAGGACTGGAAAAAGCGTCGGAAACAGTGCGTTTTATCGGACGGGAATTACTTTGAAGGGGATGAAATTGATTTGGAAGAATAAATAAAGAATTTACATTTTATAAACAAATTCACCTTACTTTTTGATCACAGTAGTACATCAAGTATCTTGAAATCTGCGTCTATTGTCTAGCGGTTTGAATCTTTTGAGTCTGCGCGTATCAGTCTGTTCGTTTAATAGTTCGTTTGCTAACATGTTGGGTGAAGTTCGAGTTTGAGAGTGTATCTGTCGGTAAAGTTTTTAATTTCATTTTTGACGGTAGGTATCTGTGTAGGTCATTGCGCATGTTATTATTCGTTATATACCATGGGGAGTTTGTTATCATGCGGAAATGACATTTGAACTATATTTCTTAGGTGTTAAAAGGCAGCGAACTAACTATAGCATTGTGCTTATTTAACTAAGAATTAAGTACGAAAATTCTTGGATGACATATCTTAATTTTAGGAATTTATATCACCGCCATCTTCGAATTTTTTTAAAAATCTAAGATTTCCAAGCTGTTATGTCGGCGTCAAACAAAAGAATCGTATCTAAGATCTGCGGACGGCATAGTGTTAAGAACTCGAAGGTAAATTTCGAAGTTTCTTTTATCGATGTAAATTGGACCGCAATTGAACCGCAAAATTTATACAACAGCTACAAGGATAACAACAGAGATAAAACAACGTTTGTTAGACGAATGAAAACGGATTTCGTTGGATTATTTAAATAAAATCATCCGTAACATGCTCAAGCGATTATGTGATGTAATAAAACAAAAGGATCAATCGAAAAAATATTAATATTATGATAACATGATTAAAACGATTTTCATTTTATACAAAATTAATGTAATTCATTCACTGTCCGAATATTTTTGCGACGTTAAATTTTGTCACAGTCTTGTTCATCGATTATTATACAAAAGAACATGTGCAATAAATAAACAAAATTTATGTTTCTACTTACTTTAAGAAGTGCTTTATTATATGAGAAAACAATTGATTCGATAATACTATCATAAACAATAAATAGGAGCAATAATTCTTGTAACAATATCGTGTCCGAATATTAATGCGAGTCACTGTAGCTGCCAAATCTTCTTCGAATGTTAGGAGAAAGAGAAACACAAAATTTCTGGTTTCAAAAGTTACCGTGTTCCTGTGCGCTCATAATCTGTGAAAAATCAATTACTCTGCTTCGGTTATTGCGCTACTACCCTGAATACTCGATAACCGTGTACGATAAAAATTCAATATTTATCATTCTTTAATCAGTTTCATTTTCTATAACAAGATTGCAATATCATAATAAGTCATCTGAAAGTCCGCGTTAAAGATGACCGCTTCGATAAAATTTCATATTTGCAATATTTCTCCTTAAAAATATGACAGAGATTGCTTGAGATTTGAGGTAACGTAAAAACACCGTAAAATTAAAATGACGTATTTCAGTTATCGTGCAATAAACTAGTCCCTCTAACGTCTCCGAATAATTCGAGCCATTTAGTCCAGCTTTAAAACAGTTATTGCGTTCTAAAAGTTGTCCGAATACCTTCTTTTGCCGGGCGGTGGTATACGTCGAAAATAAAATTTCACTCTTATTTTGCGGCGAATTGGAAGTTAGGTCTCTCGATTTTTGCAGGCGAATCGTCGACAGCCACTCATTGTCGGTGCACGGACAGGAATGAATTCCGGCCACGTTCGAGGAGCACGAGTCGGTATCCCAGATAGAGGAGAAAATTACCGAGTTGCCATTGTAGAACAGCGGAACCGTGAAATTAACCAAATAACGCTGGATGAATTTCTGTGCGTAACATGTTGCAAATGGCGCGCGGCGGTTTCCCATATTCCGAAACTTTGGCGGGGGATGGGGACCGTGGAAGGGATTCCACTTAATAACTACTTCTGATCCGGACATAGGATCGAGGGAATTACTAATTGTTGGCCGTGACTTCGCCGAAAGTTGTAGTTAATGAGTTCTACAATAATACCGCGGGCATACATTCTCCGAACGTAATTTCACGGTTAAATTTACCTTGGTAGGGCTGCCGCGCGGTTGCAGCATCCGCGGACACGACACTCCTTAATTACTGCAAATGTTTTGCGATCCACCTCGCCTTGCCACTTGTCCAATCTTGCTTGGATGTTTGCTTTTAATAAACGAATAGAAATACTCGAATAAACCGCTCGATCCGGCTTGCGTACGATGTTAATCAACCTGGTCGGTAACGAAACTGAATTAGTAAGACCACTGACCTATTTATCGATCGCGGGAGATCGTCATTCTTCCACGATTAATACTCGCGTAAGCTAGTTGCTCTCGTTCGGAATTCTGCGTTGCTCCACTCATTTTTAAACAGGCTTTCAAATTTTGATTTTTGTTGTAATATATTGTACCAACTGAATGTTACTAGGAGAGAGAGAGAGAGAGAGAGAGAGAGAGGGAGAGAGAGAGATTTATAGAATACAAAGGAAAAAACTAATTTAACTTTATTGTGCTGTATCCGGAGCCGTACTAATTTTATTAGAACTCGCTGTTGTAGAGGTTAATATTTGAACATGATAAACGTGGTCTTGGAAGACGTGATCTACTCGCGTGGAAAAGCATGATGTACAATTTTGGAACTTTTCTTTGCATCGAGTCTTATTTTCGAATCGAAAGAAGACGATTGCATTTGGCGCTTAAAATAGAAAATTGTTAAGGAAAATATCCGATCAGTTGTACATTACTTTGGATGACTCGTCGCTTTACCATTTTAATAGCTGTTGCCGTCGGCAAATTGTCTAAAGAATACTTAATACTCTAACTACAGAGAAATCTATCGATTGGCTTGTGAATAATTGCAGAACATGGAGAACCTAGAAAATGATCTTGTATTGCTTCCAAAAGAAATCATTGCATTGTTATTGCTAGACTGAAGATTTTATACACTTGTGTTAAAAATCAAATGTTACTAGGATTTATAGAATACAAAGGAAATATATTAATACTTCCTATATTCTAGATTTTAATTCTCTAGTTTTTGGCTTTAGTAATTAAATGATTTTGATATTTTAAGAATTCTTGGAGTTAACGTTCGATACTTAATTTCTCTTTTGGTAACTAAAATCTTACTAGGATTCAACACTACGATTATTGATAGTGCAAGGATGCATTTCTTCTTTTTTTAACGCTAACAAAATTGCTAAAAATCGGTATAAACGTATCCAGTTACTTCTAGCGCTTATGTTAATCGATTTAATCTAAGCGACTGCAATATCATTACTACTTTGCTCTGAGCGATTTTTTTTAACGCTAGGAAAATTGCTAAAAATCGGGATAAATGTATCCAGTTACTTCTAGCGCTTATGTTAATCGATTTAATCTAAGCGACTGCAATGTCATTACTACTTTGCTCTGAGCGATTTTTTTTAACGCTAGGAAAATTGCTAAAAATCTGGATAAACGTATCCAGTTACTTCTAGCGCTTATGTTAATCGATTTAATCTAAGCGACTGCAATATCATTACTACTTTGCTCTGAGCGATTTTTTTTAACGCTAGGAAAATTGCTAAAAATCGGTATAAACGTATCCAGTTACTTCTAGCGCTTATGTTAATCGATTTAATCTAAGCGACTGCAATGTCATTACTACTTTGCTCTGAGCGATTTTTTTTAACGCTAGGAAAATTGCTAAAAATCGGGATAAACGTATCCAGTTACTTCTAGCGCTTATGTTAATCGATTTAATCTAAGCGACTGCAATGTCATTATTACTTTGCTCTGAAGCGATTAACGAAGGAAATCAAGTTTTCTCCTCAAAATCAGTGATCAGAGAAGATCGATTGACACAGCAGCGTGCGTAATTAGATGTTGAGATAGCGTGCCATCGATTTAGGTAATTATCCCGTCCTCAGGGTCCTGTATCGAAAAGTTGGACAGCTAATTAGGCGATGGACGCGACACCATACGCTTCAGCTCGTTTCTCTAGAAACGTTAATGATTTTATAACACGTAACTGGTTACGGGGACATCGTCGGAGCCCGAAGCTGTCGGCAGAGATCATCGAGTCGACGAAGAAGAGGCAAGAAGCTTTAATCCAAAAGCACGACAGCCGGCCGGCCCGGAGCGGCGTTCAATAGTTCCTTACACCTATTCTCGCAGCCGTTATCGATTTTCGATCTGAGCGACGAAGCGCGAGGAACGCGACCGGCGATAATGCTGCAGCTAATATCACAAACGATGATTTAACCGTATCTCGTTCGATGGCGCCTTCTCCAGCACCGTATAGCGGCAACGTTTGGTCATTTCTGCGACGGAATCGTGGAATTTGATAGAATCAAGATAGAGCGGTGGAACCTTCCTTGAAGTGAAGATCAAATGCTGCTGAATAAGCAAAAATAAGCAGAAATGCTTATGTGCTGTGTCGAATTGAAACAGTCAACTGTATTCGTTTGTTTATATCATCTAGTCAATAAATATCCGCTATCGATGACAAAAGCGACGCTTTATTAATTTAATTTATAAATGTTATTGGTTTACCACTGTTTCGTATAATCGATTTCGATTTTTTTTTATTTTCTCACTGTATATTCAAAATGTTTGACTCTTTTTCAACTTAATTATAGCAGTACGATTATGAATTACTTCCTACATCTGTTTAGGTAGTGTTGCGTCCAGAGACAAGGGCTATAAAAAGGTCCCACCATTGGGGAAACCTTCTCAGGCCCCAACAAGGGTCAAGGCAGACACCCCCCTCCAAGGGGTGATTCGTGCCTTGACCAATAATAAACAATCTACCTCCATCCACGGGTGCTCTTCCACGACTTTCCAGCGTTGGAAGAGCATTCTTCCACCAGCGCTCGCAGAGAGTACAACACAAAAAATAAAGTTCTCTAAGACTACTAGAGACCCTTCCACGTCATTAATTTGCCGTAGGAAGCGCGAATCGAGCGTACAATAGTTCGGTCGCGCATGTACGTTAGGCGACTAACCGAACGTACGGACAAAACAGGTAGGTCTCTCGTTAAAGAGAACAAATTCTTCTACTTTTGGAAAACTTTTAACAGTTTTACTTCACTTAATTGATATTCTACTGTTTTAACCTCTTCCATTGTAAGTCGTGGTCAGACTCGTGGTTAATATTTCGTACATAATGGTATTCTTATCAATCAAAACAAAATTTGACTTTTTTATTATAAAGGTATGGAAATGACGTAAACGAAGACATACATAAAATAGAAATTGTCATTAGGCACGTACAAAAAAATGGAACACTACGAACAAACGAGGATATTATTTCTACGCATGTCTCTATACCTGCAGATGTCCCTATTACTGTGGGTGTCCCTATTAATGCGTTTGTACCTATTTCTGCGCCTGTCCCTACTCGTTTGTACTGGGAGTCTTATTTATAATAATGACAATGTAAATTTAGAGTCATATTTTTTAATTACATTTCTTTTTACTATGCTCGTTGATATTGACAATTGTTGTACTACGTCAGAAAAGTATATACCTTGGATGAATATCACATAATACACAAATTGACCAAAGCCGTTGACATCTCTTGCATTCGATCATCATGGACGGCTATATAATTTCGCTGAATCAATTATTATGCCAGGTTCTATAACTTCGCAATACCAATGTCGAGATTATTTCAACGTTATGTCAAGATTATTTGTTGTCAAGGTTACAACGAAACATGAAGTAGGTAGAAAGAAATTTGTACTATTTTATTCTTCCCCTAAATTCTTAACTGTTTAACCCGAGAAAGATAACCTACGTCGCAAAGGCGCCTGCGAAATAAACAACTGACTGCACCGTTTTCATAGAGGTCTAGTGATTTAAGTTTAAAATTACTTAAAATATAAAAAAATATAATATAAATGCATTTTATTTTGACAATAATGCCAAACCTTTAAAATGACTAGATTAACTTAAATAAATATCCATTGTTAGTATAAAATTGACGCCTTAGAAAAGCATGCGCCTCTGAAGCGTATGGTTATCTTTTACGTACGTTGTCATATGGTTATCTTTCTAGGGTTAAAAACCAAGAACCATAGCGATCCGTGAACGTATCGACAAATTGATTTCTTCGATCCTAAAAAAGGAATCGAAACGAACACTGTTCGACCCGACGAAAACCCGAAGAACCAGCGGAAGTCGGGATCGAGCGGCTGCTGACGCAGCTACAAATGGAGATGAATTCGGTATTCGCCGACAATCAACGATACTGTCGATCAATCATCGAGGCCGCGGTGGGATATATCGGGGAGATAGTCATTAATTAAAAGCGGAATTCGCACG
Organism: Megalopta genalis; assembly: GCF_051020955.1. Classification (NCBI taxonomy): domain Eukaryota; kingdom Metazoa; phylum Arthropoda; class Insecta; order Hymenoptera; family Halictidae; genus Megalopta; species Megalopta genalis. Next base: position 13,063,784 of record NC_135013.1, read on the forward strand.
AATGAAGCAGCAATGAACACTTGACCGGTCGCCGGGTCCCGCGGAACATCATCCCGATCGGTTTGAAGTGGCCCCTTCTCCGCCGCCCCCTCCCCGCCCTATGATCCGGCAACGCGCGGGAGGAGGACCAGGCTCGAGGGCGAGACCTGCGAACGGCGGTGGACTGTGTTCAGGGCTGTTCCGACCAGAACGGCCCCCTTTCGGACCTAGGCCGGTCCGAAAACCGACAGGACAGCCCTGCAATTTCGATTCCGGCTCGCGGCCCTGTAATTTGATCAATTAACGCCGTACGGCCCTGCTGTACAGGATGCTCACTGTAGCCGAGGGGGTGGCTAGCTGGCTCGATGGTTAAGGGTTGCCGGGAAACCCGGGTTCTCCCACCTGACGATCACGATCCAGTCGATTCCGATCCAGAGACCCGATTTTTTCATCCATTTTTCCAGAGAGACTCTTGACAACATTTTTCGAACAAGAACTATCGCAACAGCTCTCGACACTTCGTCTGGCCATTCGGCGACCTCAAAAATCCATCAAGTCTGACCAATCTATTTGATGAAAGAGAAATTTAAATTCGTTCTGAAATCGGGACAAAAGGTGCCATCGCCAATTCTATGGACGAGAATCGAACGTAATACAATAGAGTCTTTAAATTTGTTAAAACTGTAGAGTTTCGCAGGGATTAATTACAGGCGAATATTGAGAAGTAAGAGCACAGTGTTTAATGATATATTACATAAGGCATTAGACTTTACTGAACGTCGGTTATATTTTAGATTAATAATAACAAATAGACAAAAATGTGACACGCGTATCTCGACTGTTCGTTCAAGAATGCAATGTTCGAATTTCGCTAGATTCATAATCGATTCTATTTGAAAACTATATTCAACAAAATTCTTTACATGTTCTCACTGTTTCCCATTTGATCTACTTACTTTTGTCGTATATGCACCAAATCCGCAGTCTATGTGTCAGTTCAATTTTTGACAGTTTAGCATCTGCTTCTTTCAGGTGCTTCAAGATTGTAGGCTAAAGATCGAGGACGATACGTATTATACATTGTTTCATGGCAAAATGCTTTTGACGATTTAATAGCAATCTTGGCCAGATTTATTCGAATTCTTCCGCGTCAATTTTTTTCCAACACTAGTCTCTAAACAACGATGTCAACAAACAGAACGCAGAACCGAAAACTCGTTCACCGTGCACCGGGAAATGTAAAACTCCGTCGTTCGGAGAGATTCTGACCCCGTGACGGTTGTGAATAAAAACAAAAGATTAATGCAGCCTGCGAAAATAAAAATAAAGCAGAAATGCCTCTACTGTTTTCTATACACACTCGCGTGCACGTGCCGCGCACACGAATAAACGAACAAAAAAAGTCCATCAGTCAGCGACATGAATGAGAGGCACCGCAGGTGAACTATTTTCCAGGGTCGCGACGGTCGACGGAGAAATTATGCCGGTGATCAGTCCTACCGAAGAATCTACGTACCTGGGTCCATTTTAACCCAGAGTTGCCAATGATCCATTTGCACCGCTCTTCGTATAAAAAAATCGTACAAAGTTCTGCTTCGAGACATTTTCAAGAATAGAGTTTTTCGTATTCATGAATTTAGTTTCGTTCGATGACTTTGATTTGACATAATGCAGAGAGAAAGGAAGAACATTTTTTTATTTCTCAAAGACAGGAAATGAAGTTATGAAATCGGACCATAACAAATTCTTTCCAAAATGTTTTCAACCCTCGGACGGCGGACCATTTTCACAACTGTGGAAATGGTATATCTGCTATATAATATATATATAATATATAATATATAATAATATAATATATATAATATAATAATATCTGCTATTGACATTGTTTATAACAATTCTAAGCTTTATTCAGCAATTTTTCGAAACATATTTTTGAAGATATTTCTAGCAGACTTATTAGCTTTTCTGTCGTTCCTAATGCAGCAACAGCAATTTCAGCTTCATTTAATTGCCGAAAATTCGGTAGCCAAGCGAACGATTTAAATACTTTGGGTCAAAATAAACCAAGCCACCGCCTTGCGCGAGGGTTAATGTACTTTCATAAAGTGAAGTCTCCTCTTGGCGGGGGGATCCCTCAAGAACCGATCAGCGGTTTTTCCCTCCGATTTGATCGTGTCTCGAATGGAAGGTGTGCCAGAGTCAGAAATTGAGTTTCTGAAAAAGTGAAGAAACAGGTGTTGCAACTTTCTGAATTGATTAAAAACGGGGCAGTCCGTTCGGCCAACGTACACCACGTACCAGGGCCGTGCTTCGGCACGTGTAACTAGCTGGAGGGTGGTAGAAAATAAAATCGGCGAACGTAGAACGAAACGCGGACTTCAGTGGAGGGTTTGGGGTTCTGAAGTTTAGGGGCGGCGAACGAAAAGCGGGCAGCAGCGATTTAGTTTCGTGGGGGGAGGGAGGGAGGGGGACGACGACGACATTGTACAACGCGTGTAAGCCACGGTGACAAACGGTGAAGGAACTTCTCGCGACTGAGAGTCGTAACTCGAAATTCGCGAAGTTGCGAACAACTAGTTGCGAAATTAATCGTTCGTTCGTGGGGGCTGCGCGTTATGAAAGCGTCGCCGTCGACGGCGGCGACGTCGAACGTTACCCCGGGATTTTACGTTCTTAAGGATCGCCGAGGTATTGGTGTAACGAGTTATGTAACGCTCCCGACGAACTTCCAGGGGCTGAATTACGTCCCCTTTTTATTCGATAACCTTACCGCCGCGTTCCATCGATTTTTCGTCCGGCGTCGAAAGAGAAAGCCTTCGCGAGCCCGTTGGAATTCTTTTAATTTCGTTCCATTCAGTTCTATTACATTTTCTGCCGCCTTTTGACCCGTCCCAGTACTGCTTCGAAGACTCGGAACTGGTTTGCATACTTTGTAGAATTCGTACTTACACTGGGTAAAGAAAGGATTCGTACGATCATTGAAGATGTATAACTGTTTTAAAACTGGACTGAAGAACTTGATTTCTTTGGCAGATGTTGCAGGGACTAGTTCGATGTACAATGACTATAATACATTTTTAAGTTTTTCCTGTGACTTGGAATGATAAATAAGAGACGAAATAAGAGATTTATGTTTTAGTCTTATTTACTTATGTTTTTAGTCTCTATCTTTTTCAACCTTTTTATCTGATCCTATAACGAACATTTAAAAATGAGTTTCGTAGATTTCGACGAGGTATATGCACACTGAAAATTGTATCGATATTAAACGTAACTCATTATGAGACTGCGGATGTTATGCGTATGTGACAAAAATTGGTAGGTGTAATTTAGAACAGTGAGAAATCTGAAAGTACATGAAAGTGGCAATGTATTAAATTGATCTACAGTGAATTCTCCCCAATTTTCCTTCAGCTTGTAAACAAAAATGCACAATTTTTGAAGAGGAGATTCGATTCTTCGAACCTTGCACCTCGTTTTTATAATTGTTGACAATCTGCAAATATAAAAATGATCCCCGTGGCTCGAATAATCGTATCTCCTCTGAACCGAAAACTCGCTGAAGAAATATTAGGAAGAATTTACTGCAATCGGAATTTTTAAGATAGAAGGAAACTGTATGATTTTTGTTTTTTTTTTTAAATCGATGGAAACAATTTTTACTTCGCACATAAATTCGCCTACTTGTCTATATTCTTATCTCGAATTAGAACGCATACACGTGAATCGATTTTACAGATTTAAGAGGCACTGGATGAAAGTCACTGGAATTCATAACGAAAGATCCAATTTTCGGTCGCAGAAGCGACCAGGAAAACAGGTCGTGCGAAAGTAACGACAGCATCGTAATCTCGTGCTCTACCAATTACTGCGTGTAGTTGTCGATATTAATAGAAAAAAATTCCGCAAGAAGCCCAGTTAATCGAGACCGGAACGTGTGTATGCTTCCCAGTATTCTTCTTCTGCTCGAGAAACTCCATTCGCCGGCGAGAATTTAATTTAATTCCGACTTTTCACGCTCCGGCCGGACTTTTTATTCGATTCTCCGCCGGCGAATGGGGGCATTATCTGTTGTGCGATTCATTCGATAATCATCGCACGTCACCGGCAGCAGATTCAAAAGTAAGGGAGGCAAGGAAAAACTTTGGGCCGGTCCCAGGGAATCCGCGCTATCAAACGGAGCCGGGCGGGTCGGGGTCGACGGTATAGTTGGCAGCCGTCCGATAAAAGGATCGAGAAAGAACCGCGGCGGGGGTGTAACAATGAATTTCAAGGAGGAAGGGGTCAGTTTTATTACGCGGCGACCGGATCGGCCACGTATCGGGAACGTATTTCGACCTGGAACAGCTTTATTCGACTGACACCGACCTTAATCAGCCCGAAATCGAGTCAATGTTTGCTCCAATTTACTGTCTCCCCCTCCTCTTACCCGCACTCTTTCGATGCGATTACATTCTGTCCCGTTTCATAAATTGTGAAACGGATCCTCGAATCGGCTTTCCTCCATCGGTCGATGCGCCGGAAGTCGAGTCCTGGCGTCGACAATAGTGCATTCTTCGAGACTTTGTGTGCACACGTAAACTTACCATATTGGTCCCTAGAAAACAATTGTAGAGAATTTAGTGTATTTGTGCTGTAATTTTTATTGTGCTGTATTCGGAGTTGTGCTAATTTTATTAGAACTCGCTGTGGTAGAGGTTAATATTTGAACATGATAAACGTGGTCTTGAAAGACGTGATCGACTCGCGTGGAAAAGCATAATGTACGATTTTGGAACTTTTCTTTGCATCGAGTCTTATTTTCGAATCGAAAGAAGACAATTGCATTTGGCGCTCAAAATAGAAAATTGTTAAGGAAAATATCCGATCAGTTGTACATTACTTTGGATGACTCGTCGCTTTACCATTTTAATAGCTGTTGCTGTCGGCAAATTGTCTAAAGAATACTTAATACTTTAACTACAGAGAAATCTATCGATTGGCTTGTGAATAACTGCAGAACATGGAGAACCTAGAAAATCATCTTGTATTGCTTCCAAAAGGAATCATTGCATTGTTATTACTAGACTGCAAATTTTATGCACTTGTGTCAAAAGTCACTAGAACGAATACACAGGAATGAAAACATGCGAAACATTGAAAAACATTGTCGTATTATCTTCGACTGATTAAAATGATTGACGCAGACAATTTTGATTTTACATAAAAATTCGCAGTCTATTTATAACTTAGCAATGTATTGTTCCTCGTAGTAATCTTGATCATTTCTGTTATGCATGTGTTTACTATTTTGTGTTTTATACTATCATTTTTCTCAGAAATTTATAAAATCCATCGTTTGGTAATAACTACGTTCGATTGTTATTCGATTGCTATCCAACTCCTGCTTCTTGAAATTAAACAGATGACGTTTATTTTGTATAAAAATCCTCAGTCTAATTATCACCAGTGAAATCTATACTAAAGTGTACATAGCCTTAAACAATAAAAATGTATTATTTTATTATTAAAAACTAAATTACCTTAAAATAGTGATGGAAAGGAACAATGAACTATAGTGCCTTTACATTAAACAGATAACGTTTATTTTGTACAAAAATCCTCAGTCTAATTATCACCATTGAAATATATACTAAACTGTACATAGCCTTAAACAATAAAAATGTATTATTTTATTATTAAAAACTAAATCCCCTTAAAATAGTGAGCAAAAGGAACAATGAACTATAGTGCCTTTACATTAAACAGATATAACGCTTGTTTTGTATAAAAATCCTCAGTCTAATTATCACCACTAAAATCTATACTAAAATGCACATAGCCGTAAACAATAACAAAGCATATACTCTAGTCCGTGAACCAGGGACTCCTGAAAACCGTTCAGGAAGGGAAGGTAGTTTCAGTAGACCAAAAGTGTTCACAGAAAAAGTCGAAGAGTATGCGGAACGGCGTTTCCGCAAGCATCGCTTCCGGTTCGTCAGTCTCCGTCGCGGGAATCATCGCGATTCCCTGTTCGCGATTTTAAGCAGTCATATCGCGTTATCGTTACCGCGGCGAACGTGTCCCGACGTCCCGCCCCCGCCTCGTCTGGCCACTTACGCGACCCTTTGCGTCCGCTGTGGACTTTTTCGCGATGCGACGGTACAGGGCGAGAATAAACAGTGCCAGGTATCGATCGAGAAGTGCTCCTTCGACTCGGCGTGTTGTCACAAGGTTGTATCGTCGGGCGAGGGAGAGCAAGCCGACGCCGGCGACGGAAGACAAGGGGCGAGGAAAATGGAAACGGGAAGGAAGAGAGCGAGAGAGCGAGAGAGAGAGAGAGGGAGAGAGGGAGAGAAAGAGAGAGAGAGGAGGGGAAAGAACGGGCCACGTCGTCGCAGCGACGAGCACGTTTTCCGGCGAAACGACCTGCCCTTTTCCTGCTGGAGCAGACCGGCGAGAAACGGCGAGAAGCGGAGAGGAGCGGAACGGAGCGGCCAACTTTCCTCCGCTCGTCCAATCCCTTATAGCTTCCGCATCGAACGTACCCGTGCCGTTTCGACGGTATATAAGTTTCGAGGTTTACGTCGGTTCATGCTGGATTAAGTCCACCCCCGCGAGCAATTCCTCGGGCCTTCGACGGCCGCCATTTTTCGGACCGGGCACGTAATTTTCGGAGACAGTGGTGCTGGGTTACACGTGATTCCGAGTTTACTGGATGATTTGCGATAATTTCGCAGCGGAACGATTATTAACATAAGCCTAGGTTTCTCTACATTGTTGGAAAATTCATTTATTTTGGCTAGATTGCGAGTTTACTGGATGATTTGCGATCATTTCGCAGCGGGTTAATTATTAACGTAATCCCAGGTTTCTGTATATTGTTGGAAAATTCATTTATTTTGGCTAGATAATAGCGGAGCCGTTACTGTGGGTGACCAATTGCTGCGCCTTTGGTTTATTCTCGACCATAATTAACTGTATACTTATCGAATAAGACGTATTAAATTTTCTTATTCTTTTATTTTGTTTATCTATTAATAAAAATATGTAACATGTCTTATTCGATAAATATAGAGTTAATTATGTCTGAAAAGAAAGCAATGAACGACTCCACTACCCTGTCACGTCAGTAAATTAAAATCTTTTTTTATTTTATCTTTTAATAGAATTATGTAACATGTTTTACTCGATAAATATAGAGTTAATTATGTCTGAAAATAAAGCAATAACCGACACCACTACCCTGTCACGTCAGTAAATTAAAATCTTGCTTTAACGAGAAGTCTGTAGAGTAAAGTTTGTTTTTGGGTCACGTAAGTTCAACTTCGATAACCTTTTCACCGAGGAGATGAATTTCCAGAGGAAAATCTTTACATGCGGCTTAAACTGTGTATTATCGTCTGTATAGCTCCTGCAAGTTTCATTTAGAAATTCATAAAAATGTGGTTTTCGCAGAGAATTCTGTACTTATGGCGTCTACGACGATTTTCTTGTAAAAGAAACTTGATAACACAACCGCTTATAATATATTCATACCATATTTAATATTTCGTCTCGGTTATTAACAGATTGCAAAATTGCATTCTATTATTCGCATAATTTTTACAGAAGCATCGAGAAAGTTGTGAGAAATATTAGAAGTGATTTATCGATTTCAACCTGTTTTTGTCGATTTCTGCAGCTAATCTAATCGGCTCTTCTCATTCCAGATTTCCACTCGAATTTTTGAATGCAAGGGACGCACGAAAAGTAATCCGCACGTAACACCAGCGTACAGAATACAATTCTGTAAAACGTTTTCTCGAAGTGAAATCGTGGAGCGTAATTATGCAGAACCGCTGGTCGGAATAATACTCGTAAGAATTAAACAGACGATTAGTCGGACAACTTCATTACCCGTTAAAAATGTTCAGAACATTGGAGGGGAACAATTTCTGACGTTCACGCCAAAATTTCCGACGAATTTCGACGGCGAGTTCGAGAGAGTTACACGAGTTTCCCGGTCGAGCCATGCAAATTCCCTGGAAATTCCGTATCCCCGGCCAATTTGCGAATCAGTAACGTCCGCGAACGCGGGGAAAATCCGTAAAATAATCGGTCAAATGTAACGGAGCGATAAATAACGGCGATCCTCGCGCGGAAACACGTCTGCTCTCCAGCTTGCACATCTATGCTCGTTTCAGCATTACCACGTTCGCAGGAAATTAAACCAGCCCCGAAATTGCTAGAAAATCAGCTAAAACTTTCGAGAAATCAATGCTGCATTTTCTAACACATTTCGGACTACAACGCATTCGTTTTACACGATTGGAAGACACGGATTGTTTATTTCATTGGAAGCAGATAATTCATATAACTCATTTCAATTTGTTCCATTTTGTTACGCGTAATGTTATGAATTAGAATTTTTATTAGAAAATTTACTATCTTCGGATACACGTCGTTCGAATAATTTTCAAGTATCTAAAAAACTAGTTGCCACATTAAAAACGATTTCCTGTAATAGTGAAATTACTTAATCATTATACAGGGTGTTCCAAAAATGTCTCGCAATCCGAAAGTAGAGGATTCCTGAGATCATTTGAAGCAACTTTTTCCTTAGCGAAAATGCAATCCGCGGCTTCGTTTACGAGTTATTAACGAAAAACAGTGACGAATGAGAGGCGAGCTCAGCTGGCGCGAGGCGACCGAGCCAACGGCGCCAGCGGTCGAGGCGGTCGAATCCCAGCTCAGCTGGCGCGAGGCGGCCGGGTCAACGGCGCCAGCGGTCGAGGCGGTCGAGTCAACGGCGCCAGCCGAGAGCTCGCTTCTTATTGGTCAGTGTTTTTCGTTAATAACTGGTAAACGAAGCCTCGGAGAAAATTTTCGCAAAGGGAAAAGTTGCTTCAAATAACCTCAGGAACCTCCCATTTCCGGATTACAAGATATTTTCGGGACACCCTGTATAAACGAAATCCTATTTTAGTATTCAAATAAACCATTCGTACTTTTAACAGCAACAACAAAATCATTTAGGTTTTGTAGGTATATTAGGCGTGACAAAGTGAAAAATAGTTGATTGTCACAAAACAGTCGAAGATTATCCATTGTCGTGAACTTCGTTTTGAGCCCAACATACTGAAACATCGTCGCAGTGAAAGAAGACTATGGGACCGGTGAAATCGTGTTCTGATTCGCGGTCGGAATAACAAAAGCCCGAACCTTAATAATTGCCGCTGATTAATTGATTGTCCCGAATAACTTCCTAAAAGGTAAGCGGACGCTGCTTACCTCGAGGTCGCCGATGAACGGAAATACCTGGAATACCGTTCCGCGTGATACGTGACTACTTTCGCGCGGCGGGACACGTAATTAGAGAAAGTCAGCGTCTTCGATTGCGCGACTAATGTATTCAGCTGTTTGGAAATTGCCGGACGATCCGTCGACCAACGACCGGCTTCGGCTTTGTTGTAACACTGAGACGTGTGCCTCGAATGCATTCCCGGGAACAGGGTCTACCACGAATCCTCCGTGTTGCAACACGCTGGCGCAATCTCCGACGTCTACCAGAGGAACTCTTTCGTCGGAACAAATTGGGAAATCCCGAAGATCACGCGGAAATTTCACGTCAAACAAATTTCGGTAGAACAGTTTCGTTGGTAAACCTTGAGCAAAGGTGCTTGGGTCTATCTTTCGCTAGATAGTTCCAGGATTCAGCAGACTTTCCGCTGAAGATCGCTTCAAGTTGCGGCTTTCTGGCTGGAACGAGGAATAAGTCTTGCATTTTTGTTATTGGACTTATTTATATTTGCTATTCTTTTTTCTTATTACAGTAAATTCTCCTTAATTTGCGCTCAGATTGTGTACAAAAATAAACAATTTAGTCTCGTTTTTATAGTTACCGATTGTCAACACAGCTATAAAAACGAGACGCAAGGCTCGAATAATCGTATCTCATCTTTCCAAATTGCAAAGAAAATTGCAAAAATCTCTGCACGACATTTCTACAGCACTAGATAGCATGATTTTTGTGTAACATATTTAAAAACTAAATCACCTTAAAATAGTGACGGAAAAAGGAATAATGAACTATAGTGCTTTTACATGAAAATATAATTATTATAATTAAGGGTTTATAAATATGTACGAAAGAATTCAGAAGGGAACTGCAAAATTCTCTGTCTTCATGCTATGAAATCTGATTTTTTAAAGTGGGTGAAAGGTGCAAAAAATCTGAATGAAGAAGAAGGTTTAGAAAATGAAGATGATATCTTTGAGGAGGAAAACATTTATTAAATTTTAAGGTTACATTAAATGAAAATAATATTTTTTTGTTTTTCTTTCGTTTCGTGTTATACATACATTTTTATATTTTTAATAAAAGATAAGTTACTTATACGAAATTTAAAAAGAAAATGTTTGCTTTTAATAAGTTTTCGGTACGTAATTCCCTTTTTGTACCGACTCTAGATCTCATACAACACGGCATTTTCTAGGCACCTATCTACCGTGTAATAGAAGGGTTCCTTGCAGTTTTAGTCGAATTGAATAAAACACGCGGTACCAAGCTCTACGTCGAAAATCTAGCTTCCGATTTTATATTCCTTGGCCACCGGAGAAATAATCGCTGACAGACGAGGCGACGGGTTAGGTAAGAGCGTTCTGTCACAATTAGCCGCGTAATTAGCAAGATCGCGGGCGATACTGGCGCATGCACACGTCAATGTTCATTGCGGTAGCCGCGCGTGACCATCTGTTCTGCGATCGCGTTGCACCGCGCTCGACCACGTTGCGCCGCGTTGCACCGCGTTGGCGACGCAATTTCTATGGCGTGCACGGAACCATAAGCGTCGTCGAATTCACGCTGGTTAAGCGCATTATCATAAGCCGTAAGGCGCTTATCCCGTTGTTGGCCGACGCAATTACATACATCGCGATTATCGTCGCCGGTGCTCGTTAACGTCCAACACCGAAACCTACGAAGCCTCGAAGAAATCCTGGGCACCGTCCGTCTGGAACGGAAGATTAAGATTCATCGGAAGTAGATCGGATCTTAGAAGGAGGTGGGATAGAGGAAATTAAAACAAACGTGATGATGAGAATGAAATATCACGTGGACGTGCGTTTAAGCGCGCATTACGACGTGAACATTAATATTCCACAGGGCAGACGTGCAATGAAGTTATTCTAATTTAACTTCCATTCGTTTATTATTAACCCTTAGCGCTCCGTTGGCTCGGCTATGGAGACATCCGTCATTTGTTCCGTAAATCCGAAGGCTCTGCTGCGGAGCCCAATGTTTTTAGCATGATTTCACCGAAGATGCTATGATTTTGTCGACGTTGGCAATTGTTATTTGCAGTGAAAACGTGCTTAGCGTGTGTACCATTACGATTAAAACATTTTTTGACCATTTTTATACTTGGCAACGTAAAATGAATAAAATCAAACGCTTTCACAAGGACGTGTAATCCTTTCCGCTCAAAATAAGACTTCCTTCATCTCGGGCGCTTTGCTCCAAAAATGTGCCGGAGTTGCTGGTAGTGATATTTTTCAGAAAAACGCTGTTCAACTTTATTTTAGAACGTCCGAAGAATATTTACTGATTTTTAATTGAATTTAATTATTAATCGAGCCGATTCCAGCGAAGATTAACAATAAAAAAATTCCGGCAAACTCACGCAAAAGATATTTTTGTTTCAATAATTCCGTAGCCAAACAGAATTCAACGGACGATACGCGATGCTAATTTTATAATAAATCGCGTCAAAGAACACGAGGGATATATTTATTTAAGAATTGTGAAGAATATCATTAATAGTAAATTTACCTATTTCGATGAGGATGCATTTGCTGCTTGGAAATTTCGGTCACAATTCACGATGTCGATGCACCGACCTCGCACAATGTCAAGTAGATACCATCGCGATTAAATCATTTTTTGCCCATTCTTATACTTAGCAATATAAAATGAATAAAATCAAACGCTTTCGCAAGGACGTGTAATCCTTTCCGCTCAAAATAAGACTTCCTTCATCTCGGGCGCTTTGCTCCAAAAATGTGCCGGAGTTGCTGGTAGATAGTACTCGAGAAACGCATGGAGCGCTAAGGGTTAATATTGTCCTTTGGTATCAAATTGACAAGATACGCAGTTGGATCACGGGTTGTTGGGGTGCTTTCTGTGCAGTAGTTTGGGTGCATCTTCCGCGTACAGGTTTTTAGCTAGGTCGCTAGGACGATTGTTTAGTCTTGTCTTGTATCTTCCGCACAGGCGTGCTACTTCTTGCGCTATGGTCTCCAGTTTCCAATCATTACGTGTTCTTCGTTACGCAAATATTACAGTGCATTGACTACAGTTCTTAGTATGATTGCAACGCTTCTTATTTAGCGACGCGGCTTTCAGCTGCCATAACCCACAGTTCGATTCCTTACGTCTGGATTGATTTGATTATTGTTTGATATGTTTAGTTTCGAGTGTTTCCGTAACAAGTAAAATAATTCCGAATGCATTATACCCGGCTGTAAATAGAATATTTGCAGCGTCATTGGTTCGCGTCTCGAGAGCAACTCTCGACTTACACGGGTCGACGCAGCAACCGGTGTGCGGCTCGTCTCGGCTCGGCTCGGCTGAGCTCGTCGAGAAGTCGTTAAATTAAACATAGGATGTTCTAATTTGTGAGCCTTTCTTCGCGACCGGTATCAAGCGCGAATTTCCTTCCCTTTCAGCGTCCGTTCCCCGGGCGTCTCTGTCTCATTGTTAACTATTCCTATTCGTTTGCTCTTAAAACGGCAGCCTTTCAGCGCGTAATGAAGGCTCCCCTTTCCCGTCCCTTCCCGCCGTCCTTTCCGCCAGCCACCGTCCCGTTCCCGGCTCCGAATGTTTCTTATTTCATCTTCGCCCCTTATCGAGCCTTTATCGCTGCCCTCCTACCTACCGAGTGTTCGCAAAGTAATAATACCGTCCGACTTTGCGCGTCGATCCAGCGAACTATACTCGCTGCGAATTTTCAACTTTCGGTTATGAACGATTCTCTAGACTCTTCCAAATACGTATAGTTACGTATTTAATTATTATGTCTCCCTAACTGTGACGCTCAGATTGTGGAGAAAAATGGACAATTTGGGGAGAGGAGATACGATTATTCAAGTCTTGCGCTTCGGTTTTATAGTTGTTGAGAATCGGTAATTATAAAAACAAGGCGCAACACTCAAATTAATCGTATCTCCTGTTCCCAAATTGTCCATTTTTCTCCACAGTCTGAGCGTCAGTTAGGTGAGACATTACTGTACTCATAAAATTGAACGTACATCCTTTGAAACGCAATAACTTTTTTAACCCGAGAAAGATAACCTACGTCGCAGAGGCGCCTGCGAAGACTGTTGATTTTTGTTAATTTTTCATAGAGGTCTAGTGATTTAAGTTTAAAATTACTTAAAATATAAAAAAATATAATATAAATGTATTTTATTTTTACAATAATGCCAAACCTTTAAAATGACTAGATTAACTTAAATAAATATCCATTGTTAGTATAAAATTGACGCCTTAGAAAAGCATGCGCCTCTGAAGCGTATGGTTATCTTTTACGTACGTTGTCATATGGTTATCTTTCTAGGGTTAAAATTGGATCGAGTGTCTTGAATTCTTTTCTAGATGATAGCGGGACTAGTCTTCCAGGCGATGACTAAAATGTCTTTGTTTTAAATTTTCCTATTACTTGGAATGATAAAAAATAAAATAAAAAAAACTCTCTCCCTCTCGTTTTTTAAACTGTTTTACCGTTCTGTTCCCTCCATTACGTTTTACCTGACGCAATCTATTCGGCATCGATCATACCAGTTTTCCAATAAAACTGGATTGAATTTAACCCAATCCTTCATTAATGCTTTTCCCAAATAATTTTTATTTTTTGAAGGTATCTTTCAAAACGTCATTCGTGCGTCGATTTTGGCGGACGTTTTACAATTTATTTCGAAAATGAAAGGTCTCGGGTGAAATCTAAATTCTCTGCCTTCTTCCTCGGGAAACCATCGAAGAATAATTAGAATTTAAAGTTAGCTTCTGATACGCAAAATCGAATAAAGACGACGTTCACATTTGCGCATCTCCAATTTTCTGCGTTCGATTCCCAGATTTCTGCACATAGCACTCGTTCCTGTTTTACAGACGCGCGATTATTATTAATAATTATTATTAACAATCAATATTATACACTCTAGAAAACTCCGTTCATACTTTTCAATGTGTTATAACTGAAGAATCGCACAGATCGTCAGATTCCGCAGTAAAAGGTTCATTTTACGGATCCATCGTTTTTGCAGGTTTTGCATGCAAGATTTAATTTCAATTATTTCCGAATCGGTTCAACGGCATCATAATCTTCGGAATCCACCGATCCGGCTAAACCAGTCCCCAAACAAGATAACAAAAGCAGAGATGCGACGTATCTTTCTGGTCGGATCGGCCGGCGCGGCGAACAGGTCCCCGAAGATGGCATCTTCGCTCGCAATCCGGAAGAACGTCGAACGCCATTCGCGCGGCAACGATATTGAAAATATCTGGCTGAATTGGAAATCCGCATACAGCCCGGCCGAGACAGTGGATATTTCGCCGCTCCTCTAGGCAATACCAAGCCGTGGCGCATGTGTACGTTCCTGAAATCGTCGATGCTCGCGAGTCTGGCAATAGCCAAGGACAATGCTATTGGATACGGATTCCTTCTCTCTTTACCTTCACCTTACGTCTAATAACCGACTTCTCCATAATGCATAAGGGGAAAAATGCTCGAGTTTCGCCTATTGTCGGCCACCGAGGCTCTCCATGCGGTCCCGGACGCGCTTGTGTGCATCGCTGCATACAAGACCGCCAGCGCACGAAACGTTCCACGTTTTACATGGAAACGTTCGCGCTGGATCGCGAACCAGCTAAGACAGGATTATTGTAACGGGTTCGCAGAATCGATACAGTAAATTCTCCCTAATCGACGCTTAGATTGTGCATAAAAGTGGATAATTCGGGAAGAGGAGATACGATTATTCGAGCCTTGCTGCTCGTTTTTTATAGCTGTTGACAATCGGTAATTATAAAAACGAGCCGCAAGGCTCGAATAATCGGATCTCCTCTTCCCAGATTGTCCATTTTTGTGTACGATCCGAGCGTCAATTAGAGAGAATTTACTGTATTTGTGTTGCATAAATCGTAAGCGCGACATGTTGAAAGCGTGCGCTTAAAATTTTGTTGTCGGATTCGGAGATATGACAAATTTGCAGACCGTTCAGTGCTTGGAAGCTTCGGACGCGTTTGCAGCGGAAGTTCGTTTTATAAATCAGGAATTAATTGACCGATCAGTTTCGGAGAAAGCTTGTTTAACGCATTAAGGGCCGGATATTGACACGAAAAATTTACGCAATATCAAAGGCATTTAATTAACGACACCGAAACTAGAAAGTGAAAATTTACCGTAGGAAATATTGGTTCAGCTATTTTGTATTCTACAAATCCTAGTAACATTCACTTTGTTCAATATATTGCAATAAAAATGAATTTCGAAAACCTAGTTAAAAATTAGTGTCGCCAATACGTGACTTTCGCGGTGCTGAACGAATTAAAATTCACATAGATTCACGAAAACCAAGAACACCTGGATGGACCGAGGCCCGAAAAATTCAGGAATCTACGCAGGACACGAAAGCCTAATCAAACTAGAATGATGAATTTCTGGAATCTGGATTTTTATATCGGACGAATGAAAGTCCTGGAGAGCTTCAGACGCGTTTGCAGCAGAACTTCGTTTTATAAATCAGGAATTAATTGACCGATCAGTTTCGGAGAAAGCTTGTTTAACGCATAAGTGCCGGATATTGACACGAAAAATTCACGCAATATCAAAGGCATTTAATTAACGACACCGAAACTAGAAAGTGAAAATTTACCGTAGGAAATATTGGTTCAGCTATTTTGTATTCTACAAATCCTAGTAACATTCACTTTGTTCAATATATTGCAATAAAAATGAATTTCGAAAACCTAGTTAAAAATTAATATCGCCAATACGTGACTTTTACGGTGCTGAACGTATTAAAATTCACATAGATTCACGAAAACCAAGAACACCTGAATGTCTACGCAGGACACAAAAGCCTAATCAAACTAGAATGATGAATTTCTGGAATCTGGATTTTTATATCGGACGAATGAAAGTCCTGGTGAGTATCTCGAATCTCGTTCATCGAATTCGACCACCGAATCAAAATCATTCCGGCCTTCCCATTCCCCAAACTCTGCTCGGAGCTGATCAGACTTCTGATTCATTTAGCGTTCGGCTAGAACGGACGTCGATACTAGATACACCCGGAAGCATAAAGCATCGATGATAGAAACGAAACGAGAGGAATCAAGGAGAAGTTCGTGATGAGGTGAACAATCCTGGCGCCGCGAAACTTTCGAACCCCTTTTCGGAACTCGGACGAACGAAACTTTTTTGCCGGTCGAACGGGGACGAAGATGAAATCCTCGCAAGCATGATATCGTATTTTCCCCTTCGTAGACACAATATCAATCGAATCGATCGACAAGCCTGGAAAGCATTCCAATCTTAGCGGTCCTTCCTGACTCGCGGTATGAGTAAACTCGATCCTAAGATCCTGCTGTGAAGAAATTAGTAGGTTACGTTCTTAAACGATTGGTTCATCAAACGATGCATAAACTACAAATCGTGTAAACAATTTTGTGTTGAGAAATCATAAAAAAATGTCTAAGGCATATCTAAAGTCAGTTTTCGTCTAAGGAAACAAAAAGTTAACGAAAACTGTTAATTTTTATTTAGAAGATGAAAAAAAGATTCTGTGATTAACAACAACTTTGTCGCAGTTCCCGAAAAATTCAAACACTTTTTCAGTCACGTCTTTTCTTAAATAATGATCATGTATCGTAAACAATCTATTTTATTGTAAAACCGCTGGCGCCGTTGGCTCGGCCGCCTCGCGCCAGCTGAGCTGGGATTCGATCGCCTCGACCGCTGGCGCCGTTGGCTCGGCCGCCTCGACCGCTGGCGCCGTTGGCCCGGCCGCCTCGACCGCTGACGCCGTTGGCCCGGCCGCCTCGACCGCTAGCGCCGTTGGCTCGGCCGTCTCGCGCCAGCTGAGCTAGGATTCGGCCGCCTCGACCGCTGGCGTCGTTGGCCCGGCCGCCTCGCGCCAAATGATCTCACCTCTGATTGGTCACTGTTTTTCGTTAATAACTCGTAAACGAAGCCGCGGATTGCATTTTCACTAAGGAAAAAGTTGCTTCAAATGACCTCAGGAATCCCCTACTTTCGGATTGCAAGACATTTTTGGGGCACCCTGTACAATCCATTTTCGAAAGATCTTCAAGTGACGAATCTGTTAATCAGACGTTTGTTAAGATTTCTCAACAAAAAAATACCAGATATTCTACAATATTTGCATTATTTTACGGGTTATAAAATAAATAGCGAATACAAGCGCACTAGTTTTCCCCGAGAAATCGCCAAAAATCGTGCTGGTCCGAGATTGCGACCGTTTAAAGCGACCCGAGTCGGTTACCAGTTACCTCTGTCATTAAGAATTCAATTAAGAATCGCATCCAGGCTGCAAGAGAAAAAGGAGGACACCGTCGAGCCATTAAACCATCCCCGAATTCGGCGGCGCAGCGAGAGGAGCCTGGAAAAAGCGCTCGCTCGCGGTACAAAGGTTGCCTGGTGGAAAAGACGCAATCAGCGACGTCGTCGAATCGAAGCTATCCCATCGTCGAGACAGAATTAACGTTCTCGTGGAGCTAGATAGGGTTTAGCCTTCCGTGGAGCGGGGGAAAAAACGGCTAGAGAAAAAAGCAGCGCCGACACACGGGGTTTGGCGAGGACGAGGAGGGCGAAGGGACGCTCTCCACTGGTTTTCGAGTGCTTTACGACGTCTGCCGGATAAGTACGCTCGCTGCCGGTACACTAAAAGTATATATCGTAAAGAGAGAGGACTTCAAGGGGGTTAGATGTCCTCGGCCAGTTCAATCAACTGTATGCCAGGCAACAAACCACTGCCGTTAATTGGATCGGAGCTCCGAGTCCTGGCTTTACGAGGGCCAATCGCGCCGAATTATCCGACCTGCATTTCTGGACCCCGTCCTCCACCTCCTAATACTCGTGTTCTCTTCATCTTCCACCGTCAAAAATCCTGCGAGAAAGCAGGTCGAACCGGTTTTGCTTTCGAACCTTTGTTCTGGTAATGCTGATTGTTCATCAACCCTCGGATCATTTTCACGACATATTTTTGCAGATATTTCTTGCAGACTTAATAACGTTTCTGTTACTCCTAACGTAACAGCCATGTGTTCAACTTGATTGCCAAAAGTTAAATAATTAAGCGAACGATTTAAATATTTTCCTTCGGAGTAATAATTCTTTGGAAACAATCATGCTAGTGAAGTTGTTTCGTATCTCGTATGAATTTTCGTTAAGCGAAAATGATTCTATTTTGAAATTGAGTCTAATTTGTTATATGTAAATGAAATGTTTCTAGATCGAAACAAAATTTGATTCTTCTGTTACGAAAAAGTAGCGATGAAAGTCCAGTTGATTAAAGATGATAAATAACATAACGAAGGCAGTGTTCTTTAACATCGTTAGCCAAAGGAACTGTTGTATACATACATTGCACAGCTAGGAACAATTTTATAAATGGGACTCGTTCGTAAATTCTCCCAAATTTTTCTTCAGCTTGTATATAAACAAAAATTTGGGAAAAGGAGATACGATTATTCGAGACTGACGGCTCATTTTTACAGTTGCCGATTGTCAGCAATTATAAAAACGGGCCGCAAGGCTCGAATAATCGTATCTCTTTTTCCTAAATTGTTTATATTTCTTTACAATCCGAGCGTCAATTAGGGGGAATTTATTGCACTCGGAGCTTTTTTTAATTCGATGCCTGAAAATGTAGCCGACTCCTTAACCAGTTAGCTGTGTTCGACGAGTATACTCGTCATGGAGAAGTGGCACTATTTTGTGTCGTGACGAGTATACTCGTCGCGTGTAAAAAGTAGCAACCATTGGCTATTTAAATTGTAATTTTAGTAAAAACAAAAACATATTCTCAAATTTCAAGATGTTCAGAATATTTTCAGGCCAATCCTGCACGAAGTTGTTTACATTGGTATAAAAATAAAATTAGAAAAGAATCACGGTATTGATATTCGACGTGTAAAGTGCCATTATATATTGTTCCTTGCTTTGCTAAATACCACTCTCTCTGCAGCAGCAATTTGAATTTTTAACTTCTATAAGTATTTCATTATCCCTGGGTTTTTCGTTTATTACGTATATGGTATATGCTAACGTCAAGTGAATAAGTAACTATTAGTAATAAAATTGTTAATTTTATCAAATAAAACCGTCTTTCTGATCCAATATTGTAACGGCGACGCTTACATTGTGTTTGACGAGTATACTCGTCGTCGCTTGATTCTCGTGACACGTACAGGTGTGCGCTCTGAAAAGGAGGAGCCACAGCTAACTGGTTAAAATCCAATCATTTTTCCCTTATCAGTTCACCGCGATTTATCGACGATAGCGATCAATTCAGCTGTCATGGAATGAAGTAATCAGAAACGAAGTAAGAACAACGTAGTTAATACAGCCTTTGTACGATACTTTATGATGCTTGGCGCACTACGGACGGACAAAGATCTCCGGTCTAATGACCAGTCGTCCAAACAATAGATGTACAGAACGATTCCAAGTTGCTCCACTAAAAACGATAACATTGAAACTGTAACTTGGGCCGGGTTCATTAAAAGCTCGCAATGAACGAAACAGTTCATAAACGTTTTCACAAAGGCTGTCGGCGACGTAATGAACTATTTTCTCGAGGGATCGGGTTCGAGGAAGAGTGTTCAGCAACCGCGTTAACGCTCTGAAACCGTCAGCGGCGCATTTATTACTCATTCTTTTCCCGGCCAGGCGGAAAGTATAAAGGTATTTAAGTCGCAGCGTTTATTACAAGAGTTTATAATGGGCTGGCAACGAGCTGCTGTTTATGAATTACGTCCTCGTAGTTGCACGCCGCCGTCGTCATTAGACGTCAGCTAAATGAGCTTCCGCGAAGTTACGCGAGCTAGCGTCCCTGCCGGATCACGTTTTCTTTTTCCTCGCTCTATCTTTCCCTTCCTCTCTCTCTCTCTCTCTCTCTCTCTCTCTCTCTCTCTCTCTCTATCTATCTATCTTTCCCTTCCTCTCTCTCTCTCTCTCTCTCTCTCTCTCTCTCTATCTTTCCCTTCCTCTCTCTCTCTCTCTCTCTCTCTCTCTCTCTCTCTCTCTATCTTTCCCTTCCTCTCTCTCTCTCTCTCTCTTTCTCTCTATCTTCCTCTTTCTCTCTCCCGCTCTTTCTCTCTTCCTCTTCTTTTGCCTCTCCCACTCCCCGCGAAACACCTAATTATGCCAGCGAAGAATTAAAATATTCCCGGTAAACGTCTAAGAAAGTAAAATAAAGAAGTTACCTCTTGGTTCGACGCGGATCCGCCTTCCGGAGTCCTCGTCGTCTGGCTATGCTCTTGCGCCTCGGAGTTTCAAAAGTTTGCCCTGTTCCTCTCATTACCTTCATTTACGTAATAAACTTTTTTACGCCGCTGCTGCTATCATCGCTGTTTACCCCGTACCCGGAGCGTTGCGCCCCGCTTTGACTGGTAATTGCGCCGTCATCGATGCTCGATGCCAAAGGGGAATCAGGCGACAGAGTACTCTTCCAGAATTCATGGTCCGCCGAGGAGAGATTCATTTCCAGCCCTGCGTCGTCCGTGGTTTGATGTTCAGTTATTGAACCGCTTCTGGAATAACATAACTCAGAACCGTAAAACTTAATTCAGCATTATACACAAATATTTTTAGATCACCACATTAGGCGGTGCTTAGTATAAACGACGCTTTTATAACAATAATTCTTTAGGTTTACAAAATGGGTTATAAAATTGCTATTTAATAAAAATTTCTGCACAGTTTTGAACTGTACAGAAATGTTCATTTCTTCTGGATTTTCCGTAACCAGTTTCGAGAACTGAGCCATTTTCTCAGTTGTCCGCTCCAAGAATACGTAGATTAGCATTTTATTGCAGGAAAACCAAGCGATGCGGAACAGTGATATTTCCTGCTATACACAAATATTTCTAGATCACGACATTCGGCGGTGTTCATTATAGACGACGCTTTTATAACAATAATTCTTTAGGTTTACAAAATGGGCTATAAAATTGCTATTGAATAAAAATTTCTGCACAGTTTTGAACTGTACAGAAATGTTCATTTCTTCTGGATTTTCCGTAAACAATTTCGAGAATTGAGCCATTTTCTCAGTTGTTCGCTCCAAGAATACGTAGATTAGCATTTTATTGCAGGAAAACCAAGCGATGCGGAACAGTGATATTTTCTGCTATAGATTTCCGCATGATTCAACATTATACACAAATATTTCTAGATCACGACATTCGACGGTGCTCATTATAGACGACGCTTTTGTAACAATAATTCTTTAGGTTTACAAAATGGGCTATAAAATTGCTATTTAATAAAAATTTCTGCACAGTTTTGAACTGTACAGAAATATTCATTTCTTCTGGATTTTCCGTAACCAATTTCGAGAATTGAGCCATTTTCTCAGTTGTCCACTCCAAGAATACGTAGATTAGCATTTTATTGCAGGAAAACCAAGCGATACGGAACAGTGATAATTTCTGCTATAGATTTCCGCATGATTCAACATTATACACAAATATTTCTAACACTGCATATTCAGCGGCGCTTGTTATTAGATCGCGGATTTTACGCATTCATGACCAAAACGAATAAATCGAATAAAAAACTGAAAAGAGATTACAAGAATTCAATAAAACTGTCAATTATTTTCAACTTATTACGATCGTCAAAGGAGAAATTACATTTTCACCTAATTTCTGTTTCTTACGATTAACGCGGAGAATTTTTATTCCGCGCGAAGATCCGCAGTCCATTTGCCATGGACAGCTATGATTGTCCTTCTAACAAAAGAATTCTTGCGATCATGCTCGAGTAGAACTCGAAAGATGTTTCAGCTTCGCGTCTACTGCAATGCATTCTCAAAAGATGATCCACGTTTGCCGGTATACCGAAGTCCATGCGATTTCTGCCGGTTGATTGCTAATGAACGGGAAAACGTTGCTGGCTGACAGAACACCGACATCATCGTTCGTTAAAATGCGCAATAACGCCAATAGCAAGCCGCGTTTCATATCCATTTGGCCGAGGAGGAGTCACGATTCACGGTCGAAGCTTTTACGAGCTTATCCGGCGGGGCGGGGCGTGGGGAACGTTAAGACGACACCGTGGTCGCATCAACGGAAACGGCTTATTCTTTCGCTGGCATGGAGCGGCAGTAAAGGACGCTCGGCGGCACGAAGTTAGCGCGATATAACGGTGCACATGGACGGACACGTAGCGCCGCAGCGTTTATTCCGCTTTACGCTTACATCGTGCCTCCGGGAGGATGGCTTATGAACTCTCTGGTTTCACTCTTTTCTCTCCCTTTTCCCTGCTTGACGAGTGAAAATAGCCGTGACCGCGTTTCCCCTTTCCCGTTCCTCCTATTCCCCGGTTCGCCCCGGCTGATGTCCGAAACGACGCGGAGAATCGTGAAATCCGCGGCGAATTTTTTTCCGCCACGCTGCGAGCGCCGTGTCGCTTTTGCGTAAACACGATAGGGACGCCCTGCGGGACGTATCCGAAATGGTGGTGGAGTCCGGTTTATTTCGAAATAAGCTGCCGACGGACTCAAACAATGCCGACACCGGTGTCGCTGCGAATTTAAGCGTGCCTGCGGTTTCCGCGTCGCGGCGAGGTTTCCGCTTCGCGGAGGAAGATTCGCCGGTTACTTCAGCTTGCGAAAATATTTTCCGCCTCGATGCGGAGACTACGTTATTCACGTTCACAGCTTATTTGCAATTTTTAACAGTGACAACGTATTCGTAATTATTCAGATCGATTGCTTATTTGTGGTTATTGCAAGCGCGGGCTTACTTGCAATTATTGACTGCGATAGCATTTTTGCAATTTTTTACAATGACAGCTTATTCGTAATTGTTCACGTTCACAGCTTATTTGCAATTTTTAACAGTGACAACGTATTCGTAATTATTCAGATCGATTGCTTATTTGTGGTTATTGCAAGCGCGGGCTTACTTGCCATTATTGACTGCGATAGCATATTTGCAATTTTTTACAATGACAGCTTATTTGTAATTATTCACGTTCACAGCTTATTTGCAATTTTTAACGGTGACAACGTATTCGTAATTATTCAGATCGATTGCTTATTTGTGATTATTGCAAGCGGTGGCTTACTTGCAATTATTGACTGCGATAGCATATTTGCAATTTTTTACAATGACAGCTTATTTTCGATTTTCGAGAGTGGGAACGATAATAGAAAACGAATTCAACGAAATTCTACTTCTTTTTTGCATCTCGGAAACGAGTAGACGATATCGTTTTTCTCTGTGTGCTTGAATTTTGCAGCGTTTTTAAACTGAAATACTCCACGCGATAAAAATTCGCCTGATTCGATGAGTGAATAAAAAGTGGAATTTGTTCAGAATTGACTAGAATAAAACACGCGATAAAAATTCTCCCGAATTCAGAGACGGACAATAGATAGAGGCAGGACAAATATTAGATCGTCCCATCAATTTTTAATAGCAGCTCGCATTTACCGGGACTGTTTTAACAGAGTTTCGAACGATCAATCTTTCAATTTAGGCAGTAATAGCCGAATCTGTATCGATCGACGGTAACTAAATGCCACATATTTGTCGACACCACCGATCACGCTTTCAACTTAAAAGGTTCGCTTAGCGTTTTTTTTTTTTTTTTTTTTTTATAAAAGGCACAGCGATAGATTCGCTACGAATCGCGATCGTTCCGCAACAAATTGGAAATCGAACGCAGCAATTGGTTCATTAAATTACAGCCGTGGCAACGGGCTGGACGATTCATAAATAAAAACGATACCGATCAGCCGACAGAGCTTGCAATCAATTGCCGCGAAAGGGAATGGACAGGCCGGCGCTGCCGTTGCCGGTGGTATCGGCTGCATAAACCAGCCTTGTAACGATTTAATCGTAATTTTACGGGTCCCGTTTTATTATGCGAATCGTGGTTCCGCTTGCGAAATTCTGGACCGCGAAGAGGAGCCAAAGGTGCATCGAATAAATCTCGAATAACCGTTCCATGTTAAATCGTGCAGCAACTCATATTGCAGTTACCAATTCGGTGTTGCGCTCTTCTCTCTTTTTTTTACAGAGAACTTTCCGAACCTGTTCGAAACTTTGTTATCGCTGTTTCAGTATTTCCAAACAAAAATGAGCAATGGAAACCAGCGAAACCATTATTTCCGATAATGCGGAGAAGCAAAAGTGATAATCGTGGATTTATTTCTGTTAAAACAAAGATGTAACCGTGACGATTGTAGAATGCTCGTTAAATGTGATTTTGTGTTGGAATTATCGAGTTTACGCAACAGTGGTATCACGTGTTAGTAATTTCTATAATAAGCGTCCGTATGTACGCAGTCAATTAACGGTTCGCATCATTCGAACGTTATCCGATTTTTCGAAACGTTAATCAAAATGTGGAAATCGTACAGCTTGCCCAATAACGTCAAAATTGGAAAACAAATGAAAAAACTTGCCGCCGAACGCGGCATTTCAATTATTGCAAAACTTGTACAGATTCATATATATCTACCTAGAACTGACGAATTTTGTTCTGCGACTAAAACCACCAGGTTTCCACCAGGATTTTATGGATTTGAAGTTTTCCCTTTGCAGAGACTCAAGGATGTACGATTTTTGTTTTCGTCATTCTATTTCACTTCGAATGCTACCGTGGCACTTAAAGTAGGCCTAGGTGCAGGTTTCAACAGTTTTGCATGTTCCAATCGTTCGAGCAAGTTCTTTGGGAAGAAATTATTTGAGAAATCTTTCTGACACTTTCGCAGACTAGCGAAGATTTAGTGAAGCATATGTTGAAATGTTAAGATTGTAGATGTATATATACACATATACACATATACACATATACACATATACATGTATATATATAGATAAGATTAAGATGTATAGATGTTGAATACAGTAAATTCTTCCGAATTTTCCTTTAGCTTGTAAACAAAAATAGACAATTTGAGGGATGAGGAGATACGATTATTCGAGCCTTGCACCTCATTTTTATAATTGTTGACAATCGGTAACTATAAAAATGAGCTGCGTGATTCAAATACAGTAAATCCTCCCTAATTGTCGCTCAGATTGTACGCAAAAATGGAGAATTTGAGAAAAGAAGATACGATTATTCGAACCTTGCACCTCGGTTTTATAATTATTGACAATCGGTAACTATAAAAATGAGCCGCGAGACTCGAATACAGTAAATCTTCCCTAATTGACGCTCAGATTGTACACAAAAATGGACAATTTGGGAAGAGGAGATACGATTATTCGAGCCTTGCGGTTTGTTTTTATAGTTACGAATTATCAACAACTGTAAAAACGAGCTGCAAGGCTCGAATAATCGCACCTCCTCTTCCCAAATTGTCCACTCTTATGCGCAATCTGAGCGCCAATTAGGGAGACATTACTGTAGACCGTTGTAGAATCACTATTCACGAAACTATGACAGTAAGAATATCGACTGAATTTTTCATCCGAAACAAGGCCTATTAATCTTGCTCTCAGCAATTACAAAATACCATCGCCTTATCCCTTTGGTTTCCTCAAAACTACGTCGCGTAAAAAAACTCTCTAAACAGGATCAGAAGAAACGACACTCTATGCAAACCTAATCGCCTAAAGAAACTGACCTGGGCGAATAAAGTATCCGATCCGGGCAGATCGAAAGAATTCTGGCGTTCACAGCGCGCGGTCTCTAATGATCCAAACGACGCGGATGTTAATCGATTCGAAAAGTGCTCGCGGCCCCATCAGACACTCCATCGGTCCCTACGTCGAAGGGGTTGCGAAGACGTAAACGCGTGAACCGCCCTTAAGTCGAACAAGTAGCGACCGCGTTCCGTGTTAGGCGAAGAAGAGTGGCGCCTGTCTAGTGTTTCAACCGGGGTTCGTCGTTCGCCGGCCGGGTAAAAGGGGTTAGGCTAAGTGGCAAATAAAGGGTAGCGACGAGGTTCGAGTGGTGTCTCGTTTTTCTTGGCGCCCTTCCACTCGTCAACCTGGAAGAGAGGCTCTCTATAGCTTTTCGGAAATGGAGGAACACTTCGACACACGGAGCCTATCCACCGGCGAGAACGCCGGAGTTTAGGGGTGCGGGCGTCAGGGGTGCAGGGAGAGATGGTTATAAGAGGGCGACACCCGCGGAAGAAATAAAAAGAGGTTTCGGCCTGAACTTGAACGCGCAGCGAGCTCCGGAAATTTGGAGTCCCGTTCGATTTCCGCTCACGCTCGTTGTCCCCGTGGTGTTCGTTTGATTTATTGCTAAACGCGAGCCCCGCCGCTCGCAATTTTCAGCTCGACCGGCGAAGGGAGACGGCATCATGCTCTTCGCGAGCCTAATTCACACTCGGTTTATTTAACGCTGAACCTACCGAAACGGTTAACGCATTCTTTGTTTTACGGTTGCTGAAATTAGAAAGGTTCTTTCATTGTAAATCATTGAATAAATTTAATCCAAACATACATTGCAATAAAAATTTTTCATCTCGTTACGATTAAAATACTATTTAAGAAATTATAAACTTGAAGACGGAAACATTTACATTGCTAAATATTATTTGACAAAGATAATCAAATAATATTGTAATAATTATGCTTCTCGGATACGTCGAAGACTGAAGTAGCATATAAAACAAATGACTTCTCAAAAAAAGTCTATGTTATTTGATTCCATGGTTGCAGGACTGCGAATCCCTATGCAAAATAAAAATCTTCCAAATCAATCGTAAGATCGGTTGAAAAAGCTGTGAGATCTTTTTTGCATTCGAATGGTGACTCTGAGACACCATCGAAAATTCTTACATCACGTTCCAGAATGATTTCGACGTTATCAAATATTTGTCTATATTTAAAAACCTGTTAAAAGATTGTCGATTTAATATATGTGCATAAAATGCACCAAGTCACGTAGAATCGGCGATACTAATACTAAAACTGTTTTCGATTTAGTGTTAAAATGGCATCGAGTGCAAAGCGTTAATAGGAGGAGTCTATATATAAAACAGGGTTCTTAGCATCTTTTTAAAAAAAAACATCTTCTCATTTCGAGTCCCAATGGGAATGGATAAAAACAGGTTCTTGAAAATAAAAGTCTCATTTCGAATAGAACCTGCAAAACATGAAAATAACAATGGATTAAATGTGCAATAAATACATTAACTGCGAGAATTGAAACAAGCTGGCAAGGAATATGTCAAAGATGACTGTGTTCCATATTTATCGGAAAGCGAATGAAGGAATGGCGACATAAATGACTGGAATGACAAGCTGAACAAATGCAATACGAAGCTGCGAATGCATCGAAAGTATCGGCAGAGAGAATTATCAGCAGAGAGTACACATTTATGTCCCATCCGATCGTTAAGTGTGATTTATTGGATGTTTCATGTTTTGCTTTACGCGGTCGTCGTAACTGAATTCAGAGATTCGCACCTGAGTCCGGACGATATCATTTCCAGAGAAAGCTTGGCCACTCGCGGAGACAGCATGGTCAATGTTAGCGCACGTCACGCGCACTGTCGCATCGTTGTCCGTTTCGCTCGCGGTGAGTTTCTCAGTCGCAATACAATGCTTCGGAGATTGCTATCTTTGCGATAGAAAAGCTTATCATCCTCTCAGAGTCTGAATCAAAGGCCGACGTTTTGAAAATATGATGTTCAAATGATTACGGTCGAGAAAGTACTAATCATTGTAATTGTAAAGAATGTAGCACTACAGTAATTTCTCGCAGAAATGTTCGAAGGTCGGAATTGAAACCGGCAGATCTGAGAATACAGTAATGTCTCCCTAATTGACGCTCAGATTGCACACAAAAATGGACAATTTGGGAAGAGGAGGTGCGATTGTTCGAGGCTTGCAGCTCGTTTTTATAGTCGTTGACAATTCGTAACTATAAAAACAAACCGCAAGGCTCGAATAATCGTATTTGTGGACAATCTGAAAATTAGAGAGACATTACTGTATCGCGACTCTTTGCGTCCTGTTTTTATAGTTGTTGACAATCGGTAACTATAAGAACGAGCTGCAAGGCTCGAATAATCGTATCCATGTACCTCGTAGCTCCGCGTGGTTTTCCTTACCTGACTCACACTCAACAGGCCATTTTGTATTGTTTCCCGGGAATTCGCGTCGCACGCCGCATCGCACGTTCGACTGATTCCCTCGATCCTTAGCATCGACGTAGCAATAAATTACAAAGGCGGCGGACTAGCACAGGGAAATTCGCAGCAACCCGAAATTTGGCATTTGCAGGAGAAATTACTACACCTAGATACCAGAAGAATGGACTTTTCTTTATTGAACTAAAAGCCGAGCTAGTATCGAAATTCAAGGTCGCATGCCGCATCGCACGCTCGACCGGCTCCGTCGATCCTTACCATCGACGTAGCAATAAATTATTACATAGGCGCAGGATTAGCACAGGGAAATTAACAGCAACCCGAAATTTGGCACTTGCAGGAGAAATTACTGTACTCGGGTACCAGAAGAATGGTCTTTTCCATATCGAATTAAAGCCGATCAGATTTTCTAGCAAAATGATAATTATTCGACGGACAAATAATCGAACCGGGTCATTTTTATGGGCTCGGTATGGAAATTCAAGGTCGCATGCCGCACCATACGCTCGACTGACTCCGTCGATCCTTAGCATCGTGTAGCAATAAATTATTACATAGGCGCAGGACTAGCACAGGGGAATTAACAGCAACCCGACATTTGGCATTTCCTGGAGAAATTACTATACTTAGATACCAGAAGAATGGACTTTTCCTTATCGAATTAAAGCCGAGCAGATTTTCTGGCAAAATGATAATTATTCGACGGACAAATAATCGAACCGGGTCATTTTCATGGGCTCGGTATCGAAATTCAAGGTCGCAGCTCGAGATCATCGAGCCGGAAATACATAAAGTGATTCCGCGAGGCTCGGCAACGTAATCCCGTAGCAATGTTTGCCGTCCGTGATGCGATACCTATCAGCCTGCTGTTCACTGACGGGTTTCCGGGGGCTGAATCCGATGGCGCGATGTTCAACTGTTTATCGTTGTTATTGTTTTTCGACCCTATCTCAGTCTGGCCGCCCCCGCTCACCCCGGTGAAATCCGATTTGTAATGGAAATGCAGTGTCCAACGCCGGTCTAATCCTTCGGTGGCTGTTGGAGCCTTTTGTACGCTTCTGTTCGCCGCCTGAAAAAAGAGATGGCTGAAAAGGGGTCTGCGAAGCACGGTCATAATCGAGGAGACTTTTTTCGCGCAGAAATGATTAGCTTTCCAGATATTACGTCGATGATTCATGAAGCGTTACATGCGATTGGACTAGGATTGCGATAAATCCTGCTTTCGAAGCTGCTTCGACAATAAGCATTTCATGCCATTGGTTTGGGTTCGACGTGAATTAATAATTAATTTTTCGAGGAGATTCTACTTCGGCTCTTCACCGATTCGTACAATCGACTCAACTGTTTTCGATTCGAATAATCAAGATTCCATTGTTCATCCTTTTCTTAGAAAGTCCAATGGAACGTGCTCAAAATAATAATGCTGCAAGCGAAACATAGTTCGCTGTTCACGTCGATTTTCATTTATTTATCCCTTTCGTATGTTATATTTTATGATCGTGTACATTCTTTTAAAAAATTATCCGAAATTTGTCAACGAAGCACGAAGTTATTTATTTTGTTTCAACGCACAGATACAATCAATTGTTTCGACGCATGCACCGTACGATGAGAAATGCGAGATGCATTTCTTTCTCATAACGTGGCGTGGAAAGACGAAAGACCTCCGCAGCCAGGTCTTCGAATTACATTCGCCCAGTGCTAGCCAAATTGGCTGAGCCGCAACGGAAATGCATTGCCTGCGTGAAGAAGAAGAATCGTAGGACGTCAGGGCCCGGGCTTGCGGACCGGGGTAGAATTGCGGAAATAAGGACGGATGGGGTGGAAAGGAGCAGCGCGCGAGAAGAGTAACCTGACCGCGTTGAAGGGGCCGTCGATCGTTATTAAGAGGTGAAAATATCCTTCCCGGCGGAGATACGACGCCGGCGATAAGTCCGAGACGGACAACGGAGGGACGATAGGGGCGGGGGTGTCGTTAACGATCTAATACCGAGCCACCGGCGAAGTGGATGCTCCCTTGCCCCTCGTTCCACCTATCCAGACACCGTGGTGGCACCCTTCGGTCCTTTCGGCGAACAAGGGAGGGGCGGTCGTCGAGGACGCGGGGGAGGGAGACACGGGTCCGCCACCCACAATTCCGCTTGCGGGCACTGTAATTTGCTGTATGCATGCATCCAGAGATGGATAGACACGGCCGGGCAGCCGAGCAGGTCCGGGAGATCTATGGATTTATGCAAATGCAGGCAGTTAGAGTCCCGAGCAGCCTCCGCCGTTGAATAATGCGTTGATAAGATAGGAGCCCAGTGCTCATATGCCGCTACCTACCCTACCATCCGCCATTGATTTGTCACCCTTCCGTTCGCCGTCCTCCACCCAACCTTCGTTCCTGTTTCGAATGAATTTCGACGAAAAAACCAAGATCATGGTCTCGCGTTCCCCGGTAATCCTCTTCGCTGCTATACGCGAGTTCCTGCTTACTTTCTTCAAGATTTCTTAGTACTTGTTTTGATTTCAATGTTTACCCTTAATCTTGGAGCGACGCCGTGCTTCCACAGAGAACGAAGGGTCACGCTGACATTTTCTCAGAAATTCTGCGAGAATTTTATAAATATATTCTTAACTATATAATAGGAGACTGTAATTCAAATGTTGAAAACAGGGAAGAGGAACTTCGTCATCCTTTTTGTAGTACAGAGTAGCAAAAATTAGTTTACGGAAAATTTTCCTGGGGTCGCGGAAGGCTAAGAACGCTTAGAAATAATACCGAAATGACGCATAGTCAATTCTTATATATTTTTATACACGATCTCTTTGATCTTGATATGGTTCTTGATCTCTTCCTATAGAACGCTCTTAGTTGGCGT
This sequence comes from Megalopta genalis, assembly GCF_051020955.1. Classification (NCBI taxonomy): domain Eukaryota; kingdom Metazoa; phylum Arthropoda; class Insecta; order Hymenoptera; family Halictidae; genus Megalopta; species Megalopta genalis. The sequence goes on from NC_135013.1 coordinate 13,094,968, forward strand.
GGTTTAGCTGCCCTCGACTTGCAAGAGATCAGAGTACTATTCCAGGGGACACCCTGAGTCTATGATTAATCTAAGATGACCTAGAATGGGGAGAATCCCTGCAAACGTTGTCAGAATCTTGATAGGAGGATTACTATCTTCCTCTTTTGGTGCAAAATGCCCTAAATGGGCGTGGCTTGATCTCCCTCGATTTCTACAGGGTCGAAACAATGTTCCAGAGTGCATTTCACGCCTATGCCTGATCTAGAATGATGCGAAAGAAGCTGACATCCCTCTCAATCTCGTCAAAAACTTCACAAGGTTCTATCAATCCCTTCTTCTCTATTTAGAGTTTCTTATGTGGGAGTGGCTTTATTGCCCTCGTCATCAATACAGCAGTCTATGTACAATCTACATTCAGAATTATGGTACTTCCGGGAAATGAGGTAATCCTGAGGTCATTCGAAGCAACTTTCTCCTTTACAAAAATTTTCTCCGAGGCATCGTTCACGAGTTATTAACGAAAACCACTGACCAATGAGGAGTCAGCTCGGTTGGCGCAAGGCGGCCGAGCTAACGAGCGGACGAAGCCCAATTCCGTTCATTGGTTAGGTCAGTTCGCACCAGCTAACCTCGCCTCTCATTGGTCACCGTTTTTCTTGAATAACTCGTAAACAAAACGACGGATTGAAATGACCTTAAGAACCCCTCGTTTCCCACTTGTATAATAATTTTAGGACACTCTGTATATCTATACGTGAAATAGAACGATCCAGAGTTGACAACGAGTTGAAAAATTCACGCAATGTTTATCGCGTGCATCTGCAAGGGCGTACACCTGCCAGCACGTTCTCTAGGTCGTTAATCTGCAAGTGAAACAAAAGCATCTCGCGGGATGGGTTTCCACGAGCAAGATCTAAGATCTCTGGAGAGATTGCCGGGCTACTCTACCGCGGAGACGGTTCGTTAGCGGAAGGAGGCGAAACTGTAAGTCCTGGCGCAAATACCGTCGATTACGTGCCAGCAGGTACCTACCCGTCGTCCTCTGCGGGTTCCTTCGCCTACCTGTTCTGCCAGGTGACGTTACCTCTACAAGAGGGAGATCTCTTGTGAAATGGTTTGTACACATTATGGCTATGAATCCTATGGTTACGAATTCCAAGAAATAATAATGCTAAAATCTTGCCAAACAAAGATATTTGAAAACGACAATATCATTAACTTTCACTGGCGCATAATTTATGTGGAGTACACGCAAAAAGATTCATATCGTTTTCTACATCTACATCTACTATACAGGATGACCCACAAATGTCTGGCAATTCGGAAATGGTGGTTTCCTCAGATCATTTGAAGCAACTTCTTCCTTTACAAACATTTTCTCCGAGGCACCGTTAATGAGTTATTAACGAAAAGCAGTGACCGATAAGAATCGCGAGGCGGCCCAGCCAACCAGCGCACGAAGCCCAGTTCCGCTCATTGGCTCGGTCGCCTCGTGCCAGCTGAGCTGGTATTCGACCGCCTCGACCGCTGGCGCTGTTGGCCCGAACGCCTCGACCGCTGGCGCCGTTGGCTCGGCCGCCTCGCGTCAGCTGAGCTGGGATTCAACCGCCTCGACCGCTAGCGCCGTTGGCTCGGTCGCCTCGCGCCAGCTGAGCTCGCCTCTCATTGGTCACTGTTTTTCGTTAATAACTCGTTAACGGTGCCTCGGAGAACATTTTTGTAAAGGAAAAAGTTGCTTCAAATGACCCGAGGAACCCGCCACTTTCGGATTGCGAGACATTTTTGGGACACCCTGTATTCAGTATACTGTTTCAATTATCCTTTCAATTTGAAGTGAGATAATACACGTCTTTCGCAACTAACAAGATGACAACGAAAAAAATGTCAGATTGTTACGACGAATGAACGAGACTGTCGAAAACTAGACTGCAACAATTTCAGGAGATTTTGAACTATTTTAGAATACAGTTTAGATAAATTATCTAAAAGTACATTTGTGGAAGCATCGACGGATCAGCTGCTCGCGATCGACAGGAACGATCGAGATCGAAATTGTCGTTCCGATCGCGGCAAACGGCAAAGATCGACAAAACAATCGCGAAGGGATCGTAAGGTAATAGTACAGGAAACTACCGATTCGGCGCAACGAATTGGTGCGTCTCTCGTATTTCATCCGCCGGTTAAATCGATCGTACACCTACGGCCTCGCCGAATAATTCCTGTCGCAAGCAGAATAGGTAAACCTGGAATTTATTACGCGTCCGTTGCACTCGACTCGCGAGAGAACTCGGGGAAATCGGTATCAGACATTCTCAGGACTCGCACCAATTATCCGCCGGCTGAATGGCCGGAGCGAAGATATTTTACCCGGCCGGAAGTATGTATTGTCAAAAATTCCAGCTCCGCGAAGCTGCCATGAGTCTGTGAATCACCTTTCGCATATTTTTCTGCGATCGAAAACGGGGAAAAAACCAGAACTGTGTCAGGCCACTCGCGATCCACTGGGCTAACGGTCCTGTACAACGAATGTTAATTGATATTTGAATGTTAATTGATAGTACAAATAACACGAATTAATTGAAATTAGGAATACGGATATTTCATTGAAAAGCGCAGGATTTAAACATTTGTTGGAGTTGTAACTGTCGCAACTGTAAATGTTCTCCATCGAATGCAGAGAGCAGATGTTAATTACTTTTGTGCAGTGGAGAAGTATAATGCAAACAGTAAGTGCATAAAATCTGCAGTTTATTCACGAGTGATACGAGCATTGGAAATTTTTATACTCCGTATGAATTTCGGCAAGTGAAAGTTCGGTAGTTACTTTAATTGCTTCGACAAGTCGACGATGAATTCTTTTTAACGAATTTTTTGTTCGGCGTCACGCCCGTTTTATTTCTATCATAACCGCATGAAATCTGTGGTCGAGTAACAAAGAAACCGGGAAAATAGGAGAAATCGTAGTTACGTACTCTGATAAAAAGAAATAAAGAATGCAGGAGAGCGATGCTCGTTTATTTTTCGATGCTGACAGCTGACAAGTTGAAGCGGCTCCCAGCGTCCCGAGACCCCGTGAAAATGAGAGAGGTCAGCACGTGTTAAGCCTGCAATTTACAGAATAATTAGCCGTATCGAATGGCCCGACTCGCCTCGAGGCGAACACGCCGCGGATCCTTCATCAGCGCGGACAGCGTCGGCGAAAATTCCACCGAGGGGTTACGTAGAGGATCTTGTGGAACACGTAGGAAACACCTGGATTAAAACTGTTCCATCCTATTTCGACTCCGCGACGATGTATCGTTCCGAACTTTACTCTCCTCACTGACACACATCCGAAAACTTGCCTCTCAAATACGGTCGACGGAATCATCGTTCTTAACTTTTTTATCTTTCTTGTCGCCACGTTCGAGAATTGCTGAAAAAAAACCAACTTTAACCCTTAGCGCTCCGTTGGCTCCGCTATGGAGACATCCGTCACTTGTTCCGTAAATCCCAAGGCTCTGCTGCGGAGCCCAATGTTTTTAGCATGATTACACCGAAGATGCTATCTTTTTTTCGACGTTGGCAATTGTTATTTGTAGCGAAAACGTGCTTAGCGTGTGTACCATTACGATTAAAACATTTTTTGCCCATTTTTATACTTGGCAACATCAAATGAATAAAATCAAACGCTTTCGCAAGGACGTGTAATCTTTTCCGCTCGAAATAAGACTTCCTTTATCTCGGGCGCTTTGCTCCAAAAATGTGCCGGAGTTGCCGGTAGTGATATTTTTCAGAAAAATGCTGTTCAACTTTATTTTAGAACGTCCGAAGAATATTTAATAATTTTTAATTTAATTTAATTATTAATCGAGCCGATTCCAGTGAAGATTAACAATAAAAAAATTCCGGCAAACTCACGCAAAAGATATTTTTGTTTCGATAATTCCGTATCCAAACAGAATTCAACGGACGATACGCGATGCTAATTTTATAATAAATCGCGTCAAAGAACACGAGAGATATATTTATTTAAGAATTGCGAAGAATATCGTTAATAGTAAATTTACCCATTTCGATGAGGATGCATTTGCTGCTTGGAAAATTCGGTCACAATTCACGACGTCGATGCACCGACCTCGCACAATGTTAAGTAGATACCATTACGATTAAAACATTTTTTTGACCATTTTTATACTTCGCAACATCAAATGAATAAAATCAAACGCTTTCGCAAGGACGTGTAATCTTTTCCGCTCGAAATAAGACTTCCTTTATCTCAGACGCTTTGCTCCAAAAATGTGCCGCAGTTGCTGGTAGATAGTACTCGAGAAACGCGTGGAGCACTAAGGGTTAAACACACGAAGGATGAAACGTACAATTATTGTTTTCTTATTAGATATAATTCTGCAATGACTAAGATAAATTCTAATAACGACGTCTTTGAGATATCGGAAAATATAACCTTGATATAAAGATCTCTTCTCTCGTGATAATTCTCATACCGAAGCAAATGTTTCTTTTCTTATACATTTTCTCGTATCGTTAAAAACAACTGCGTGACATACGTTAGAAATATCGATCTTGCTACGATAGCCTGGTTTTGATACGGTTACAATAGAGACTACTCGAACTCTTAACGTTGATTGTGTGTATAAAACCGGTAAGTTTCCATTTCATCGAATGCTTCAAAGAATTTACGAATTTGTATTTCTTCGAGCATGATCGAGCGTTTAATGCCGAAAAGAAATGCTTCCTTCGCCAACTTCTGCGAATCGATGCAAACAATTTTACATCGAGGAGGCTAAAAACGCTGCACTTTCGTCTCCGTTCTACACAAAATCAACGGAAAGTGTTCCCTCGAAAAACCCAAAATCAATACCAAAGAGAACGAACAACTGATCCTTTCTCCACCGGTTTGTTGCTCCAATGTCCGACCAACGAAGAAAATTTGACGCGGTAAAATAAAGATCGAGTCCGGCCCGAAACATTACAAATACAATTTCCGAGAGATAACCGTGAGCGTGGAACGCGGGCCGAATTAACGAAAACGACCCACTCCACCTAAATTGCTCGATACAAGGTCCTCGGCACGGCGGTGGTCGCTGCCCCACTTCATGGAGGGGAAAAACACCGTTGTCCTCTTTACCGGTGCATCATGGGCGCGTTATCTGCCGGCTGCCTCAACGAGCCGAGGCTGGAACGACTGCGGAGAGGCGAAGTTAAGTCGAGCCCTAGCTCGAATGTCTGTGACGGCAGCGAGACGAGTAGTTAATTAACACCTCCCCCGCAGTAGTGCCATCAGGGTGAGCGGGTCGCAGCTTCTCTCCGCGGCCGGAGTACATCAGTACTCCTCTCTTCCTCTTTCCTTTTTTTTTTCTGTTCACCGGGGGCGAATAGGTTGGGGTGCCTGCCTGCCTTCCTTCAGAAACCAGCGGCGGGCCGCAGCCTCTTTCAAAGCCTCGTCCTGGCGAGAAGTCGGAAAGGCTGCCGCCCTCTTCTTTTTCCGCCGATTTTTCTGCTTGCCCGCCATGCCGGTCGGGCCACGGTAATTAAGACACTCTAACGGGAGAAAGGAAGTCACCGGCAAGTCGCGGGACCTCATGTATTTTTAATTTAGATAGCGCCGTGGCCCGGCCGGTCCGGACATCCACCGGCTTGACCGGGAACGGCGCCTCGTTTCTCGTCGATGGCCGGAGCTTTGTTGTATCTTCTTCAGGTCTTCTTTAGTGCTAGGACCATTGTTTCTTTGTTTCTTTCTGTTCGTTTGTACTAATTTTGAAATAATCGGTCAATCAGAAATATTTAGCACTACCCTCAATTGTTTACAGATTTGTATAACGGACTTTACGGTTTTTAGAATAATTGAGCCGTTTATTTCGTAAGTGGCATAAGTCACTTTGTTTTTAAGTCGATATATTTAAGGGTTTGCGTTTTAACATGTTTAAAAATATGGATGCTAACTTTCGAGAAGATTTACTTGTATTTGTTATCTCAAGATACTGATATATTTTTCTCAGTATAAATAATTTCGTATAAACATTAAAAAATCACCACTTTTCATTACGGTAAAGCGACTTACGCCACTTTCAAAATAAACGGCTCAATTAATTGTCCTAATTTCCGTAAATAGGAGAATATTTGCCGTTTATGTGAAAAAATGCCTTTCTTTTACGTAAAAAAATGCCTACATACATAAATGAGGCATTTTTTCACGTAAACGGCAAACATTCTCCTATTTACGGAAATTAGGAAAATTAATTATGTATATATATACATAAATGAGGCATTTTTAAATATATATATATATATGTATTAGAAGTTACATTTTAACACTGAACTTATCGAATCCTAAAAGTATGTTACTTTATAACACGATAAAAAGATTTTTAGATCCTTCGTCATGTTTATTGTAATGTATAGTTGGATTAAGAAATGTATTCAATCATTTTCTATGAAAGAGTTCCTATAATAATGTCAACAAAAAATTATGACCAGTTCGGTGAATCGTCCAGTTACAATATCTACTTGCATTCTACTTCAACATTGAAACAAATCTTTAAATTAATTTATTAAAAGTCTGGAGCGCAATTTCTGCTTGACAATTACAGGACGCTGCTATTATTCTCCCAAAAAATCGATCAAAAAGAGACGATGATCCTAAAACCAGTATCGAAAATTGATAGAATTTCTTCGGCATCTTTTTAGTTTCGGAGAATTAATTTTTCGGAATTGCGCATTGCTCCCAGGATTCTCCTGGGAGAATCGATGGAGCGATTAATTCCGACGAATCATCAGCCGCGATCACGTCCCGATCAGTAGAGAAATCAGTGCGAAGCGGAAAGTGGCCGAGGCGGGTTTCCCTCTCGCGCTTGCATCACGACGTCATAAGTAAACCGCCGCGCCGAGCTTGCGCGTTGTACACAGTAATTATGTGTTAACTACCCGTTAAGCAGCACTTCGTTCTAATGACGTCATGTACGTCCTGCTAACGACGGCGCGGTAATGCGCCCGCCGTGTACAGTGCTTGAAAAGCCGAACATTACAAATCTCGTGAATTACCTTGGATTCGGGCCGGGTTCAACGCGTACCCGCCGATCGATTATCAAGTCTCGCGGAGCGAGTAATTTTCGCGATCTCTTGCCGGCTAGATCCAGACGAACCTTACCTTGCAGCTATTTTCCCATCTGTTTCTTCGTGATCGATGACGATCTTTTAAAATTCTTTTTGGCGCAAAAAGACGCTAAGAATGATTTTTACAGCGATACGAGCAAGAAATCGTTCCATGTGTACTTTACAATTTCGTTCGATCATCTAGTGCACGCGACGTTAATGCGTCTTCTATGATTTCTCGTTGTATTATTAGATTGTGGATTTTATTCGATTAGGATTAACATGAACAGTTCAGATACGAAAGTGTGTTGACATTAGAGGAATTTACAAATATTGTCTCCAAATTAGTTGCCTCCAAAGTTTGAATCATTATAGGCTGATGCAGGCAATGGGAATTCGGAATTGTTTTTCAAACAGGCGGATAAGAAGGGCTGAGAAAACAATATACACGGTGTCCCGAAAATGTCTCGCAATCTGGAAATGGGACGATCCTGCAGTCATTTGAAGCAACTTTTTTCTTTGCGAAAATTTTCTCCGAGGCTTCGTTTACGAGTTATTAACGAAAAACACTGACCAATAAGAAGCGAGCTCGGCTGGTGTGCGGCGGTCCAGCCAACGGGTGCACGGAACCCAGTTCCGCTCATTGGCCGTCTCGCGCCAAATAATCTCGCCTCTGATTGGTCACTGTTCAGCGGAACTGGGATTCGACCGCTCGACCTCTGGCGCCGTTGACTCGGCCGCCTCGCGCCAGCTGAGCTAGGATTCGACCGCTCGTCCGCTGGCGCCGTTGACTCGGCCGCCTTAACCGCTAGCGCCGTTGGCTCGGCCGCCTCGATCGCTGGCGCCGTTGGTTCGGCCGCCTCAACCGCTGGCGCTGTTGACTCGGCCGCCTCGCGCCAGCTGAGCAGGGATTCGGCCGCTCGACCGCTGGCGCCTCTCATTGGTCACTGTTTTTCGTTGATAACTCGTAAACGAAGCCGCGGATTGCATTTTCGCTAAAGAAGAAGTTGCTTCAAATCACTTCAGGAATCCCCTACTTTCGGATTGCGAGATATTTTTGGGACGCCCTGTATGCATTATGTGAAATAATATAATTTACAAAAATATGACTGCGCTTCCTAAAACGCTTACGGTGTCTAAAATCAAACGCAAATATTTTGAAAAGATCTTTTACATATAGCATTGTTTGTAAGAAGTTTGTGTCACGTAGAAATTTCATTCCTTCTTTAATAATTTAATCCTTCCACTATTGAAATTTTCATTCATTCACTTTCATTATAAATACATCAAATCCGCAGTCTACAAATAGCCACTGGAAAATTCATCACTATCCTAAATTAAAAATTAATGAATCACTGAATTATGTCTGAAAGACTTCCGCCCAATTAAAATCGAATTGACTTTCTATCATAGCATGAATAAAAATGAATATAAATGTATACACACAATATTATTCGAAAATAGCTTATCCAAATATTTCATTCTTTTACAATGAATTCTACACTGATAAGTAGACTGCGGATTTTTATAGCAGAATAAAAATTCTCACAATTAATTGCGAACTACAGAATCTACGTAAACATTTGTTTCTGATAGCGTTATCGGTAGATAGCGATGTTATTAGTTGATAACGTTAGTGAAATAGTTTTACTGTTTCGCGTAAGAGCATGAAAATTGCATTCTACCGATGAGATAAAACAAGACGATATCTTTACGTTTAAAATCACGCCGATCTTAGTTAGGGTTACGGATTTAACTCGGCGGTTTTCAGCTGGAACCGTAATTTTCACGGGAATTCATTTTGAACGGTGGTAGCAAAGAATCGAATATTAAACCCGATTCCCAGGGCAGCTTCCCAGGCCGCTAATAAATTTCGCTTCTTTCCTCTCTGGCATCCTTAGCACCGGCGATAGCGTCAAATCCATCGTTCTTACAATGCTGGCAGGTAAAACTATCATTAATCTGGCCGCCTGCACCCGTTCCTCCTCGGCATTTGTCCTCGATCCACGTTCCGCAGGGTGCACCGGCGGACATTAATTATCGGAAAAAGGTCGCGCAAGAACGTGAGGTCCGCGTCCATATCGTACGCACCTGGAAGCTTAGATCTCGATGCGCAAAAAGACGCGAAGAATGATTTTTACGGCGATACGAGCAAGAAATCGTTCCATCTGTGCTGTACAATTTCGTTCGATCATCTAGTGCACGCGACGTTAATGCGTCTCCTTCGTTGTATTATAATTAGAATAATCTAATTATAAAATCCACAAGGATTTTGTTCGATTAAGATAAACATGAACAGTTGAGATACGAAAGCGTGTCGACGTTAGAGGAATTCACGAATATTGTTGCACTATTTTCGACTTATTAAAATTATTTAAAGAGAAATTGCATGTTTATTTCGTTTCTGTTCTTGACGGTTGATATAAACGATTATTATTAGTTTGCATAAAGATCCGCAATTTAGTTATACATGTCCTACGATTCTTCATTTTGTCGTAATTATAATATTGTAAATATATAATAGTTGCAGTCTACGGATTATAGATTGTCGTAGCTGAATAAATTCGTGATTTCATCGTGCGTAATAGTCCAATGAATAATCAATGATTATATTCTATTAATTGCATTATTACGTTTCATTTTCAATGCTCGTTACAATTCGCCATTATTAGATCGCGGATTTAGATTAAAAGTAAAATTCGTCTACATTAATTGCAGGAAACAAGAGCTAAATACAAATGTACTTCTTCGTTAAACAATGTTAACAATTTGAGACTGAGACAAAAGTACATTGATATCCTTTAAATGTTTCTATCGTTCTGCATTTTATCTTTGATGCATTTTTATCATAAATGCATCAAGACCACAGTTTACAAATAGTCACTAAAAGATTCGAATTTATCGTTATTCCATTAAATTGAAAGATCACTAAATTCACGCCAATTCAATTAATATCTTATCAGTAATATATGCTATTTCTACGATTCTCTTGTTAATCGACAAGATTATTTGAAAGTAGCTTATGCGTGTGCTTCATTCAATTATCAAGCATTTCTACAGTGATAAATAGACTGCGAATCTTTATGCAGTATCAAAATTCTGTAAAATCAGTTCAATCGATCGAATATAATAGTAATGCTTTTACCGTTTTGCATGAAGTGCATAAAATCCGGAGTCTAGTCATAATACATAATTGCAATCAGAACACCGATGTGGAAGCTTCCTTTTCCACACGGCATCTTACGTCCATTCTTCTTTTCATCAATCAGACTATCGAATATGTATTTGCATAAAAATCGGCGATGCAGTTATCAACAAATAGCAAAGCCATAAAATCGAACAGCGCGTAATAAAAGTTCCACCGTTCTTCAAGATGCTCGAACACTATTCCCCGCGTGCTCGCGCAGAGTGCTACTTTGGCGGCTGACAATGAGGAAGCGCATCGCGGCCGGCATTCTTTTTTTCAGCCGGCTAAAGTGCAGGGGAAAGACGTCTCGGGCCTCGACGAGAGGCAGCCCCCGTTACTCAGAACGTCGAATCCGATATCTATTCCCGATCCCGTCGATTCGACGACGTTACCGCGGGACTAACGACAACTCCCGTATTCCTCGAGCGTTCGACAATACGTCCTCCGCACTTTGCTCAGCCGTTCCGTCGGCGACGGGGATCGATTTTCATCGGGGGGGAGGAACCCGCGGAAAACTTACGAGTAAGCTCTTTCGCGACGGGAAAGAACAAAGACGCGGCAACTTTCGACGATCTCGCGCCGTCTCCGGGCCGGGAACGCGTTGCGCCATTACCGATGATAAATCGTTTTCGGCCGGCCTTGAATGGCTACGCATCCTGTCGTCTTCGTCTGCTTTCGCTGCACTCGAAATGTCTACTTGATCGGTGCGGTACGGAGTTGCACGATTGAATATAGAACTATTCCAGCGAGATGTTGAGATTTTCTTAGCGGACTGCGTATGTAGACTGCGGATTGTCCTTTTTAATAATCTTGATAAGTCCAAATCAGCACAACAAAACGCTTAGTTTCTTCTAAACTTTTCGCTGTTTGAAATTACGCCTGCTCATTTCTTTGCCATGAACGCTTGAAATCCGCAGTCTAATTGTTAGACAAAGAAGTGCTAGTCGACGTAGCTGCGAGCAAGATCGTAGCTCAAGCAAATGATTATGCTATCTTGGTACGTTTCGAATAGTGCAGCTACTTAAAACTCTACTAAAAGTAATAATTTATGAAGTAGTTATTTCTGCAATTATATTTATAATTTTGAGATGATAGATTTAGCAAATTTGAAGCAGTATGTATATCAATATTCCTCGATCGTTTCGAACGCGTCTAGCATCTGAAATTGCACCTGCTCATTTTTTTGCCACGCACGCTTGAAATCCGCAGTCTAATTATTAGACAAAGAAGTGCTAATCGACGTAGCTGCGAGCAAGATCGTAGCTCAAGCAAACGATTAGTGCAGCTACTTAAAACTCTACCAAAAGTAATAATTTATGAAATAGTTATTTCTGCAATTATATTTATAATTTTCAGATGATAGATTTAACAAATCTGAAGCAGTATGTATATCAATATTCCTCGATCGTTTCGAACGCGTCTAGCATTTGAAATTGTGCACGCCCATTTCTGTGCTGAACGCATAAAATCCGCAGTTTACTCATCACTCTAAACGGAATCGACTACAAAACCAACGTCCCCAAAAATTAAGGAGGTCGTTTCCGATCGTATCACGATATCGTAACGAGCTTTACGAGCACCGAATTAAACGCGGGAATCGCGACGTCTCTGGGAGAGGGGGGAGGGGTGGAGTTAACAGCCTGTTCGCGTTTTCACATCGGGACATATGTCTCGAGGAATTCAGAGACTCGTAAACAGCTTCACGGAGAGCGGCGCCGATAAAAATCTAGAGCCTCTGCGAACGATTCGTGTTAAGGGCGAATCGTATAGCCGTCACTGGCTCGCATAAAAAACCGTCGTAACGGAGCTTACGCGACGGTGTAACGCGAATCTCGAGTGGTGGGTGCCGCGTTAACCGGCCCTCGGAATCGTCGCAGATCAAAACGCGGAATCCGCGTAACTGAAAACCGTGATAAATAGGCCGGCACGAACGGCTAAAGACGCCCGGCCGACACGTTGCGACAATAGCAGAAGTAACGACCGTGTTTCTTGGACCGTTGACAGGGTGGTGGAACCTCGCGCACGCATTGCGAGCCATAAGGAGGACGGGGGAGGCGCGATATCGACGGCTTTTATACCGAATGATATAAGTAACCGAGCTAATAATTTAAGATCCAAGTGCCGTGGAACGCTGCAATACGACTTCACGATAACACTGTTTCGCGCGTTATCGCGTTAATACGCTGCACAACGACATATGTAAACAGGGAATTTCTGTGTCCTGGTGAAAGATAACGATATTTGCATTTCACAACATACGAATATCGTAACACAATCATGGACAAATTAAGGGGATTAGGTTCATAGTAGCGTAAGTACTGTATTCCTCATTGTGAAATAGTAGTGTTATTGTTTACCAACTGTATGGTTTATTGATCAAATTTACTGTTAAGATAATTTAGAGTCAAGCGAACTTATAGCAACTTTATAATTTGTTTCACTTGTTTTTCTTTTTAACATTTTGGTGTGTATAGATTACATTTTAAGACATAAGTACAGTCATAAATACAGTTTTTATCTATGGTAGATATGATTGCTTATCTGCGATCTCTGACATGAAGTTTGTTTTCCAGTTTATCTAGAGTCAGAAATTGCATTTAGATTGAGATCTAAAATCTAAGGCCGAAATTGCGAGTGAATAGTATTGCTCGGTATAAATGGATCTTATGGAAGTATAAAGAAATTGTGTCAAATCATTGCACACGTGTTCCTGTTTCATTACAAAAGTTTGTTATATTTCTTCATATTTACACGTAATCAATAATTTACATTGTTGCGGACAAATTCTTTGTCTTTCTTGCATACTCAACATACAATTATAAAAAAAAACTAGTCCTAGGAACGTTCATTGAACGATCGTGAGCTCGCTTCGTGAATTCTCACCATAAACGTAATCATAACGGCTGCTATAATTACAAAAATGAGGAGAGAGATGCACGAGACGCAACATCCTGAAAGAAAGGTATTAATTGTTATTCATTCCTATACTATGTAACGGTTTGAGAAATTCTTCTATGGAACGTTTTAGATTATTATATATATATATACAGTCGTCACTGATATCGAGACGAAGAGACGGAGTACATTAAATTCTGCCCAATTTTCCTTCAGCTTGTAAACAGAAATGGACAATTTGGAAAGAGAGGAGAAACGTTTAATTACAGTAAATTCTCCCTAATCGACGCTCAGATTGTGCACAAAATTGGAGAATTTGGAAAGAGGAGATGCGATTACTCGAGCCTCGTGGCTCATTTTTATGATTACCGATTGTCAACAGTTATAAAAACGGGGTGCAAGGCTCGAATAATCGTATCTCCTAATCCCCTAAATTGTCTATTTTTGTTTACAAGCTAAAGGAAAATTCGGAAGAATTTACTGTATTCAACATCTACACCTTAACATTTCAACATATGCTTCACTAAATCTTCGCTAGTCCGCGAAAGTGTCAGAAAGATTTCTCAAATAATTTCTTCTCAAAGAACTTGCTCGAACATTTGGAACATGTAAAACTGTTGAAACCCACCTTGATGCTTTCTCAATCTCTCAGAATGGTCTACATCGGCTACCACGTGTACTACTGTGGGGTTGTATTGATAACTGGGATTATGTGCCGTCGGTGTTTCTATAAAACTGGTTTCCGGATTTATAATCGCTTGTTGAGGAATCCATGGTGACGGGGGATACGAAGGATTATAGATGTGCGATAATGGTTCAGGCTGATGCTGCGGCGGATACTGATATGGTGGCATCGGTGGAGGCACAGGCGGAGGCGGAGGCTGTGGCGAAGTCATCATTGTCTCCGAGTACGCTGGAGGTGATGTTGGATACGGAGCGTTCGTTTTCATCTCCGCAATGTGCTGTGGTTACTCCGATAACAGCAACGATTTCGGCAACGATTTACTTCGATTATCTAAACCCCTAGGTTCCGGAAACGTCACAGGTTAATGTTGGTCCAAACTAATCCGCAGTGGGGACACAATTGATTCCAAAGTGCTGGTCGAGCGTAGACTGCGACTGATAAGCGATTTCTGCAAGAAAAAGAAGGACGAGTTCATTAAAACGCACCTTATCGATTGTTCCAAGGTAATCGTTCGATAATAATACCCTTATCGGCCCCTGTTTGCCGCACGCGAAGATAAGTGGATTACCATTTCCTGCTTCTTTCTAAGACCGATCACATTGTTGCGCGAAATGCTGACATATTTCTGTGTTGATAATATGCTGGATAACTGAAGGATCTTTGCAGCATTTCGTTCTGTGGGCTAATATATTAAATTAGAAGAGTTATTTCGTTGCGATCGTATCACAAAATTTGTGATAGTTAATTTTATTAAAATATCCGCAGATAACTGGGTACTGAAGATAATTGTGATGAGCGGTGCCTTGTCGGTGATAAAAGTACTCGTCCGCGAAATTATGGCACGGAGAAACTTGTCGGGATCTATCCCCCCCGCCACCTGATATCCGCCACTGTCGAGATCTGTGCCATTTTTTATGTGGACGGTACAGTAATGTCTCCCTTACTGACGCTCAGATTGTCCACTAAATTGGATAATTTGGGAAGAGGAGATACGATTATTCGAGCCTTGCGGCTCGTTTTTATAATTGTGGACAATTCATAATGTTATTGCTCGTGGTGCTCCTTGTGAGCTTCGAGCCTTGTAGTAGCTTGCACGTGGTGTGCCGACTAAAAACTCTATTTTTGCTAACCGGGTGCTCCAACAACTAGCTTCCCGGGAGACCTCTGTATCCACTGACGACTCGAGATGGATCAGGGTGGATGGACAGATCAGGACTGTTCGAATAACCGTGTGACATCCACGAGGTCACCTTGGTTATCCCTACCTTTACTTAACCTAGGGTGGGCGGCAAGGAATTACGGTCCAATCACGGCAATCTCAAATCAAGTGAGACTGCCCCAAAACGGTGGGCCGGGAGTTAGGAGGGAGAGTGGCAAAATGACTCCTGCTAGACCTCCCGCGCTGATGGGCCTACGTGCCCGAACAATGTCAGACCCAACCGTAGTTGACTGGACCGTACTCAAGGACCAGGAGACGTTATGACGATGCCACATGTGCTCGGGAGCGGCCCGGGACAGGCCCATACCGTCCGGGTACCCAAACACATGGCCCCTGCCATAAATCCTGGCCACTTGGCCGTAACACATAACTATAAAAATAAACCGCAAGGCTCGGATAATCGTATCTTCTCTTCCCGAATTGTCCATTTCTGTTGTCAATCTGGGCGTCAATTAGAGAGACATTACTGTATATACTTTCTGATCCGAACGTTTGCTCTTTCGTTATCCTAACGAAACGATTGTGATAAGTGACAAAGCTGTATCGACCGTTCCTCGTAATTAGATGGCATCTGTTACGTATTTTTAGAATACATAATTCCACGAAATTGATGTCAGTTGCGAGTTAATTCCAATTCATGTAATCAATATGCTGTTGTATAAATATCTGTTTATAATTATAATTACACTGTATTGTACATGAATTAATACTCTGTCCCTCGAATAAGGGTCCGCGTTGCATGTACTTTAAATATGACATAGACCCTCATTAGTGGTTTCCATTCAATTAATGACCGCAGGCCTTCATGCAAATTCCTACTCTCGCAGATTGCTTTATATAAACCCGAATGTTGCCAAAATTTGTTTCGCAACATTAAAAAAACATAGAAAAATCGTTCTATCGTAATTTGCGTATGTTAACGATCTTGAAAGATCAATTCCATCGGAAATCATTTAGAAGGTCAGCAGGAAATTGTTTTCACAACTTGCGCATATTTCGGCCGATGCTATCGCCACTTTCTTCGTTAGGTGACTCATCTTATCTCGGAACCTGCTTCTCGCTGATCGATCGAGATCCGTGACGATTACGTCGACGACAAGAATAGTTTCGCAACGACCGTCGACCACGAAACGTTCTCCAGCGAACGAAACATATATCGAAAAACGATTGATTCGATTTCATGCTTTTACCGTTTCATTGCGTCCGTTAATTATTTATTTTACGTTCGCCAAACAAATCGCGGGGCAAACAGCGGAACGATCCCTGGCGATCACGGAATCACTTCCACGCTGGAGGATCCATTAATTATATTCGTTAGCTCGTGTAGTTCGAAATCGACACCGATAAAACACAAAAAATGCGAACACCGATTTCGAGCCTGCGGCGCGGTTAACGATTATGCGGTGGAAATCGGTTCTTCGTTTTCTTCGACGGTTCACGTGCCAGAATTTGTTTATCTTCCTTTCACGCGACGATATGAAATCATTCATGCGGATTTCGTCGAAGCTGTTTCTATCAAAGAAAATTAACACGATTCTATCGATACCAGAATTTATCGGCAACTCATTGTCTGAATTGAACTCGGATGGAAAAATATTTTCGATCGAATGTCTAAAGAAGTTATTATTAAATGTTGTTCATAAATAATTGGACTGGTCACTTTTTAAGGTAGCATCTTCCTTTGTAGAATATTTCGAAATGTTGACTATTATTTTGTGTCGAAATAGAAATTTTGTGTCAATATTTCAAACCATTGTTCAATGTTCATTATGAATTATTAAGTTCCAAGTATGTTGCAAATACATAATTGCAAGTTTCGAATTATTTTTATTTTTAACTGCATGCAAACCTCGTTACAGAAAACAGCATACTTTTTAATTGAACGAATACACTGCATCGGGAAACATTAAATAAATATTTACACAAATTAATGCACAGCTGCATTCTCGCTCCTAAAAATTCGATCTAGCTTCAGTTTGATCAGAATTGAATTGAATCGAGAACGAGTTACGATTGAGTTGATTTCTTCGAAAGTTATCTGTACGAAACTTGACTATAAAAATACGACACACTTTTTAACGGAATAGCTACAGTGCTGCTTCGTTAAATTTCTCGTTAAACGTTTACAGAAACGATCACAGAGTTTCATAGAATCGATTAAAAAATTTGTCCTTCCAAATTAAATTTAATCAGGAATGAATTTGGATTGAGTTGGATCTTACCAAATGTACCGGAAGCAGAGTCACGTTTCCAATGCATTAAAAGGTTATTGAAATTGTAAGTCTCGATTTTCTTAAGTATTGGTAAATACTAGCGAACAGATCGAGAAAAGTGCCGACAAAAGTCTACAAAATTTTAGTCGGTCAATGCGTGAGCCACAGGTAACTGATTTAAAATCTGATGTCACACCGACGTCATTGTTTAAGTGTTTATTAGCAGTCAAACAACGGGATCGCCTAAGTGACGTATCCTCGGCTCACATGTATCTCAAGAAATCGAGCGTATAGCGATAATTGTTGAACTAGCTTGGCTCTCACAATACAGGCGCGTTTACGGTCAGTCGTCGTCGCGGGTCCGTATCAGCTTGCGCATGTAATGGATAGCCGGGCGCATGATGCACGTGATACGTTAATCAATCGCAACCGAAGCTGCCCGACACAATATAAATTTCGATTCCGGGACTTGGTCCGGGCGGACGCGAGCGAAATGCCCGCGCAAACACGCGGCCACCAGACCCTCCCGCCTCTCTCTCTTTCTCTCTCTCTCTCGTTCTCTCGCTTTCGCGCTCTTTTTCTCGCTTTCTCGCTCTCTCTCTCTCTCTCTCTCTCCCGCTCTCTCTCGTTCTCGCGCTCTCTCGCTCTCGCTTTCGCTCTCTCTCTCTCTCTCTCGCTCTCTCTCTCGCTTTCTCGCTCTCCATCTCGCTCTCTCTCTCTCTCTCTCGTTCTCGCGCTCTCTCTCTCTCTCTCCCGCTCTCTCTCGTTCTCGCGCTCTCTCTCTCCCGCTCTCTCTCGTTCTCGCGCTCTCTCGCTCTCGCTTTCGCTCTCTCGCTCTCTCTCTCGCTTTCTCGCTCTCCATCTCGCTCTCTCTCTCTCTCTCTCGTTCTCGCGCTCTCTCGCTCTCGCTTTTGCTCTCTCTCTCTCTCTCTCTCTCTCGTTCTCGCTCTCTTTCTCTCTCTCTCTCGCTTTCGCTCTCGCGCTCTCTTTCTCTCTCTCTCTCGCTTTCGCTCTCGCGCTCTCTTTCTCTCTCTCTCGCTTGCGCTTTGGCGCTCTATCTCTCTCGCTGTCGCTCTCGGTCTTTCTCTCGCTCTCCCTCTCTCTCTCTCCGCGCTCCCCTCTTCTCCCTCCGTACCGTCCTCCCACGGTTCGTTTCCCGTAACATTATAGTACCGTATTTACATTTCATATTTCCCGCTCGCAAGTAGAATATATCATCGAGTTTGTCTTCGAACGGTCGCGGTTTCCGTGCGTGCGTTGTTTTTCGGAGCGTCGGCAACGATGCAACAAGAATAATGAAACACCGATGTTTATGGCCTCTATAAACCATTCATGATTCTGCGGTCGACCCAGCGTGCGCCCATGATCGATATACATAATTGGCTAGAATGCTGAAAAATCCAGTCGGTAAATGGTCAACGGTCGTTCCCTTTATGACGTGAAAATGCTTCGAAATTGCAGGTGAAATGTCCTAATCGATCGTCAAATCTAGCTTTCCGACAAAAATTTCGGACCAATAAATAAGATTGATGAAAACAGTGATAATAAATAATAAATATACAAATAAACACAGTAGTTGACGTATACGTATACCTTAGCAAATATTAGATCGTGTAAACAGATATATATAACAAATTGTTGAATAACAAACAACAAAGATTGGAGAGATCGTGTCCCAGAGCGTCAGCAATTTTCCGCGACACTCGGTCGGATCGACGACAAGGTATGCACAATCGAGAGATCGTGCGAAAGAATCTTTGTCGAGGATATCGTGGCAAAGCATGTTTTATCGCGAGGGTGGTAGTTGGCCGAGGGCAACGATCGCGCGGAGGCGAAACTCGCGGAGCTTCGCGAAGGCATCGCCGGTTTGTAGATCATGCGAGTGCTGGGTGTCGGTGATTCCCAATCGGGTCGGTGGTAACGCGGTCGCGTCCCGTTGCCAAAAAGTTGGCCGCATACGCGTGGAGGACGCCGAATAATCGTGATCGCGGGAAAACCGGCGGGACAGTGGGAGAAGAGAGAAATATACTGGGTGAAAGGGGGCGAAATGGAAAGAGGAGGGGAGGAGGAGCGGAGAAAAATGGGTCGGCGCCGGACTTTAATCAATGGTTTCGGCGCCAACTGGACGACCGGGCCGCGTTTCTGTAAAAAATGCGTGTGTGGCTTGTATTACGATGAAAACTCGGGATTCGCGTCGCCTTCGGTCCGGGTCCACGATGATCTACGAACGCGTGCATTCTTCTTGGAACTCGTGCATGTAAACCATTATTTCTTAATAATCGGCGACACAATTCTGGATGCACTTATTCCTGGAACTGCGTAGCCACCATTGATGCCAATTGCGATCCAGAAGTAAAAGGATCTCGTTTGATTTTTCGTACAATTGTCTTCTCTTCTCTTTCATTCGGCTTTTTTGGACGCCCACAACGGTGCTTATTTAATCCCTATTAATTTAACCCTTAACGGTCCAATGCCGCCATACACGCGGCAGAAATCAATAAAATCGTAAAATCTGGCAGGAAACATTAGAAGAATAGGTACGATTGTTTCGATGAAAATATATCAACGAAGTTTTATTTAAAAAATGAATATCTCTCCTTTATATTTGATACAAAAATTTTCAGTGAAAAATGTCTCTTCGTCTGAAAAACAATCTAGACTTGGCAGTGTGTAAACTGGAAATAAATAGTTTTGGTCCCCTAAAGGCTAAATTTCTTCACGATATAATGAATAGTGGATTTGCTTCTGTTTACAAATTGTGCGATTTCGCTGTACGATTTGCCTTCTTTATGCCACTTCACTATTAATTCTCTTACTGATTTGCATGTTTCGGATTTCTTGCGATTCATTTTGTTATATTATTAATAATGGACATTGAGACAGAAATTTTGAACACTGATTCCGTTGGACTAACTGCTAGTGAAATGAGCAATGTTTGTTTACATTCTGCGATCTTCGGGAATTCTTAATTGTCAGAGTTCGAATACTTTTATTACGTGTTTACAATAAATGTACTGTAAAAACGCTATATACTGTTGAATTATTTTCTAATATTGCTTACGCAGTCTTAAGATCCATTCCTTGTTATATCTTATCACACACATATATTTTATCAATTGAATGTTATAAACGTAAGCGTTCGAATACTTTCGTGTATGAGTGTATCTCGAGCTAATGGAAGATCATGCTTGTCAATATGCGATGAATGTCTCTGATATGAATCTTTTGATTCTACAGGGTATCAGAAAAATGTCTAGCAATCCGGAAATAAGGAGTTCCTGAGGTCATTTGAAGTAACTTTTTCCTTAGCGAAAATGCAATTTGCGGCTTTGTTTACGAGTTATTAACGAAAAACAGTGATCAATCAGAGGTGAGATCATTTGGCGCGAGACGGCCGAGCCAACGGCGCCAGCGGTCGAGGCGGTCGAATCCCAGCTCAGCTAGCGCAAGGCGGCCCAGTCAACGAGCGACCGAAGCCCAGTTCCGCCCATTGATGCAGCCGCGTGACGTCAGCCAAGCTCGCCTCTCATTGGCTCGGCCGCATCGCGCCTGCCGAGCTCGCCTCTCATGGATGCGGCCGCCTAGCGCCAGCCGAGCTTGCCTCTCATTGGCTCGGCCGCTTCGCGCCAGCCGAGCTCGCCTCTCATGGATGCGGCCGCCTAGCGCCAGCCGAGCTTGCCTCTCATTGGCTCGGCCGCTTCGCGCCAGCCGAGCTCGCCTCTCACTGATGCGGCCGCCTAGCGCTTGCCAAGCTCGTCTTTCATTGGCTCGGCCGCTTCACGCCAGCCGAGCTCGCTTCAATATACCGTGGATGTACAGAACAAGAATCTTCCTAATCGATTGCGACGATTGTAAGAAACAGAAATTTTGAATGGAAATAGAATTTTCGTTTGGTGAATTTCGTAAATCGAGAATGGTGTAACAACTTTTTGTAATAACTTCACGATTTTGTATTTCGCTTATCCAATTTTCAAACAGTCTCCTATATCCGTTTTTATGGGATCATGTCACGGCTGCAAGAGTCAATATACATTTACAGTCAATATACAACATTTTTATTTGGTGTATTCTAGTAATTATATAACCACTGTTTAAATTCTGCTGAAAGGCTAAACATGTTCGCAAATGTTGGATGTTCTTGAATATTTTTATACAGTAACGAAATTGAATAAATAAATTGAATAAGCCATTTAGGAGTGCTTGTCGCAACACAATACTTTCTGTTGCATTTTTTAGCGAGTCAAATGTACTGAACTTCTCTATTAAGTATGATTATATGCCTAACAGCTGAATGTAAGAATTAGGGAAACGTGTTACGTTCATTGAAAAATGTGACATCATTCGAGAATGATTAGCTTTTATTGTTACAACCATTCGTTCACGGAGGGTTTAAAATTGAGCTGCATAGCTGAGTTGCTCAACAGCGTGTTATGGGAAAAGGTAAAAAATTTGTGATTTTTATCAGTCGGAATCGGTGTCTGGTCCATCATGGACCATGTCCCGTGCGGTTTCGGTTCTCCCTTTTTTCTCCCACGATTTTCGTTTTCCTCTTGTTTATTTCTCTCTCTTTCTCTCTCTCCTCCTCCCTGCCTCTCTGTCTGTTTTTTCGTTTTCGAATAGCGGGTGGCGCGAGGGGGTGCGTCGAATAACGCGTCGGGTAGCGTGACGCTCTTTCTGGTCGCTGACTCGTCGCTGGCGCGGCAAAAAAAAAGATTAGTGTGACGTCGTGTCAACGGTGTCACCGCGGTCGAATCAAACCTCGCTTCACCGGACGAAAAAAAAGCACGATAGGCCCGTCCACGTTTTTTGTTTACGAGCCCGCGAAAATTTGGTTCGCCGGGAGGAACGCTGCCGAATTTCCGGGCACCGAAAGCTGGAGTCCGACCGAAGAGATTTGCAGCTGCAGACGTTTCGTACTTTGTGTCTGCAAGATGCATTAGAGCGGCGCTTTTGTCAAATTGCCGCTTTGAATCTGATACGTTTCGCTTTTTCCTAGGCTCTAATCCATGTTGATTTAGAGCGATGATATGCGTTTGTGCATCAATGGTTGCGATTTGATGTCTGCGCTGGAACAGGCTTAAAGTTTTTTTTTTCTGAAAAAAGTGTTATGTTTGCGAATAATTGGTTAATTTATCAATCTAGATGCGATGTAGATACGTCAATCTACCTTTCAGGTAGAAAGAAAATAATAACACGGTCGATTTCTGTTAAAATAAAAGTCTTTTCATACATTGAAAATCTGCATGTGTCATAAATGCATTCAGATGCACAGTCAATTTATAATTTAAATTTTCGAAAATAAGTGGTTACATCGCAATTGCGAAGTTGTTATTGCATGATCAACATTTGTGGTTTGTTTACCTACTTTCTTTAACATCATATTGTTTGATAATAACGATAAGATTGAATTTGCTCAAATTTCGTATGATTTGTATTAAAATATATGCTTGAGTAAAGAAGTAAACAAATTTCTCACGGAAACGTTTTCGTTAAGTATTGTTCTGTTAAGTATTGTCTGAAATGAAAATAGATGCGACAATGTTTAATTTATTTCAATAATAACAATTGAATGTGTACATTTGTGTCTGCGTAAACAGAAAACGAAATCCTTTCTCCAAAATGATCTCAAAGATTGTACATTGAAACAGTGTACAGAGAAAGTACAGATTAATAGGACAATTGCTTCGCACAGAAAATTATTGCGGGTTTTATGCATTTGTGGCAGTAAAGAGTAAGTGAAACACAAAACGATAACAATGTCAAAAGAAATTCAAAGTAACGCTGCGTTATCATTAGCTCGTTAAGATTATTAAGAAAAAGATCAATTGCTCATTTAATTTCATATAGATCGTATCTCAATTCGCACGAAGCACCGGAGTGTAATTAAAATTATCTTGTTGACAATTTCGTGGATATGAAATTTTTATCGTACCGATCGAGCCAAATATAATGCATAATACAGTAGTAGAACGCGGAAGTAAAATATCGGTATCAATTGTACTACATACACATCGAAGGAAGGCAGCGCCGAACACTATGTCGAATCGTGTATCGAGGTCGGCGGTGGTTAACGCGGGTACTCGAACGAGGACGAGGTACAATGGTATTGATCTTGAATTTGTACCGGTACATTTAACAGCCACTCGAGAGCCAAAGGTGCATTGTACAATGATGTATAGCGCATTTGGTAAACAGTCTATTAAAATTGCTGTTTCTGAGTTTCTGGCGCGGCACAATTCCCTCGAACCAGTTTCAACGATCGCACCACGACCGAGGATCGTTTCGCAACTTCACCTCATCGATTTTACTTACCGTATAGAAATTCGAATAATTTTCACGCCGGAGAGAGAGAGAGAGAGAGAGAGAGAGAGAGAGAGAGAGAGAGAAAGAGAGAGAGAGAGAGAGAGGGAGTGAGAGAGATTCGTTCGGAGCAGATTTGAAAACCGGTCCACGTATCGTCCAAACCGCGAAAAGATCGCGCGAGCAGATAACGTGGACATTGCGGAAACGAAGTCACTTCGGATGCTCGCATTGTTTTCGTTCCCATGATGCGGACGAGGCGCGCGTTTCCCGGAATCGCTGGAATTTGTCGCCGATTTGCAAATTCGTTGCGATACGATAAAATCGTTTCCGGCCAGATAGCCGGCACATTATCATGCGATACACTGATAAACATCGGCGGAGCCAGTGAATCATTCATTGAGAACACCGAGCATACAGTCGAAAGAACGATTCTTTTGTTTCTTAGTTATTTGCGAACGATCGCAAGAGAGAAAACAATTTTCTTACGGTTATAAAGTAGCTCCATAAAATGTTTGAACGGTATTCCATTATTTTAGAAGAATTATTGATATTCGAAACTGTTATAAAACCAAAATAATACCTATAAAATTTCGCAATAGTATAATGATTTTTACTTCAACTCGATTTGTAATATCAGAATTTTTGCAAAGTTTATCAGAAAGATTTTCCGAATGCTAAAGGTTAAAAGGTTTTCCAATATCGGGCGATCATTTTCTTCCATTCGATTAACTAGCATTTGCGTTAGCAATAGCATAGATATACAGGGTGTCTCAAAATTATGGTATTTCCAGCAAATGAGTGGTTGCTGAGGTGATTTGAAATAGCTTTTTCCTCAGCAAAAATGCAATTCGCGGCTTTGTTTACGAGTTATTAACGAAAAACCGCGACCAATGAGAGGCGACCTCGGCAAGCGCTAGGTGGCCGCATCAATGAGAGGCCAGCTCGGCTGGCGCCAGGTGGCCACATCAATGAGCCAGCCGAGCTCGCTTCTCATTGGCCACTGTTCTTCGTTAATAACTCGTAAACGAAGCCACGGATGGCATTTTCGCTGAAGAAAAAGTTACTTCAAATACCCTCAAGAACCCCTTATTACCCGGTAATACCATAATTTTGGGACACCCCGTATAAACAAAACTATGGCTATCGAAAAGCTAGAAATTCTTCGATTGTAATATCGTGAATCATCGTTCTGAACGTACACAGAATTAATTCGATACTGTCTGCGCAGAACATGACGTAGCAGTCGTTGCAAGCGTGCGACATTGGTAGAGAACGTGTTAACATAATTTCGACACGGTTTGATACACGGTCGCCACGGAAGCGGCAAAGTAGAGATGCGTGTATTTTTCCAGCGGCCTTTTAACCGTAATATTTTAATTCGACGCATCGGGTATCGATTCAAGGCCAAAGCGTTTTCGCAAGGGCAGAACGAACGTTCCGTTGCAACGATGAAAATATTCCGCGCGAGATTGATCGGTATAAGCGGGCTCGTAGACGGGCAGGTTGATCCTTCATCCGTTCGCGACGATTTAATAAGTCTCGTTTGTATTCCGGCCGGCGTACAATCACGTTAATTCATGCATTAAACATTTAAACGCGTTACGCGCGCGACCACGAGCGCCGGAGCAGATGAAACGATCCGGGTTCCGGCCGATCTCGCGCGCGATAAACATCTCGGAAGCGAAATGTCATTAGGGTAATAACGAGATAAGATCTGCCCCCGGAGCTATTGGCGGCGAGATTTATCGTCTTGCGAAATTAATATAAACAGCGGCTCGCAAGCAAGGTCGAGCATATTCGCGGCGAAGACGAGGTCGACGCGGACCCTCGCGCGATCTACTGTCAAGGTGAAGTATTTTGTGATTATACACGGTCGTTTTGTAATTGCGCAAAATCTCGTCTTGTTTCTGCGTCGTCAGATGCTCGCGACTGTCGGTGGGATATTATCGACTCATCGAGTTACATAAAAATTTGAAGAAATCGAAGTATGTACAGTGACTCGCATTAATATTCAGACACGATATTGTTAGAAGAATTATTGCTCCTTTTTATTGTTTATGATAGTATTATTGAATCGATTGCTTTCTCATATAATAAAGCACTTCTTAAAGTAAGTAGAAACATAAATTTTGTTTATTTGTTGCACATGTTCTTTCCTATAATAAGCGATAAACAAGATTGTGACAAAATTTAACGTCGCAAAAATATTCGGACAGTGAATGAATTACATTAATTTTATATAAAATGAAAATCTTTTTAATCATGTTATCATAATATTAATATTTTGTCGGTTGACCGTTTTGTTTTATTACTTCGTGTAATCGCTTGGGCATGTTACAGATGAATTTATTTAAATAATCCGGCGAAATCCGTTTTCATTCGTCTAACAAACGTTGTTTTATCTCTGTTGTTGTCTTTGTAGGTGTTGTACGAATTTTGCGGTCCAATTGATCCCATAATTTTTCAATCGGATTTAAATAAGGCGATCGAGGAGGAGGATGCAGTACTTTTGGACAATTGTATAATAAATATTCCTGTACAATTCTGGCCTTGTGTTTCAGAGATCATTGCCCTGATAAAACTTTAAACTGTACGTTTACCTATATTTATATACAGGATGTTCCACAATTATTTTAACAGCCGAAAATGAGGGATAGCTGAGGACATTTGAAGTAACATTTTCCTTTGCGAAAATGCGATCTGCGGCTTTGTTTACGAGTTATTAACGGAAAACACTGACCAATGAGAGGTGACGGCGCGAAGTTCGAGAGCCCGCAGCACGAGGCTTTGACAGATGGTCGGGACGGACTCGAGCCGCGTTCGAAGTATTGATCAAATCACGAAGCGAGAAATTTCCGGATTTTTTTTTAATACGTAATGGTGATACTTTTAAACTTTAATATCATTTACGTACTTCGTTAATCTTCACTGTACACCATACTTAAAAATTTCATATGTTGACCTTGACATAACCTTAATATGTCCTTGACATAACCTTGATATGTCCTTGACATAATCTTGACATGACCTTGACATGATATTGACATGACCTTGGCATGACCTTGATATAACCTTGGTATGACCTTGACATGTCAAGGTTATGTCAAAGTTATTGATAATATTCTTCATATTTCTCTAACAAACATATTCCTTACGTCCTTTAACAGGATTATTATTTATTAAATTAGCTTTGCGAATCATTCGTTGGTGTGTACACCTTGCTTAAAAATTTCATATGCTGACCTTGACATAACCTTGAGATGACCTTGATATGTCAAGGTTATACACAAGGTGTCATACACACTAGAAAATTAAAACGGCCGTCACGATTAAATTACTTACTATTTCGGGTCCGAAAAATTAGTAAATATTCTTCAGACGCTCTAAAGTAAAGGTGAACAGCGTTTTTCTGAAAAATATCACTGTTACGTAGTAAAAAAAAATCCGAAAGTTCTCGTTTCGTGATTTGTTCAATACTTCGAACGCGGCTCGAGAGTCCGTCCCGTCCATCTGTCAAAGCCTCGTGCTGCGGGCTCTCGAACTTCGCGCCGTCACCTCTCATTGGTCAGTGTTTTCCGTTAATA
Source organism: Megalopta genalis (assembly GCF_051020955.1). Classification (NCBI taxonomy): domain Eukaryota; kingdom Metazoa; phylum Arthropoda; class Insecta; order Hymenoptera; family Halictidae; genus Megalopta; species Megalopta genalis. The sequence goes on from NC_135013.1 coordinate 13,122,128, forward strand.
ACTCGTAAACAAAGCCGCAGATCGCATTTTCGCAAAGGAAAATGTTACTTCAAATGTCCTCAGCTATCCCTCATTTTCGGCTGTTAAAATAATTGCGGAACACCCTGTATACATATACCCAGAAATCGATGCGGCATCAAATTTTGTAATTACTTCGCGTGGACATGAATTGCTGCTCGAGTCGCGATCGAAATTAGCAGAAGATCTGTTTACATAATCTGTACGTCGATCGCGTTATAAAATTGTGTTTGCATAACAAGGCGACGATAGGAAGTATTATGAAAAAGCAGAAACTTGACACCCAATCCGATTCAGTTTTGCGGTGATATGAATCGACGCGACAAGAAGTTTTACAACCGACATCGATGCTCGTACATTACAACTTCGGCGTACGTAATTGTAAATTATCTGAAGGTACGTATGTGTTTATATAATCTATATTACGATCGTGCGTAAACAGAATTCTGTTCTACACAGCGAGAAACATTGGACGCTTCATAGAGCAGCAGGCGCCGAAGATTACGGCCCCGGATGAATCGGATTCGGTGCGTTCGAAATTCAGCCTCGAGAAAGCAGAATCCTGTATTCGGCGGAGGATCTAACACGCTTGCGCAGCAGATTGCGGTAGAAACCGCGGAACGAACTCGGATCCCACCGCGAAACGCTCAAGTATTCATTAAACGTGGTTGAACGCGAGTTAATAATCGTCTTACTTTCGCCGCGAATTCCTCGTTTCCGGATTACTTTGCAGAACGCCCTGTATAACCGGCGCACACTGACAAGTTTACATGGAGATCTGTCTTATTCCGCGACGGTGGAAGCTGCACTTAAACGAGCTGTCAGAACGCCGAATCAACATCGTGATTTCCCGAGTGAAACACGTTTTCGCGTTCGCGAATAAAGTTACCGCAGGTGGATTCTCTCTGCGACTGTACATAATGATAGTTATACTATTCGAGTCTCGAGGACTTCCTCTTAAATGTTTGTTTATTTCAAACATGTCAGTGGTGCTCTTCGTGTTGGTCTTCTTTTCGTCACGGAAACCTCATCCGCGGTTCTCCGGCATCAATTATGTCGGCTTCTTAATGGCTTCTTTCCTCATCTTGTTATGGTGCTCGCCGCCATGCAAAACCAGTTTCGCATCTCCGGACCAGTATCTGCCTGCGAAGCGTCACGGCGCGATCACGTGGCAGCGGTTTTAAACGAATTTTCGAGTATCACGATCTAGATGCGGTGATCTTCTTTGGTCGTTCCTGTCCATTCGATCTCGATCAATTGGACTGTTGATCAATTGGGAGAAGCGAAGGATATTCACGGAACTGGATATAACCAGATTATAGCAACGAGGTCCGTAGGTTCTGTGCGGAGATGATTGGCTTCAGTGGCTCGAATTCAATTAGGAATTCCGACTAATCAAGCAGAAAAGTAAGTTAGAGGAGAGATTAACCTAGAGTGGTCAAAGAGAAATTAATTCGGACGTTTTTCGGGTGAGTTGTTCATAAGCAAGATTATATGCAGTATCGAAGTTAGGTTGAACAGAGAAATACATAAACATGACTTTATTCGCAAAGGCAATGTCTGAGACGAAAGAAAATAGAGTCAACGTTGTCGTTGTCGCCAGTTTTCTTTTATGAATCTCTTGATTCTACAGAGTATCAGAAAATTGTCTCGCAATCCGGAAATAAGGAGTACCTGAGGTCATTTGAAGTAACTTTTTCCTTAGCGAAAATGCAATTTGCGGCTTTGTTTACGAGTTATTAACGAGGAACAGTGACCAATAAGAGGCAAGGCCCAGTTCCGCTCATTGATGCGGCTGCCTAGCGCCTGCCGAGCTCGCCTCTCATTGGCTCGGCCGCTTCGCACCAACCCAGTTCGCCTCTCATTAACCTTTTAGGTACGGCTGAATTCTGCGCGAGGCTATTTCTCTGCACGGCAGAGTCTGATGTGTACCGTACAGAGTCTGATACTGTATATATAGGGTGTCCCAAAAATGTCTCGCAATCCGAAAGTGGCGGGTTCCTCAGGCCATCTGAAGCAACTTTTTCCTTTACAAAAATTTTCTCCGAGGCACTGTTAACGAGTTATTAACGAAAAACAGTGACCAATGAGAGGTGAGATACGCTGGCGCAAGGCGGCCGAGCTAATGAGCGAAACTGGACTTGGTCGCCTCGCGCCAGCTAAGCTCGCGTGAGCCAACGGCGCCAACGGTCGAGCGGTCGAATCCCAGCTCAGCTGGCGCGAGGCGGCCGAGCCAACGGCGCCAGGGGTCGAGCGGTCGAATCCCAGTTTCGCCGATTAGCTCGGCCACCTAGCGCTAGGCGAGCGCGCCTCTCATTGGTCAGTGTTTTTCGTTAATAACTCGAAAACAAAGTCGCGGATTGCATTTTCGCTAAAGGCGAAGTTATTTCAAACGATCTCAGGAATCGCCCCTTCCGGATTGCGAGACATTTTTTGGAAAACCTGTCTTTCGACGAAGGAACGCTTCGTCTTGTCTGTTTTCGCGCTGCTTCCAATTTCGTTTCGCGAGAGACAGCGCCAACATCTATCTAAAGATTGCAATTCATAAAAGTGTTCTTATTTCGCACGGAACGTGACAGCCTCGTTAATAATTTCCCAGAAATGATTATTCATCGTTACAGTGTTTCGCGAGGGAACTTCCCCGATGAACGCGGCTTGTTTACGCAGACGAGTATCGGAGACCTCGTGTAGTTTTCGCGTGGTCGCGTTTGCCATGGCCACTTGAAATGTTAACAAGTCGAAAAGGAGACCGACCGTGACCGAACCGGCCTTTATACGGTGCACGATTGCGTCGAGGGCAGCTCGTTCGCTGCTCGACTCTCACGATCAGTCCTTCGTTTGCCAGAGAAAAAGACGAACCGGCAAATTAATTACAATAGCGGCATCGCTAACGGCGTTCCGCCGCACGGTACGCGCACCGCAAATGAGCTGGCGAACTCGATCAACCAAGGACACGCGTATGCGTAAGCACGAACCAACGCTCCTTGGTTTTTACCACCGGTGACGTAATCGGCAGCATCCGACTAAACCAGCGGCGCGATACCGATATTCAATTGAGGAGATTTCTACGTCGGAACGAGCAACCTTTGCCGCTACCGCGTTCATCAATTAGCGGAGTCAAAGAGTCATCTACTGCGGTATGGATTTTTGCGAACTTCGTCGGAAGTTTCCTGTGTCGTAGAGTGACTCACTCTTCGGACTCAATAAAGAGTCATTCTGCATTCGTTTAACCCCTTAACGTGCACGCTCGAATTAACTCGAGCGCGCTAAACTGGCCAAACTGTGCACACTCGAGATAATTCGAGCGGCGTTGTACTTTATGTTTCAATAATTTTTCACACTCGAATGCAATCGAGAATTGAAAATAACAATGTGAAAGCAAAAAAAAACAATCGTTTTATTGATATTTATCATTTACATGGGATTGTAAGCTATAACACTTACTTATTCAAGTATAAAATATATCCTTTTTCTACTTATCACTTACGACTTATCTCTTCCTTGTGAGCTGCTTTCCGACAGCGTATTCATATTCAGATTCTGATTCGCTCATCTTTCAATATATATTTTACTAAAATATAATGTAAAATAAAATATAGTAATAATAATAATAATAATAATAACAATAATAATAATAGTAATATTCTGAAAATTAGAAATCGTACCAATTGTATAAATATCCATTATTTTTGTATTTTTGTAATTTTCTTGCCAAGACAACGTTCTAAATTGTGTTTTTTTACATTAAAGAAAATTGATTTTTTTTGGCCGGCCTTTTTCAAAAAAACTGTGCATTATGGGGTTAAACCTCCACGCGATCATTGTTTTATTCGTATTCATGAATCGCGGAGACGCACGGATCTCCGTGCTCAAATTTCACTCGACGCTTAAATTTGCATTGTTGCTCGAAGGTTAACAGTCGCTTCTCGACAATTCGAGGGACCTCGAAGCAGCACAACTTTTTCTGTCTCTGTTTTCTTGAGTAAATATTATGTCACCGAAAACGATCAGTGACAAAAGTCTACGGTTCTTTGCCTGACAGCGTGAATAAATGAGTCAGATAGGATCGTGTGATTCATTATACGGCCAGAAGCGTTGCATTAATCGTTGCGTTCGCTTAAAGCACTGCCAAAAGTGAACGACGGGTAATCGGATAATGTATTTATCTGAAGTGTCGTGTAAAATTTGGTTACATTCGTATGGTACTTGATAATAGAAAGTTAAATGTCTCTTAACCGGTTAAGCGCGTTTGTCGTGTATACACGTCGAACCAAATCTTTATTACGGCGCGCTCGACGTGTTTACTCGTCGTTAAAAACATCAAATCACCGTTGACTATGAAAACTCGAAATTTTAATAAAATACAATAAGAATATTATTTGGTGGGATGTTTGCTTTATATTACCAATAGAACTTGTGGCGGACCAGACATAAAAAGACACGTCCTTCAAAAGCGGGGTGTGCATATGCCTTTTTCGGGTTTTCCCGACGCAAGGCGTACACACCGCAATAAAACAATAAAAACGTTGGGACACAGCTTCGGACCATAGGTCCCGGATCACCCCGGTCGGAAAATCTTCGGGAAAGGCCTTCGCCCTTCCCAAGGACTTTCCCTTACCAATAAATACGAGGACCTCTCGACCGAGAGAAGTCAGTTAGCAAGTTTTCCTCCGACTCTCAACGTGTTCATATTTCCGTCTCATCCGTCACTCGTTTACCTTTACCTTTTACACACTGTACCTCTCATCGCCTTTTTGTTACAAGTTATATTAAAGTTCTCGTTATATAAAACCAAAAAAACTCTCTCGGATTATTTTATATAAACCGTCGCAGTAACCCCTGCGACAAAAACTGCTAAGTATTTTATACGGAGGGGGTGGTAGAAGATGTACCGTTTGTTCGAAAAATGGAATCCGTAAGGAGTCAAGATACTGGTGTAAGACCTGCGAAGTGCCACTTTGTGTGGTACCATGTTTCCAGAAATATCACACCGAACTCAATTGAAATTCTTAATATTTTTTTTCCTACACGCGTCTTTCTTGTTTATGTATTTTATTATTATTTGAGAATTTTTGAGTTTATAATAACAATAACTTTTCAGAAATAAATTGTTAAGTTTTTCTTAAATAAAAATGTAGTCCTTCGTTTTTCATAAAATTTGAAATAGGACCATTTTGCCCTGCGTTCGTCGTGTATACACGTCATCGCTTGATTTTAATTCCGCGCACTGTGAGAGGTTTTTAAAACTAAATACGCCGCTTAACAGGTTAAGGATAACCTTGACATCAAAATAAAACAAATTCCCGAAATAAATTACCAATTACAAAGATACGCTATATAATTTATAGTATCCTTGGTTCGAAGCGTACCAATGTCTCTTTCAAAATGCCAAGTTTCGCAAGAAATAATGACATAATGATAGATCCACGCCGAAGCAGATTGAATTACACGGCCAGAGAATTACTGCGGAGTGAAACAGAGCGATCCTCGCACATGTGAAATTTTGGAATTTTTCGTCCGCCCGTAACTGTTCGGCTTGTAAAAATGAAAACACGGCGACCGCAGAGGTTACCGCACGGTGGTCCGTCGAAAATCCTTCAGTGTCGAACTGTGGCCACCGGAACACGTCCTCTATCCCTGGCCCGCGTTGTTCGTCGCGGACGAAGGGACCGGGTAACCATTACGTATTACCTCGTACACCATTTTCAGGTAAAATATTTTTCGGATAAAATGCGTGTACCGGTGGCGTCGGCATTTCCTGACGTTATCCAGAAACGAATGGACTTTTAAATTGCGCTCGCGAGCCCCACCTGTAGTCGGTGCACACGGCATCCCCTCCCCCCTCCCATTTCTGGCTGCCTCTATGCAATGGTCGCCGATAACGGATGCAGCGCCGTGCACTCGCGACAAATTTGTACCATTATATTTCCGTATTTACTTCGGCGCGGACTGCGCGGCCAGCGCTTTGTTCTACGCGTAATTACGTTCCCCCGCGCTTAATTCACGACGATTAAATTGCACGTCGTTTCACTTCCCTCTCTTTCCCTCTCTCTTTCTCGTTCCCTCTCCCTCGAGCTGCACCGTTGTCCGTTAATTATCCCGGTGTAAGTGCATCCCGCGATCGCTCCGCGATTTTTATTATTCTTTTTCGCCTGACTCTCGCGCGACGTTCTATCGTATCATTTTTTTGGCATAGAACAACGAGTAATTGTTCGCCATTGTCGCGGTTCAGAGAGACGGGCGAATTTGGGCTTCGCTTCCGGTGCCATTTTAGGGAACCTCGGAATGGAACGAGCTTATGCGATCCTTTAAAACAAATGCGATGTACAGGTTATTCTCCGCGTGTCTTGTCTTCCTCGAGGCGAATTTTCGTCTCGGACATCTTTTACCAATAACTTGTCAGCGTGTGTTGTTATAAGTATTAACCCTTTCCATTCGAAGTCATTTTAATTCTTCAGTCAAAATGGTTTACGATATTTCCATTTTATGCGAAAGTTTACATTTCCAGTTTATATTCCCATTTCGCGTATACGAAAGTCAGTTTTATGGTTCATGCCACAGTTTTGACCGCTTCTTACATATTTCACATGATAAGCATTATTTTGGAATGCGATATAACGATTTTCGATGGTTTACCCGAATGCAAAGTATTAAGAATCTCAAACCGATTGAATTAAACAGAGAGATTCTAGAACGTGCTCTTTTTGATCCGAGTTTTCCACGTGAGAAGCGTAAAGTTCAGTGATTTCCTCTGGCGATCGCTTCTATTCTCCAACACCATGGTTTTTGTACAGGGTTGGTAATTTGAATAAATCATCGCTGGACTGCAGATCTTTACGCAAAATAGAAATTATGTGCAGCGATTGCAAGATGCGGGAGCTTAACAGACATTCATCTTATTTCGTAATAAGTTCAACGAGTTGAACACAATGCAATCGTATCTTGAAATTCTCCAAATGTTTTCACCGTTTCGAATATGATCTACCCATTTTTTGCGATAAATGCATAAAATCCTTGATTGAACCTACCGTCTGCTCAACGAATTAAACGAACGATTGAATTATAATATATATATTATAATTATAATATATTATTATAATATAATATATTATTATTGTTGGTAAATACAACGATACACACACATATACACACACACATGCCTGCAGGGGCAATAAATACAGGTACAAGCCCGAGCTTCTCGGGGAAACACGTATACATTAGGACCCTCTTTTACCTGGCATTTACCTAAAGGAATAGTGGAGAGGGCAGCCTAATTGCATCTAAAGAACTTAGTATAAAAGGACTGCACGTCCCAGTTCAAGCTACTTCCCATAGAACTGCAGAGGCGTTCGTCAGCCTAGAAGACGATCTGTCAGACAGTATCTCCGCGACTTCACATACAGTCACTTTTCTTCACACAAAGTACATTTTATATCCGCTAGATGCTTTATTAAACACTGTATCATATTTGTATTGCATTATTAGTAAATAAACAATTAGCAAATTCCAACAATTATAATATAATATATTATTATAATATAATATATTATTATAATTATAATATATTATTATAATATAATATATTATTATAATATAATATATTATTATAATATAATAAGCGACGAATTCCTTTCCGTCTGCTGTAAAATTTCTGCAGGTGGAAACGAGGTGTAGAGGTGCCCGATTAACACACGGAAGGCTCGAATTAGGAGTGAACTCGTCGTCCGCGGTAAAAGACGACGCGTCGTCGTCGAAATTAATTTCGGAAGGTGTACAAACACGGTTATAGTAATCCGAGGAGCTTGGAATGACTTATTCCGCCGGTGTTGACCTAGAATTTCATTGTGGAAGGAAGTTTCCAGGGAAAGTGGAGGAACGTTTCGGTGATGTTGCCGACGAAGAGGTGGAGGGTGCGAGAGGTGAGGCGACTGTATGCGAAAGAGAAGAGCGACGCGATTCTCTCGCGTTCGCTTTGACGGTAACTGCTAATTTAATTAAGTAATGCCTTGACTTGGCTCGCGCGCGCGGCTCTATTCACTGCAGGAATCGCGTTACCGTCTTTGCAAATTAATAACAGACATTATCTCGCGACCACGTTTCACGATATTAAGATACTAACCGTCTACAGTGGGGTTATCTTGTCGTTTCACGACGAAAGCAAAACGTTACCGACGGTACCGACAAGCCAATTGAGTTATGGTTGCCGAGCCACGGCTGTCTCCTAAGGCGTTGCGCAAGATGATCTCGACGTCGGCGTTACATAAATAGCTTAATTATCGTGAAAAATTGATTATCAAATCCTTGTGTACCGATGGCTCTGCGGCGTCCAGGCGTTCGGCGACCTTTGATCGCTCTCTTCGAATTCCATCGGCCATATTTAGCTACCGTCCTGCGCCGCCACTCAAAGGAGCTAATTGCGATTTATGAAGTGCGCGCGGCTGGCCCTCGCAGGGCATTACTCCGGCCCCAAGGGCCACCGCACATAACGCAATTATCTTTGAGGCGCGATAGAAAATACGATTCATTTTGCGTCGCCCTTTAAGCACATTGCTCGTTCTTATGATCGATAAATAAATGGTGTTAGAACCTAAATAACGTCCTAGAATGAAACCTATCTCGTGTGAGAGAACTAGAAGCGCATCCTCATTTAATTCAGACTTTTTGTTCTAAATCAAAAACTAACCCTCGTACGAACCTAAGTGTACATCTTCATTTAATTCAAACTTTGCTCTTCCAATTCGAAAGCTAACTCATGCGAGAACCTAGATGTGCATCTTGATTTCATTCAAATATCGTCGACCTGAAGCAAAACCTAATTCTTGTACGAACCAAGATGCGCATCCTTATTTAATCCAGACTTTGTCGGTTTAAAGCAAATATTTAATCCCTTGCCGTATCATTTTCTTCATGATTAAAGTGATAAGCACATTTTCGATTGTAATAGTTTCTTCGAAAAGAAAGAAAATTTATATTTATCGTGAGTCTACATTTACTGGGGCGATTAAAATATTGATCACAAGAGGACAGAATTTTATTCCAGCGTAAAAAAACGAAAAAAATAACATTGGTATTTAATAGGATATTACTAGAAATCTGCACCATATGAGTCTGACTGGTTAAAGTACGGCGAGGAGATTGTACTTGCATTGTATGAAATGTTTGAGATTGCTGACGTGCAAACTGTTAATCCACGATTTTTGCAATCAGTTAGACAATGTTTCTTTTTCAATGAACTTATCCACGAAGGGGTGTACCTGTGTACGATCATTTGTTCTCCAGAAGGGAACTGGAGCGTCCCGTCGTGCGCACAGTGGAAACTTTAGTCCTCGTGCAAACGACCACCGTAATTTACGACTCTCCTTCGAAGAAGCTATTTTTGAGATGACAAGTCCCAAACCTTGACAACGCATATTCGCAATAGAGTTTTTTAGAAATACCTCAATAGCAAACGGAGACCGTCATAAATTCGGAGAGTTTCCGAAGGGTACTCGAAACGGACCCAGCGACCCAAAAGGCCATGTGGTCCGACGCGGGTGACCCGAAGGAAAAGTTCCACACGTTGTCGCGACCAACTCATTATCCCCTCCGATTACCAGGCCGTTCCGAAAATACGCGAAGGACGTAAGGAACAGGCGGTAAAAAGGGCAAATGAACAACGCTGATTGGCAAGGCCCAACGCGCGGGGTTAGCCAATCAGGGTTGTTCAAGAATTTTACCAGGGAAAACGGCGAGTGTAAAAACGAATACTCGAACACTGCGCCGCGACTCGTCTTGGAAGACAAAGTTCGCGAAAGAATAAAGAAATATTCCACACCGTACAACGAGTACACGAGTCCTTTCGAACCATCCTACCCAAAGAACGAAAGGAAGCCGGAGGATCGTCTTTGTATTCGCGGAAATCGTAAGATTGGTATCGCGCCCCTTTTTCCGGTATTGCGTCTCACCGACAGCATCGTCGGCGCGGCGTCGGCGTCGACGGCGTCGTCGTCGTCGTCTTTTATTTCAAGGGAAATTAACGACGACCGGCGAGTAATTGTCGGGCGTTAAGCCGCCTGCGGAACGTAATTACGCGGGGACAAAGCGTCGGCAGGGGTAAATACGGAAACGCGGGCCAGGGGAAAACGAATTTGTCACGGCGGTTTCGGGCCACGGCTTCGGGAACTTCTTCTCCGCGCTTTCATCGAACACCGGCTCCGCGCCGCGCCGCGCCGCGCCGCGTCGCGTCGGTACCAAAGTCTCCGAACTTCGCCGGGTACCCTCCCTGTCGGTGATAGGTACGCGATAGCAGGCACAATGGACGTTGCACAATTTTAATTGGATGTTTTGTTCGGCCCTCCGTCGCGGGATTGCGTGGCGGGAAACCTTCCGAGTTTCGAGCCAAGTTTCGGTGACACAGCTGCCCCCGATGCTTTCAAGTGGACCCCACTTTTTTTAATCGAACCCCCCTCCCCCCATCTCGCTGGCGCACGATCGGGGAACCCCGCTATCGATTGCACGACTGCTCGTGAATTTTCCTTTGCGATGGCTTTGTCTGTTTGTCGATTTTTCTGCTCAGATTGCTCCTGTTCTATAGGAACGATCGAGACACTTTCGATGTAGGAAGTTGACCTTAGCGTGTGTTCCTGTTCTTAGAAGTTATTTTATTAACATTAGAACAGAGAAGTAACTTATATTTTTGACTAGATAGATTTTTGTGATAAGATTAAGCGAGTCTTTATACGTTGCTTTATAGGCACTTCGATAGGAAGTCGATGTACGTTTTTTTCAGTGAAAAGTTTCTTGCGGAAAGAATAAGAGAAAAATGGTATACACACACACACATCAAGAAATTGATCTTCATGCAAGTATTCATCCGTAATTTTATCGACATTAGACTAAAGCACATAAGTTTATTTTGAATTGGAAAATTTAGAAAATTTCTAATGAACATGATAAAAGGAAGATACTGATATTCGTAGGACTTTTGTGGACGTCATAAGTACACAAAGTCGAAGACAGTATTTCTCCTCACACCATTCAGTGGTGCCACAAACAGTCAATATTTTCGTAGAGAATTTCTCTTGGTAAACAGATCATTAGTACCCTCCCGAAGCGACTATAATTGGAAACCGTAAATTACGAACGAGGTATGTTCGAGTTTGAAATTCAAAGAATGCAATGCTTACTTAAAACTCTAGCTTCTCGAACAAATTTAACCCTTTGCACTCGAGTGGTGACTCAGAGACACCATTAGAATTTACGATGTCACGTTTTAAAATAATTTTTACATTAGCAAAGTTTAGATTTCAAAAGACAGTTAAGAGCGTAACCGTTGTGTGTGAGTCACAAGAGTCAATTTCATATGCACAAGATGCACTTTTTCATGTGAAATAAAAATACTGTAAGTTAGAAAAATTGCTTCAGATTTACGGTTGAAATAGCTTCGAGTGCAAAGGGTTAACCTGAAATAGTAACTAATTCAAAAAACAATCGTCGACGAAGCAATCCGGGGAACAATAAAAATAAACAGACAAATGTATACAATAGTGCATCGTAAACAGATAATCGTATACTGCCCGGTTAAGTCAGAAGAAGTCAGTCGAGAAAAGTGTAGGGCCGATTCCATGTCGATGCCCTCACAGAATTAGGGTAAACGCGTTTCCTTTCCTTTCCCCTAGCAGAAATTGTCCCTTTATATTGGCCCTAAATTAGCCGCTGTACTGAAATTCCACGAAACGAGTTCGGCCGAATAAAAACAAACAACGCCTCCTGACGTCACGTCACGTCTCGCTCCCCCGTGGTCGCCATTTTCGGCTAGGAGCATATCAGACGCGTGTACCTGTGATTTCTCTCTCTCTCTCTCTCTCTCTCTCTCTCTCTCTCTCTCTCTCTCTCTCTCTCTTTCTGTGTGTGTCTCTCTCTCTCCCTCCCCCCCCCCCCCCTCTCTCTCTCTCTCTTTCTGTGCCCCCCCTCTCTCTCTTTCTCTCTCTCTCTCTCTCTCTTTCTCTCTCTCTCTCTCTCTCTCTTTCTCTCTCTCTCTCTCTCTCCCTCTGTGTGTGTGTGTGTGCATTATTTACGTGACGACCAATTTTGCGATTGCAATAATAAGGGAAAGAAAATCGATGCTTATTGCGCGCCTAAATTTAGAAGAATGCTTAAATATTGATGACAAGAATTTTATTCCATTTTTAAAGGAAATAACACCTATACACAATAATTACTAGAAATATTACTAACAGTTCTCATGGCGAGTCGGACTCGTACAGAAAGGGGTTAAATGAAAAAGAAGCAAAGTACGACGATGTGAAATAAACCGGGTAAATGAGATTTTCCAATTTTCCAATCGACAACAAATCGCAAGGAACTGTTACCTAATTCCCTCTATCAGCGTCGGTGTGGCGATTCCAGAGCTGCAACTGCAGTACTGCTTTGGACGGTACACCGTTGCACCATCGCGTATCAATAAGATTGAGTCATCGGCGTTGTTACCTGGAAACTTTCTCCATTTTCACTCGCAGTTACACGAAAGTTGCGGAACGTCCGAGTTTCCGGGATCGGTCTATTTATTAGACAAACTATTATATTTCAATTGCTGTGTGTGCGTCGTCGTTTTCTCGTCGGCGGATGTCGCACGCAAAAACCGGTCGCAGCATAACAGAGCGATCTTTCGCCAATTACGGCCGAGCAAATAAGAGAGGCGACGGTATGGCAGCAACGGGAGACGCCGGCTGGCGGCCGTTCAGCCTCATTTTGTAACACATTACATAAATTCTTACGTAAGTTTCGCGCCGAACGCGTTACACCGGCGTGCCGGGTTCTTCGGTTATTGTCAGCTTCCGCGACCGGTCCTATCCAGCGAAAAGCTTCGGATGACTGTGCGTTTATCGCGGCTATGCTCCGTTTTTCTTCTTTCCCCTGCGATTAACGCTTTCTCCGTGTTATACCTGTACCATGCGTAGACTCTGTCCGAGTGTCCTAAGCATTGTTCCGTTTTCGTGACGCAAATACAGTAATGTCTCCATTACCGACGCTCAGATTGTCCACTAAAATGGATAATTTGGAAAGAGGAGATACGATTATTCGAGCCTTGCGGCTCGTTTTTATATAATTGTGGACAATTCATAACTATAAAAATAAACCGCAAGGCTCGGATAATCGTATCTCCTCTTCCCAAATTGTCCATTTTTTGGGTCAATCTGGGCTGCATCATTACTGTACAGTAATGTCTCTCTAATTGACGCTCAAATTGTCCACAAAAATGGACAATTTCGGAAGAGAAGATATGATTATTCGACCCTTGCAACTCGTTTTAATAGTTGTTGACAATTGAGCAAAAGTGGCATAAATCACTATACCGTAATGAAAAGTGGTGATTTTTTAATGTTTGAATGAAGTTATTTATACTGAGAAAAATATCAGTATCCTGAGATAACAAATACAAGTAAGTCTTCTCGAAAGTTAGCATCCATATTTTTAAACGTGTTAAAACGCAAACCCTGAAATATATCGACTTAAAAACAAAGTGACTTATGTCACTTTCGAAATAAACGGCTCAATTCGTGACTATAAAAATGAACCGCATGGATCGAGTAATCGTATCTTCTCTTCTTAAATACAGTAATGTCAATTAAAGAGACATTACTGTATTTTTTATTTTCAAGTCGACCAATACGAGTATGTACACTAGCGGTCGTGAATTTGCGTCGATGAATTTTAATTTCACTTACACGTATATTGTGTAACTGTTTTACTTATTTATTTCATTTGCATCGTTCCCACAGACGCGTGTTTCGCTTTCTCAATCTGAAACATAAGCCTGTGAAATTTACGCATTTACACAATTGTGTTGATATTTCTGGTCCCGCGACTTTTAAATTCTTAGAAACTTTTTAAAGACTTGCCTTTATTCTGTATCCAGCCGAACCCACCCTCGACATACTGCTCGTTGCGCTTCTCTCACAACAGTCGGCGAATTGTTTGGCCAAACTTCGGTCGCCGGCGTTGCAGAACGTGTACAAACACACGGCTACGGAACCTTTGTACTTCGTTTCGATGCTCGAAAACAATTTCCGATGAAAGACGCTTCATCAGTGTTTGATTTTCATTGCTTCCACGAACTTACTGTTTCCCGGTACGATGAGAAATCTCAATAAAGAGAAGATTTCGTTGACTGAATCAATGTGGACAAAGTATTATGCGTATAATATCGATTTTATTTCTTGGCACGATGGTTTTAAAAGCGACGTCGACGAGAGGATGGATTTTGATGAAAATATTGGTTTTACTGTATTTTCATCGGATTTGAAATACTGTGCATATTTAAAATGTCTTCGAATATTTCTGTAATTATTAAACTCCGGATGTTCATTTATGTGAAATCGAAATGTGAGGAATATAACGTAATACACGGTGAAAAATAGATTGGCAAAATATACTTCTGTTTCGAAAGAAGTCTTTTAAAAGGCATTTTATCTTGCATAAAATACAGCGGTTAATTAATTATAGACCGAAATTAGCTGTCCTACATTTTCAACCTCCATTAATATCGTAATTAAAGTACGAAAGAAATGATAAAATGTTTTACACGGTAAATGAAACCAAAAGTTCTTTGCAGTCTATCACATCGGTTCATCCTGCAAAATTCAATAGTTCTTAGCGATTTACACTGAAAGGACATAATTCCATTAAGCTCCCAGAGTTTTATATCAAATAGTACTCGTGCTTTCTGACGAATTATATACAGTTCGTTCCGTTGGAATACGAACCGAAGATTGCCATTTCGTACTTTCCAACTCTTAAAACTGTTCGCCGATTCGTATTGAAATAAAACTATGCGAATTATAATTGTAAACAAATATACAAGTAGAGTATCTAACATAAAAGAAAAATATCTATTGAATTCATTAAGCGAAACAAAGACTGAAACGTTAAAACGATCTAAATGCTCTAAATGATCTAAAAAAGAAAATGATCTAAATGCTCTAATGCGCTAATGATCTATCGAGCTCTCGCAAATCGCAAACGCTAATTAAATGGGACAAACTATAAGAATTCGATTAATTTATCGAGTCAACGACACCATAACAAGGTGCACCATAAAACCACGTTGTAGGCACTGTTATGAAAACAATGATCGCGCAGCGAGCCATTGGCACCGGGTTTACCGTGGTGATCTCTCACTTTTACTACGCCTTTGCATTACGTGTTCAAGAGAGAGAGAGAAAGGAAATGCAGCTGTGAGATCGTCGTTCATAAAGGTAGGTTACTAAATACTGGACCTACGTGCCAAGCTTCCGCGTAAAACCACTCTCACGCTTCTTGCGTGTATCTTTACTTTCGATTTTTCATTTTTCACCTTCGTCCGTCTTTTTCTCTGCTTGCTGCGCCTGTGACCGGGATCTCAGCCGCCTGGAACGGCCAAGCTGTGCTGACATAACCGATTCATTTATTTTCCAACGGTAATATAATACATTCTTTTATTAAAAAAGTAAAAAGAATACATTGCATACCGTGCAATATTATATAAGCCGAACGATCTTTCTCTTTAACAATTTCAACTGTTCGAGAGTACTGGCCGAATGGTACAGTCAAGTCGAAATTCATTTATCCAAACGCGAAGTAGATCATCGATTATCGGAATCCGCGTTAACCGAACTACTAGACAATTTGTGCAACTTATTGTGTAAATAAATACAAATTTCATTTAGTAATGTAAACGTGCAGTCGAATGGTCGAGGTTTTACTATAGATACAAATCAGTTTTTAAATGTTGCGGAAAATTGTGTCACGACTAATACCAGGCTACGTGTTAAAAATTTGTTCACGAAGAAATTAGCAGAGGCGCTAATTTAATTATGGCGATATAACGAACAGTTTGGTGTGCAGGCATTAACGTGTGACGATTAATACTAGACATACATATTATACAAATCAGTTTTTAAATGTTGCGGAAAATTGTGTCACGACTAATACCAGGCTACGCGTTAAAAATTTGTTCACGAAGAAATTAGCAGGTACTAATTTAATTATGGCGATATAACGGACAGTTTGGCGTGCAGGCATTAACGTGTGACGATTAATACTAGACAGCGAGTTAATTTGTCCGTGTAAGAAATTAGCATAGAACGTAATTTGGTTAGTACAAATTTCGGTCGGTACGAATGGAGATCGCGTCGCCGGCAATGCGGCCGTGCAATTTTTTTCTAGGCACCACGATGCATCTTCGTCTCGGAGGAAATTCGCGGTTGTGCAGCTACCGGGAAGACGGGCCGGCGTTTCCGCATTGTCTCCGCGCAACAACTGCCGGGAGAACACGGCGAAACTATCGTCGCGGCAACCGTTCAACTTTGACCTTTCGCGTATCGCGGAACGTTCACCAGACCGCGAACGAGCTCGTCCGACTTCCGCGAATATAAATCACTAACCGTGGCAACGATACAACCGTGCCACGACGCCGTTTTCCGATCCTGCGAATTCCTCGGGCGTCGCGACGTCGACGACGAGCCTCGGAAACGGTGCTGGAACACAAATTAAATCGAGAATCGAGAATCGATCACCGAACTGCGAACGTTTACCTTCAAACGCATTCGTCCAATCTGTACAGAAAAATGATAATTGCGTTGGAACAGTACGCGTAATTCTTGCAACACTTTTATATTTTATTTATTATATATAATTTATTATATATAATTTATATTTATATTTATATTTATATTTATATTTATATTTATATTTATATTTATATTTATATTTATATTTATATTTATATTTATATTTATATTTATATTTATATTTATATTTATATTTATATTTATATTTATATTTATATTTATATTTATATTTATATTTATATTTATATTTATATTTATATTTATATTTATATTTATATTTATATTTATATTTATATTTATATTTATATTTATATTTATATTTATATTTATATTTATATTTATATTTATATTTATATTTATATTTATATTTATATTTATATTTATATTTATATTTATATTTATATTTATATTTATATTTATATTTATATTTATATTTATATTTATATTTATATTTATATTTATATTTATATTTATATTTATATTTATATTTATATTTATATTTATATTTATATTTATATTTATATTTATATTTATATTTATATTTATATTTATATTTATATTTATATTTATATTTATATTTATATTTATATTTATATTTATATTTATATTTATATTTATATTTATATTTATATTTATATTTATATTTATATTTATATTTATATTTATATTTATATTTATATTTATATTTATATTTATATTTATATTTATATTTATATTTATATTTATATTTATATTTATATTTATATTTATATTTATATTTATATTTATATTTATATTTATATTTATATTTATATTTATATTTATATTTATATTTATATTTATATTTATATTTATATTTATATTTATATTTATATTTATATTTATATTTATATTTATAATTAATTATTATTATTAAAATAAAAATTATTATTATTAAATTATTAATTATTAATTATAATGTATTTATATTTATATTTATAATATATTATTTATATTTATTATATTTTAAATATAATTTTATTTATTTATATCGTTAACTGTGTATATTATTATAGGCACGTTTGTTCATCCGTGATATTTATATTATCATGTAAGAATGAACATAATTAAGCATTAACTAGTTCATGTTGCGTAATGAATTCATCGCGTGCAATTTTTATTAGAGTATGTGTCTTCGAGTAAAGAAATTTATTCAATCACTTTCCATGGAAGCATTTTTATATGATGAATCATTTTAAAATTAATCTGAGACCGGCCATTGAACTGATGATAGTAGTGTATATCATGAGTGTATGTATGTGTCTGATATACGAAGTGAGTAGAGAAAAATGTCAGCTTTCTCGAAATGATTAATTTATTAGATTCTGTACGAACGTTTTGATTACGAAATCTATATTAATTCAAAACCACAATAGCTTTCATTTCTAACCCCTGCAGTGGATACTTCTTCTGCTTATTATGCTAATTACGTTGTAGCATTGAGTGACTTCTGAATCTCTCAAGCGATTCATATTATACTTCGCTTTCGGTAATGCGGGTAAGAGAAATTGATTTAAGTGCTGGTATCACTTTTATATAAGTTTGAAGATTGATTCGGGAGCTACGCAACTCAGGGCGTGTGCATATTGATTACTCATAAACAGACTACGGTTTTATGCATTTACGATAGAAATGAGTATGTAAAATTTAATCATCCGTAGTACGTTACATCATTAGAAAAGTTTATGTAACTCGAAACCAGGAAATATCAATCTTCGCATATAAATTAAGAACCAGTTGACAAGGAGATTGAATCTGCTTTGACGTGTAAAGAAAAAGTTAGAAATTATGATGCATAATCTCCACGATTATGAAAGAGAAGCAACAGGACAAGATATCTGATGCGTGACTAAAAATAGGAAATATTATAGTTCTGTGACTTTAAAGTTACATCGAGCCATCGAGGGTCAAAACAGCAAAAGGATTAAAAGAAACTAAGAGTGTTAGTATACCATTGTCTTCAATTTATCAAAATCATTGCAGTTACAAGTATTTTTTTTTAGTATTCTTTTAAGTATTTTTTTTATTTCGATGCAGAATACTTTTATTGTGGTAAATATGCACAAAACTGCAACTTCTAAAAATTATAAAATGCAGATAATATATATATATATAGATTAGAGAATTATTAATAATATAGAATATTTAATATAGAATAATATTATTAATAATTCTATAATCTATATTCTCTATAATTAGTATATATTATATATAATATATACTCTCAAGAGAATATAGATTAGAGAATTATTAATAATATAGAATATTTAATATAGAATAATTAGAGAATATATATTATACATATATATATATATATATATATATATATATATATATATATATATATATATATATATATATGTAAGTATATATCGTATATATATATATTATCTGCATTTTATAATTTTTAGAAGTTGCAGTTATATATAATGTATGTATAATAAAAGATTACTGCACAATCTACAAATATTAATCAATTTCCTCAGTCAAATTCGTACATAAGTCTCCACCTACAACAAACGACACTGTTTTCATCACATAATTTTCATAAAAACGCTGCTACACAACTAAGCAGCATCACGATTTTTGCAATCGATCCCGCAGATCCCCAGTTAAAACAGAATTCAGTTGTAATTAGTAGTCCCGGCGAAATAAAACGAGAAAAACTTGCTCGGCTGAGCCGTAAAATTCGCCGTTTCTCAGGGACACGAATGAACAAGAGTTTCGCGTACACGGAACCAGATCCCGAGGGCATGCCGAACACGTAATCGCCGGTACGCACGTGGAACACGATATGCATGATCGAGCCCGCACAAAAATGCGAGCTCCCGGGCCGCGCGGAAATTAAAGCGGGTCGCGCGAGACATATCTGCTTGTTTCTCAAGCGTTGCCCGTCGCGAATGCTAATCAGCACAACGCGCGTAAACATGTTCGATTCACGTTTAATTGCGTTTTACGCGGGCGCACCGTGCCGGATAATCTGTCGCATCGATCATGAAGAATTCTGTTGGGTCGAGATCGGTTGAACGAGCTCTTGCGCCTCGTCGGATGACAACTGGAGCGCGGTGATCAACTGCAAATTGAACTTTGCGAATTTACTTATATGAGCCGTTTATTTTGAAAGTGGCGTAAGTCACTTTGTTTTTAAGTCGATATATTTAAGGGTTTACGTTTTAACACGTTTAAAAATATGGATGCTAACTTTCGAGAAGATTTACTTGTATTTGTTATCTCAGGATACTGATATTTTTCTCAGTATAAATAATTTCGTATAAACATTAAAAAATCACCACTTCTCATTACGGTAAAGTGACTTATGCCACTTTCAAAATAAACGGCTCATACGCATGCTGAAAATTTGATCAAGACTGGCTAACGCACACTCAAGCTGCAGTCGCTGAAAAAGATGTAAAAATCTGTAGCTCTTTTACAGTTCTGTCTTAGTTCTTTGTAACACGTAACAACGTCAACCGAGAGGATGGCATTACTTTTGGAGCATGACATTTGTAGGATGACAAAGCTTTGGCATAACCGTGGCATAACTCTGACATAACCCCGACATAACTTTAACACAACCCTAAAAATTTAAATTGAAATAGTTCAATATAATGTTGACATAACTTTGACATAACCCTGACATAATCCTAACATAACTTCGATATAACATTAACACAACCCTGAAAATTCAAATTGAAATAGTTCAATATAATGTTGACATAACTTTGACATAACCCTGACATAATCCTGACATAACTTCGATATAACATTAACACAACCCTGAAAATTCAAATTGAAAAAGTTCAATATAATGTTGACATAACTTTGACATAACCCTGACATAATTCTGACATAACTTTGGTATAACATTAACACAACCCTGAAAATTCAAATTGAAATTAAAGTTGAAAATAATGTTGACATAACTTTGACATAACCTGCACGAAGTCCTCCTTCATCTACCACGCTCGACGGTCAAAGCACGTTGCACCCGATCGATCGACCGCGTTGTAATTCGCGCCCTCGCCTCTCATTGGTCAGTGTTTTTGGCCAATAACTCGTAAACAAAGCCGCAGATTGCATTTTTGCAAAGGAGAAAGTTACTTAGAATGACATCAGCTACCCCCCACTTCCGTGATGCGAGACATTTTCGGGACACCCAGTGTATACAATACATAGGATATCCGAAATTGTTACTTCCAAGAAATGCGGAATTCCTGATGTAATTTAAAATAACTTTTTCCTTAGCGCAAATGTAATTCGTGTAATTTGTTTACGAGTTATTAATTTTAAAAAACCCGACGAATGAGAGGACAAATTCGTGGATTTCATTTGCGCTAAGGAATAAGTTGCTTTAAATGACTACAGAAAGCTCTCATTTCCCGAAAGTAACATAATTTTGGGTCACCCTGTATATATCTGTATTCAACGATTAAGAATGTTTTGGTTCGGTTTAGTTCAGATCGCTTCGAACCGCCCTACACCACCGTTCGCTTCCAGCAACGAGAACGCGTTAAAAAGCCGCGGCCACCTCGCTGCCACTGCGTGAACCGCAGCACGCCGAGAAGTACGGCACTCTAGCGACCGTGGCGCGATGCTACGTTTGGCCCGCGAGCTGAGCGACGATTTCGGGAGTGGGAAGGTTTGGCGTCGAAAACGTATCCGTTACAGTATTTTCAAATTTCTTGTATAGCCTAATAAAAGAGTTGAAAAAACGTGACTTTTTTATTCTTTTGTCATTCCAAGTTGCCCTCTAGCCTGACACGCTGTACAATTGCTGTCGTGTGGCACTTTGGGGGCAAAGCAAACCACAAAACTCCTTACACGGACACGGAGTTAAGACTGGGTCTTCCGTACCCGGCCTAATGACCGATAAGAGAAGGCGTTGGTTTACCCACGTTCGGACCCCTCGTAGGTGTTCCGTCGGGGGGTGGGTACTAAATTTCTTGTGTATGCCAGACCTGGCGAGGAAACATATCTGCGCCACCTTCGCGGTGGCCAGATTTGCAATAAATGTCACTCCAAGTAACAGCAAAATTAAAAATATATACTTTAGCTATTGTCTAGTAGATTAACTCTTCCATCACCTAAAAGCAAATTCAATACATTTGACCCTGTTTTAAAAAAGTTGTCGCGTTTTAAAAGGTGTACGAACAATATTGAGAGTTACTGTATTTTATGACGTTGTTAATTTTATTCTTTATAATTAATGATGATCATACAAAATTGATAGTGAATCGTTGTATGACTCGCATTTTAAAGTCGGTTAGTTAGGTTAGTTAGTTAAGTTATCGGTTGAAGACCGATTTTATGTGGAAAATTATTCTTTCTTTGCAAGAAAGGAAATTGATTGCGTTTTCCTGTACGTCGTTTTTCTACGATTTCATTATCGTATAGTCTGTGATAATTAAAAGTGACTGATCATAGGTCGACAACTTTCATTGGTACAGATTACTTGTTTTTCCGAGATTGATTTCAAATAAGAAGTGATATTCCTTTTAAAATAATTTGTGTCATTGGCAAAAAAAAAAGAAGAAATGTCAAAAGGTCTGCATTTCCAGTGAGTATCGACAGTTAATTGATTTTTTACGATCTCGTCGCGCAGCTGAAATAAAATTTTGCTGGTTCTAGAAGAAAGCAAACTGCGTTCGCATTTCTTAGTTTAGTCTGCGCAACATTTTTATACAACATCCTGTAAACATTGCAGATAAGTTATCTATGTTACTGTGATCTTACATCGTTTTTCCGAGGCAGCAGTATTCCGTGAATTATTTTCTCGACATCTCCTCGGTTCGTTTCGTGTCAGTATCTCACTGTAAATAAAACTATGCGCGACGATATTTGTGAACGCGGCGAAGGATTTTCAAGTTTTCGAAAACAACCGAGCCTGTCCGTATGTTTGTTAAGCGATTTCTTCGAATTGTTTCTCCGTGACCGATAATTAAATTCGGTGTCACTGCAGAATCGAACGCGATGTGGTCAATCGTGCTGACACAATTAAACAATCGATTCGCCGACTTGTCGACTGCAGCACCAGCAAAACGAATCAGAGTGTGCATGTTGATAATCTTCAGCGGAGAAATATTTGAAACGTGAGCAATGCGCGAAGACGGTAAGCATAATTTCAGCTAAATAAATTGAAGTCTCCCGTTGCTGATAAAATGAAATGGCGTGGCAACTGATTTTTGCTGACAAAGCTATATTTTTAATGCTCGTGACGAAAACTTTATTGAATATTGATACATATTGATTGCAATGAACGGCGGTTTAGTTACAATCGTCAGTTATTGTACAGAATTATAGCAAACATACTTAATATCGCGATGAAAGATTAAGTAGTCTGGTTAGCTCCAGGATCTTACAAAATTCTTGATTATAGATCATGCGACGCGGTTCGCTATCGCTATAATTAGTACGTTGCACACTGTCATGTTTACAATTTTATAGTAAGCGATTGCACTTGGCTGTGTTATTTTTACATTATCACCTTATATCGAAGTCTTATTAAATTGCGATTAGCTGGAAAACTGTATAAAGTGTGTATCGCGCCAATAGAAAGATTTATGGTTAATAAAAGCGTGTTATTTATCGCGTGTATTATTAGTCTCCAAAGAAAAATATCTATTAAGTGAACGAAACGATCACATGGATCAGACGTGTGCATATCTAATCGATATATAATCGCTATATAATCGATAATTTAATTATGCTAGGTGCACAGGTTCTGCGCGATCAAGGATATTCCTGCAGGTTAATTAAAACCGATGGATTTAGCTGGATTCATTGCACTAACAACATCGAAGAACTACCTTCTTTTGATCTAAAACTCGACCCGAAAATTCTCAATCGACGATCTAAATCTCTGACTATAAGAAATCATGGTCTAAAAATTTGCTCATGTTCAACACAGTTTGAAGAAATACAAATAATTCTCCACTATCGTTCCCTTACGTTCTCTTCATTAGGTCGTCAGACGGCAATACAGGGTCGTACAAAATAAGATAAAAACGCAAGAAGTTTAATTCAATGAAATCATCTCGGCCACAAGGTGCAGCATTAACCCTAGAAAGATAACCATATGACAACGTACGTAAAAGATAACCATACGCTTCAGAGGCGCATGCTTTTCTAAGGCGTCAATTTTATACTAACAATGGATATTTATTTAAGTTAATCTAGTCATTTTAAAGGTTTGGCATTATTGTAAAAATAAAATGCATTTATATTATATTTTTTTATATTTTAAGTAATTTTAAACTTAAATCACTAGACCTCTATGAAAAATTAACAAAAATCAACAGTCTTCGCAGGCGCCTCTGCGACGTAGGTTATCTTTCTCGGGTTAAAGAAGTCGGCGCGGCATCAAATGAAAGCCGACAAAAACTCTTCAACATTCGACTGGTTACATGATCGGCCATCGAAAGACGGCAACCTCGGTCCGAATCCTGTTGCACAAGATCAAAGAGTCGCGGGGACCAGCCGAAAAGAAGTCGCTAAATCAACAAATTAAACGAAATCAAACTCCGCAACGTCGGGCCGAACCTTAATTCCAGTAAAAAGGAAACGGACGGAGAGTCCATCTCGGTTAACCCGGCTTCCCAGAAAAAGAACGCGAAGAGAGAGTCACGCCCTACGAACCCAAACGTCGTAGAATGAAACCGGTCCACAGCGGAAAAGAGTCCAGTAAAAGCTAGGCGTTGTCCAGGTGTTCAGGACGTCTGCAGGAGGCAATGTGCCAGCGACCTTGGTCCCCGATGTCCTCGACATTCTCGTGGGATCGGTGGTGGCGTGCGACGACCGATTGGTCGAGGCTGGTAGCGCTCGATCATTGGCTCGCTCCGATCAAACGCACTGTCAACGCCGCGTCGCGACCGTCTTCAGGACCGATTCTCTCGTCTCGCTGTCGTTTCCACGCGACGTCGCGCCGTCAGCCGTCTTGCCAGCGGTCGGGTCACGAGCATAGCTTGGATTATACTATATCGGCTTCTCGATTGCGTTGGTCGCCTGCCCCGCATCGAGAAATGCGTGGGACGCCGGGAAAGGTGCTCGCACCGGTCTCCTCCGGCTCGCTGGTAGTCACCGGTTCGTGATTAAGAGAGCAACGTCGCCGGGGAACTCGCTCGAGAACCTCTTTGCCGAGAACGCACGATCCTCGCAACCTGTTACCGGTCGCCGGTTGCGAAATGCGCCCGTTACGGGAACTACCTGTTCACTGGCTCTGACTCGCACCCAGCGAACGGTTCGTTTCTCGCGTCTCTCGCGCGTCTTGTACCTCTTGTGCGTGGACATCCAGAACGTGGATAGAACAGCTCCGGTGAAAGTGAACACCGACGAAACCGCCTTCGTCGTTCGGGACTCCTGTGTCCAGTGAATCCCGTGAAGATTTTGGGCCGCTGGTGGTCCGCCGAGCGAGCGACCGGCTGAGAACCGCTGACCTGTGATTTTACGAGAGCTAGATATTTGTGGTTTTATGGTACCGCGCGAGTCTTTATGGTTTTATGACGGTTTCTGTGGAAGTGTAATTTGCTTTCTGCGAGGCGTCGAGAGCGGAGGGGTCTTTGTATCGGCTTCGGACAGTTCGCAGTGGCCTGGTGATCGACGAGGTGTGCATTGTTTCTGGCTACTTGTTGTCGGCTTCCGACGTTCAGAATTACTTGCTGAAGTTTTTGCCTCGAGCTTTTTGTGTTTGTTTTCGAGAACTTCGTGTCTTCGCGACCGAGAAGCTGTACTTTGACTTCGTTCCGCGATCTGGAACAACCTTTTTGCAATTGCTCCGCGCGTTTTTATGCGATCACGAGTTCTTGTGGTACCGTTTGATTTTGCAATTGTTCCGATATGAGAACATCGTATCGTCTTTGAGGAATTTTCAATGTTCCGGCTTCCCTTTATTACGCGACATTGTACATTTCGTTCGCGATCAAACGACGTTGCTTTTAGAACAATCGGGTCTCGGTCGTCTGTACTATCTCTGAACGGTGCTGAATGCTTCGAATTTAGCAATTTAATACCGTTCGCAAAAATTGGAATGGAATACTGTTTCTCTTGTTAATAAACTTTATTACCGTGATATCGATACGAGAACAATTTAATCCGCCAGTGAAATCGTATATTTCATGCTCCGTCCGGCTCTGTGAAATTCGTGAAATCCACTGCCTAATTATAACTTTTTACATGCAATTTCATTCGAATATCGGAGTAAAGGATCTGGGGCGCGTGACACGATGATTTGAATCGCGTACTGTTTTTTGTTTTGTTTTTCGTTAATTTCTCATGGACGACCGAGCACTATCGACAAACATTTTTTTACGCGTTAGTCTCTTCGAACGAGAGAGCTTGTTACGTTTTCTCTACAGCGACTCCCATTAATATTCGCACGCCCATTAAAACACAACAGCTTTTTCTGTTTTTAAATTGGACCAAAGACTATAATTCTACTCGGTCGATATCGGAAAAGCGCGAATGCTTGTTCGCCTGTGCTTGTATCGAACATTTGAAAAAATACCATTTTTCAATTTATATCTATTGTATACCATCGAAATCGGTTGACGTTCTTACGAGCTGTAAATGATTCAGGACGATCTACAAAATACGATCTACAATTGTAAGTGATTTAGAAATTATTCTACGTATCGACGCTCGCCATTCATTTTCTCATCAAACGATTTCGATAAAATCTTCCAAATATAAACATCTCGAAAAAAGTCTGCGAAACGTAAATTATATTATATAATATATTATATTTTTAATACAGATTCAGATAAAAACTTATTAACACGAAAGACTTCGGCTGTAGCAGATTTCTATTAAACGTCATCTAGGAAATTAATTCTTGAATAAATTAAATTGTATTAAAGAATAATCGAATATTAATGGATGTCTGCACGTGGACCGGTCGTTCTGTTTCCTGGCAGATCTTGCATAATTTGCTGTTACGCGAAAGATTCTTGAGCGGCCGGATCGGTAGCACACGCGGATCAGGTTAATTTTGGACGGCGCGTTTTCGTGTGGAACGCCGGTCGAACGCTACTTTCGTAATTGACGGAGAAATTCTTTCGCTTGGAATCTGATACTGCTGTCACACCGGCGACTATTGACCAATTGACGTGGTGGGGCAGCGAACGCGTTGAAATCCACAATGGCAGCACGCATCGGACGTGACCGAAATGAAAAGTCTGACACGATAATGCGTTTCACTTGCTTTAAACGCTCGACTAAATGCTTAGCGGACACTATTTTCTACATCCGCCTACCGGATACTCTTCGACACACATACAACGCCCCGTTAAATACATCGCTGCCCCGATTAATCGTTCTTGGCAGCCCGTGCGTCGTCGCGTCGTGCGCGTCGTTCCTGCCCCAAAATTTCAATCGTCCTCTAGGAACTCTTAACCCCTTAACTCACAGTTTTTTTTTAAAAAACCGGCCCAAAAAATCAATTCTTTAAATTTAAAAAGCACAATTTAGAACATTGTCTTGGCAAAAGAAATTAAAAGAATACAAAAATAATCAAAATTTTTGTTTTAATTTTGGATTTTGATCCACATTGCAGAAAAGAGCAGAATATTGCAATGTTACACGAACATCGACTTTTTTATCTTTCTTTTCGAATTGCTATTTCGGAAAAAACATATTTTTATCGGTAAAAGTAGATAAACAATATCCAACCAAATCCACATCTTCAAAGGTTTCCATTTGTCACCGGCCCTGATTTAACTTTTCTTTTGGTGGAGAATTTTGATATACTGCGCTTTTGTTCCATGGAAAAAGGCTATATTTTATTCTTGAATAAATAAGTGTTATAGCTTACAATCCCATGTAAATGATAAATATCAATAAAACGATTTTTCTTCTTCGCTTTCACATTGTTATTTTCAATTCTCGATTATATTCGAGTGTGAAAAATTATAGCAGCGTAAAATACAACGCCGCTCGAATTGTCTCGAGTGTGCACAGTTTGGCCTGTTTAGCGCGCTCGAATGAACTCGAGCGTACAAGTTAAGGAGTTAAATCCTTGATATCGATGAATGCTGTTTGCGATCTGCTTGCCGAGAATTTTTATTGCAGGCTTTTAATGAAAATAATTGAGCGATCGTTAGTCAACGGTGAATCATTGCAATAATTCTTGCATTTGCGTACGGATGTCTGAATTGCTGCTACATTGCCGTCTTAAATTATGCGAGATTGTAGGAAAATCACGTTAAATTAATTTAGTGCGACTACTGCGTCGGAAATGTATGAAAAATTCGCTTCGCTTTACTTATTCGTGATCGTCTCTCATTGATTACTAATTTAAAAAATATTTCTTTCTTGAAACAATCGATAATTTCTATCATCGACATCGCAAACTTGACAAATAAAATGCTGATAATAACAGTTGCTCATCGATCGAAGAACCAAACGACGAATTAGGGAACGTATCAAAAGAACAATCAGAGCGATACGAACAAGCGTCATTTAGATAAAAATGAATATAGTATTCCCGGCGCATCGCAATCATTTCAGCGTCACGTTACAACATTTTTCCATTTTCGCCGTGCAAAATGGCTTCACTTTTTCCGCGCAATATTCCAGCTATCGAATATTCAAGCTCGTTCGACTAATTACTCGCGCGGGTGCGTTCCCTGCACTTACATTTCCGATGGAAAACGCGGACGTTCGCGCGTTCGGCAAAAAAAAAGAGTCGTTTGATCCCGGCGCCGATTGAGCAAGAGAATGATCACCACGGTCGTTACATTTCAATTTAAAATCATGCACGTCACCGACCGTTTCTTTCCTTTTCTTTTTTCATATTTTACGAGCGGTTTCCGACCGCCGCCGGGTCAACGGGAAACGGGCGTACGTCGAAAGAATGGCTCGTCCTTCGGAGATGAAAGCGACTGCCTTCGGCCCACCGTGTGATCGTCGTCTGCTTTCGGATACACGTGGCCTTGACATTGTAGCATCGTGCCATAGATCGATTACATAAGCCCGATGAGAGAAAGATGAAATCTCCCGACTTAGCTCTAGCTACGAAACACACGTCTCGTTTTACCTCGGGACTCACCTGTCTTCCAGCGACCGTGAACCGTTTCGTTGGTGAGTCAGACACGATCTCGACGTTCGCAGAATCGATGTTTGATCTGTGTTTTGCCTACGTCATCGCGGAACGTGTCGCTTCGACCCGAATCGCCGTCAATGCATTATGAATTTCTTCCTGTCCGCGCTGTAATTCAAGCTATAATTAAAGCCGAAGTTCATTTATTAAACATTCGTCGTTTGCTATTAAAAGCACGTTCGCTTGCAAATTTATTAAAAGTACATTTTTACGACGGCACCTTTTACCTTCTCTTTTCGTGCGCGCGTCAGTGATATTTAATATTTTATTCTGCCCGTTCCATTAGTCGAGTGTTAACGATCCAGGAATTGTATCGTTCCCGTCGTACTTAATCAAATAGGAGCGATATTTCCGCGAATCATTCAGCATCTCGATTCTGTTTCGAGCAATTACTCGAGCGGGAAATAAACTGATTCAAAAGGCAAAAAATCTCGGCATGTTTGTTATGGCAAACAACCTCCAACAAACCTAACGAGATCGTTCGAATCGCGGCCTGATCGAAACAACGTCGAGACCCAATCGGTATCGTTCTCGATCCCGCGCCGATTTCACTTGCAAATACGGCACAATTAAAGAAACGATCGACTGTCATTATAAGTGCAACGATGCGTTATAGTTGCGCGACGGCTCGAATCGCAAACCGAGAACCGCCGCGCGCCACGCCGGCGGCCTTGTTGTTATGCGTTCCCCGATCTCGGCGACTTACCAAAATGGCAACGTCCGCGAAATTCCAGCTGCGCCGAGAATCTTTCTTTGTTCGAGCCGGACTGTCTGACGTCGTCGCCGCCCGGTTGAAAATACCTCGCGGTTTTTCTTCTCTTTTCTCTCGGCGGACTGTAAACTGTCATCGGTCCCGCTCCTTTGTTCTCCTCGAGACTCGGCGAAAAAACTGAACCGCCAGTCGCGGCGCGAACCTGGCCGAAAATCGCGCATTCGAGCGATTTTTGTCTGGAATTTTAGTGGAACGATGGCATCCAAAATTTTGAATCGCGCTTCAATATAGACGTGATAAAAATGCCATTCATTTTTAATCTAAACTTTAACATGCTGCAACAATTTGCAATTCTCATTTCTTTCGTTTTGTCCGAAAAAAAATATTTTTAACGTATTATTTAACAGACAAATTTGTGCTCTTTTTCTTTATTGTAACGACGAACTTAATTTACATTTTTAAACATTTTCAGAAGTCAGAATCTCTGAGGAAAAGATTTAATTTCCGGTTATTCTGTTTTCGGGTTCAATTTTGTTCGATTAAATTTCGTGGATCCGAAATGATTCCCAAGCCTTGAACATTGTTTCGATCGAATGAAACAGCCTTGATCGTTGTTCTATCTGTTGACTTCAGTGTTAGACACTTTGATCGATGATTGACATAAAAGGCCGGTCTTAGACCTCTAATGACCAATAATATGCACCGGATAGAACTCGAGGTCGGACCGCTTTCGCAGTGTCAAATATCAAACGCGTGACCATGTCTCGTCAGGAAAAAGGATAACGTCACCGCGACTGTCAATGCCACTTATTCCTGCGTCGACCGTGATGTAATGTTTAACTTCGATTTTTCATCTTACGCAAGCCGGAGATGTATTGGCATTGCTTTATTGACAGTGCGCGTTCATTCCTAGAACGCTGAAGCGTCTCTTCCGCTTGTTATTGAATTTTCGTTGTTGTTGATGCTTCTGCAAACATAGTAGATTTCTCGGTGCTCATTTGCGGAAACGGACGCGCGATTCTGTTGTTAGTGGACCGTGGAAGATGATCGTAAAATAGAAATCTTGTTTAGGCTGCGGTTGGTAGACAACGAATGCTTATGCAAAATACAGATTGGAAATAGCCAACGATAAATGATAATGCGTTTGGGCTTAAAAAATGCATGTTTTATTAAACGGTACAATTATGTGGTTGGGTTTTTACGATTTATTATTTATGCATTCATTTTTCGACGAATGTATGAAGTTTGTTGACTATCGCGCAGATTTTTTAAATCATTCATTCTCGTTGACTGTTTGCGACATTTTATGACAACGTAAATATACTAAACAATAGCGCTACTGTTATAAAGTATCTACTAAATATACGTTAACTACTAACTTAATCGTTTAATCTTTTTAAAGCTCAAATATTTTCATGTATAATATATGTGTTATTCCAGAACAGTAAATTCATTTTTTAGATTTTCTTACTTGACAGAAAGAAGAATGAGTCACAGTTTCGTATTTAATAAAGTCTTCTACGATTTAAAACTGTTCTTTATTAGTTTAGTGTGTGACATACACGAGCATGAGCGTTGAGAGGCTAAGTGTTTAATACGTTTAACACTTTGAGAGAGCGATTTTACATTACATTATTAATGTAATTTATTACAACACATTAAGCCGATTTTGTTGGGTTTTCCGTTGGGACGACAGGCCGGCATTATTTTTTAATCTCCTCATAAATAACCTCCCATACGCCAATGCCGTCCAAAGGATAGGTTCGTTGTCAGTCCCTGGGAATTGACGCCGCCCCAAAAAAAGTAGACTGACAGCGCCCAAACGGAAAGTTCACTGTCAGCCCCAGAGGACTGACGCCGCCCTCAACGTGTTAACCAGTTAGCCGCGTGTCGGACGAGTATACTCGTCATGCAGAAGTGCCAGTATTTTGCGTCATGACGAGTATACTCGTGCGTAAAAAGTAGTGACCATTGGCTATTTAAATTGTAATTTTAGTAAAAACAAAAACATTCTGAAATGTCAAGATGTTTAGAATATTTTGAGGCCAGGCCAGAATAAAACAAACAAATAAAAAATATGAATAATTATATGAACAATTCACGATACTGCACGATAGTGCAAAGTGCCGTTATGTATCGTAATTTTTATCTTTTATAAGTATTCGATTTTCCCGGCGTTTTTCGTATATTACGTATATTTTAGTATATGTTAATGTTAAGTGAATAAGTAAACATCGGTAATAAAATTGTTAATTTTATCAAATAAAACCGTCTTTTTGATCCAATATTTTAACAGCGACACTTACTCTGTGTTTGATGAGTATACTCGTCGTGAGCAGTGTCACAGCTAACCGGTTAATTAGTGCTATTTACAACGAACTGGACTTACCCTGATCTTTATATAATTAATAATATGATTGCAGGTGTCACAGGATCTCGTCAGGAGAATCCTGGACGAACAATCCCGGAAGTATGATCGCCCAAATACGCCGCGGCTCTTGATTTCAACCTGCACCGCCAGAGAACGATCGAGGAACAATGTTGCCGACGTCGAGGCTGTTAAGCGAGGATCCACCAGGATCTCCGGACCCTGGCGCGCCTTCCAGGGATCCGGCAGCGGGATTGGCTGTTCCGTCGATCGTGGTAGAGGACGCTGAAGGAAACGACGACGATCCGCCGCCTTACACCGCGATCGCACCTCCGAATCACGTCGGCTGGCCGTTCGTCTTTTCCGGGATTCCGTATTCGTTCTGCGGCACGACGCCCTGCAGAGCGAACGCGCCGTTGGCGTCGTTCCAGCCGTTGGCCCCGACGCCGACGCCGATGCCGACGCCGACGCCGGCACCGACGACGACGCCGGGCTCGGCGTTGCGTCCCGAGGGGACGGACGGTCAGCAGGCGTCAATCTCCGTGCCTTTAATGCCCTGCCAGCTGTTCAAGTTCGGCTCTCACAGATCTCTGTTCGGGCACAGAGGCCTGCCGTTCTCGGATAACATCTCCGTGAGCAAGGGCGGCCACGGAAGGACGCGCAGTAAGTACCGAGCGGTTTACTTATTCAAGCCCCCCAGAGCTGTTGACGACCTTCCGATGAGTCGGTTTCTCGACTGCCGCGACACATTGGCCGTTCCGGTCGCTATTAGCGCAGTTTTATTTCCTGATTGAGAGAGAAAAGATGACAGGACTTGTTGTTTTTGCTAATGGTTTCTTCGGGCCTCTTTTAATCCAGTTTGTCAAGCTCGCGGTGAAAAGCTATCTAGCAAGGCGAAAATAGAAGCTGTACCCTTTAAAATGAGCTATTTGTTCTATTATTTTTGGTTACAAAGTTACGATCGGTTGAACATTTATATATCATTCTTTATACAGGGTGTCCCAAAAATGTCTCGCAATCCGAAAGTGGCGGATTCCTCGGGTCATTTGAAGCAACTTTTTCCTTTACAAAAATTTTCTCCGAGGCACCGTTAACGAGTTATTAACGAAAAACAGTGACAAAAAAACGTGAACGAGTACGGCTGACGCGAGGCGGCCCGGCCAACCAGCGCACGAAGCCCAGTTCCGCTCATTGGCTCGGTCGCCTCGCGCCAGCTGAGCTGGGATTCGACCGCCTCGACCGCTGGCGCCGTTGACTCGGCCGCCTCGACCTCTGGCGCCGTTGGCTCGGCCGCCTCGCGCCAGCTGAGTTCGCCTCTCATTGGTCATTGTTTTTCGTTAATAACTCGTTAACGGTGCCTCGGAGAAAATTTGTGTAAAGAAAGAAGCTGCTTCAAATGATCTGAGGAACCCGCCATTTCCGGATTGCTAGACATTTTTGGGACACCGTGTATAATACGTGGAATATACCAAGGATGGACAAACTATAGTCTATGTGTTCCTTTGATATTCCTAATATATTATACAGCCTGTGCATATAATAACAAATAAATAAATAAATAAATATTGAAATTCTTCTAACGTCTTTACAGTTTGAAATTTCGTCTATGCACTTTTATCATAAAATTCTCGGTTTACTAATAATAATATTTAGAATTCACTCTGCGAATTTCAACACGCAATTCCAAAATGTAGTATCAAATTAATATTTATGGTGGATGGATGTGCGTAAACAGCAGGGATGGCCAAACTTTTAAACACTACGAACTTAATTACTAATTTCAGGCGCGATCTACCAACATCGCATATGTTAAGTGATCATAAGAAAAGTAATAATTTAAAGCCAAAAATAAGTTTAAATTGAAAATAAACATAGTTAATATCAGCCAGATGGACGACTAGGAATAGTCAATGCTTTGGTCATCCCTGAGTTTTACTGCACAGTCCATCTTTCAGTGCGAGAACAATTTAGCTAAAAATCAATTTGGAAAAGTGAAATTAGAACCGTCGCCATTTAATTCAGATGAGACTTGATGCATTTTTACATAGGTGCACTAGGTTGTACATTTGGTGATTCTTTAATTAGATGTGTGGAATATTTAAGGACCCCCCCCCCCCGCCTACTCTTTCTTGTTTGATTTTTAGCGAAAAAATCTCTGCAAGAGGAGAGCAGTTTGGCAAAGAGAAAACAAGGTTTGTGGTTTAAAATGTACCTATGTATACAGTAGTATACATATTTTTTACACAGTTACAAAGGGTGAAACCATTTAGTGATGCTTTACTTTTGATCATCCGAGTTGAAGTAGCCGAGAAGTGGAAACAATGTATTGTTTCTACATTGTTGATCAAAAGTAAAGGATCACTAAATGTTCAACCTATCGTAACTCTGTGAAAAAAAAGTCGGTCGACAATGCAACGCGGCTATTTGAATGGTTGAACCTTCTATTTTTACTCCTGTCAGTTATTTTTTTTGCTGGAGGGTCAGTTTGTATTAAAAATTAAATAGGAAAGCGTAGTTGGCTTTTTCTTCAAAATTCTACATTTTCTTGACCGACGATAACTAACCGTTTAAACTGTTGCAACGCTACGAAAAAAAAATCAACCGCCAATGAAACTTCGCTTATTTCAAAGTTAGAGCTTCTACTGTCACCTCTTCAAGCGGTATTTTTCTTGGAAACTTTTTTGCACTGTGAGTATAGTGCGAGAAAGTGTAGTTGGTCTTCATCTCGACAATTTCGCAATTTCTAACGTGTTTGCAGTATTAACCAATTCCCTGTTGAATTACTTTAAACTATTTGCTTTTTGTTAGTTATTATATTTGTTTCTCTTTCAACGAAGGAAAGACACATATTGATTGATTGAAAAATACATATTTTTGTTAAATGAAATACGGCTTTCTATATTCTTATGCTCTAACATTATTGTAAGCGGGTTGGAAAGGTTTTTCCATAATTCAAGCTACTGTGGATTTGAAGATTGGAACATCCTCACGCCGAGGTAAACAAATTCGATTTACGACTTGACTGACAAGTGTGCTTCTTAGTGGTTTAAATCACGATCGAATAAAACAAGTGAACATGTTATTTAAACAACGTTTCTTAAAATAAAAAGAGCCACCTTTCCATGAGAAAAAAAGTACACGAGTAACGCATCCAAATTGTTTCCTCTAAATTCGAATTTTCCCGGACGGATTATAAAGCAATTCCTGAAACAAAATTATTCGCGCACCCTGCTCATCGTTTTACTCGTGGATCACTAAAACCGCATTTACCGCGCGAACGAAATCAATGTCGACGCAACGATGCGATTAAACTAAAAATAATGCATAAAGCTCCGGCTGAAATGTACTTATTCTTAATCACGACAAAAAGTACAGTGTCTGGTCGCATCGAAACTGCTTCATCTCGCTTGCGTGGCATGGAATCGGTGGTTTCCCGTCCAGGGTTTCGTTCTTGGAACGATTTCGCGGTGTCGGAACGCGAGGCCGCGTCGATTCGCACGTAAAGTGCATGGAAAATTGGCGAGCACGCCGACGAGTGGCGCGTTTTATAAAATTTCCCGGCGCGGCGTTTTGCAGCCGGCGCGGTAACGAGATCTTTAACGCTCAGTTTTCACAGAGCCCGTAATTCGACGCGCTGAAAATTCATTACAATAAATGTTTCAGTGTAATCAGCGAATATAACACCGGGCTGAACGCGCCTCGGCTCCGCTTTGTGCTTTCTCTGCCTTCTTTTTCTTCAGAAACTCGCTTTTTCCATGCGCGACCATTATCTTCTCGTTTCAATATGTGAAATTAAATTCGTTACATAAACGTACGCTGCGAACAAACGTTATTTCTTCCGTTGCGAACGATTCGAAATTAAAAAAGCTCTTGCTGCTCCGGTTTAAATACCATTTTATTTCGTTTACGAACGAAAAGCACACTGCTGCAGACTTCGCTAAAAATATCACTGAGCGAAATCGCTTTTCTTTTTTTCTTCTTTTTACGTGCACACACGCTGCTGGAATCGCCGATGTTACGATGGTTGCTTTAGCTCGTTGGCGTCCGTTAACTTTGTTCGATGAAATATCGTTCGCCTGATAGAATCGTACGTCCCGTACATAGCAAAACTCGAACGGTGCAATTATTCTATTTGTAGAAACGAGCTAATCTTTTAGAAACTTCAGTTACAGTAATGTCTCCCTAATTCGCGCTCAGAGTGCACGCAGAAATGGACAATTTGGGAATAGGAGATACGATTATTCGAGCCTTGCAGCTCGTTTTTATAGTTGTTGACAATTCGTAACTACAAAAACGAAGAGCAAGACCCGAATAATCGTATTTCCACTTCCCAAATTATCCATTTTTGTGGACAACCTGAGCGTCAATTAGGGAGACATTACTGTACTGTTCGAGCGATACGACACGTTTATTTACATCTTCTCTGATATAAAAGGTAATTCATTTTATTATCCTATGCGACCTAAACTGAACTTTCAAAACGATATAAACGGACCTTCGAGCATTTAATAGAAACAGCTACAAAAATCGTCTTAGTATTTACCGTGCAACGATTAAAACATCCCTAATCGCAGTTATTCAAAAATGAAGATAATCGCGAAACCTTTTGCAAGCATCCACCTAAACGAGAATTTACTCACCTTGAATTTTTTGTATGCTACATTTTTATTCATATTGTTATAAATAAGAATATTATTCAATATTATATTGAATATTATTATAATATATAATATATTATTATATATTATATTATATATTATTATTATTATTATTATATATTATTTATATTATAATATATATAATATATTATTATTATATTCAATATTATTCAATCAGTAATTTCTCCCTAATTCGCGCTCAGATTGCGTACAAAAAATGGACAATTTGGGAAGAGGAGATACGATTATTCGAGCCTTGCAGCTCCTTTTTATAGTTGTTGACAAATCGTAACTACAAAAACGAAGAGCAAGACCCGAATAATCGTATTTCCACTTCCCAAATTATCCATTTTTGTGGACAACCTGAGCGTCAATTAGGGAGACATTACTGTACTGTTCGAGCGATACGACACGTTTATTTACATCTTCTCTGATATAAAAGGTAATTCATTTTATTATCCTATGCGACCTAAACTGAACTTTCGAAACGATATAAACAGACCGAGCATTTAATAGAAACAGCTACAAAAATCGTCTTAGTATTTACCGTGCAACGATTAAAACATCCCTAATCGCAGTTATTCAAAAATGAAGATAATCGCGAAATCTTTTGCAAGCATCCACCTAAACGAGAATTTACTCACCTTGAATTTTTTATATGCTACATTTTTATTCATATTGTTATAAATAAGAATATTATTCAATATTATATTGAATATTATTATAATATATAATATATTATTATATATTATATTATATATTATTATTATTATTATTATTATATATTATTTATATTATAATATATATAATATATTATTATTATATTCAATATTATTCAATCAGTAATTTCTCCCTAATTCGCGCTCAGATTGCGCACAAAAAAATGGGCAATTTTGGAAGAGGAGATGCGATTATTCGAGCCTCGCGGCTCGTTTTTACAGTTACCGAATGTCAAGTATAGTTATCTCGAATAATCGTATCTCCTCTTTCCAAATTGTCCATTTTTTTTTTTTTTTTTTTTTTGTGCGACAAAAGAGCGCGATTTAAGGAGAAATTAACTATATTCGTTCTAGTTGCGCAAAGATAGTATAAATGCGAATGTTTGTGTCAACAGGATACGGCGCAATACTCGTGGCCGCGGCGGTCATCATCTTCCTGATGGCGCTGTCGTTGCTGGTGAGGTTCGTCATGGAAAAAAGCCTCTGGAGACGCTAGGAGATGCCGAGGATACGTCGATTTCCCGACGCGGGGAACGCTTTTCTCCATTCCCGATCCGGACTGAATCTAGAGTAAGCGTTATCACGGGTGTAATTCCCTCCGCGTCAACGCAAATTGCAAGTATAATTAGAACGCGATTGCTGTCGCCTTTTGTCTCGCCTCGGAACAGAATGCTCGCGAGTCTGCAGTCCTGTAAATCGTAAGTGCAATATTACATGCATGTATCCTCCGAGATCCATGCATTGCATATCGCGCGAATGCCATTTCGCGGTTCGACATTAGTCCTTAAACCTAATGTACTTGTATAGTGCGTAATTTTTTACTTCTATTTGGTATTTTGTAACTGTGTAAGAAATAGAGAATCTGATATTTTAAGAGACCTCTTCCTGTTTTATTTGAACCGTTTTTCTTCCGCTTTCTATCCTAGTGATTCGACGTTTTAAATGAACGTTTGCTTGGAAGTTTAATTACTTGCCTTGTAAGATGTTGGTATAAATTTTAATTTATACAGCAGAGATGTTTTTACGCAACGGAACGTTATTTCTATTACAAAGAATTTCAACATTTCTAAAACGATGTAATGCATCTTTCTAAGTAAAGCCTTGAAATAATTTGCGCACTTGTCGCAGATCTGCGTATGCGAGTGTTTAAAAAAGATCAAGGTTATGTCAAGATTATATCAAGTTTTTTTATTAAGAAGTTCACACACACAACTACTTGTCTTGTAAAATGCTGGTATAAATTTTAATTTATACAGTAGAAATGTTTATATGCAATGGAATATTATTTCTATTACAAAGAATTTCAACATTTCTAAAACAATATAATATAATAACAATATAATAACAATATAACAATATAATAACAATATAATAACAATATAATAACAATATAACAATATAATAACAATATAATAACAATATAATAACAATATAATAACAATATAATATAACAATATAATGCATTTTTCTAAGCGACTTGAAATAATTTGCGCACTTGTCGCAGATCTGCGTGCGCGAGTGTTTAAAAAAGATCGATAAATTCTGAAAACTGATGAATCAGAATCTTATATGCATCGAAAGAGAACTCTTTGTTGTGACAAAAAGCGTCGTATTTCCGTAACTCCGAGCTCAAATATCTCGTCACACTGGATACTGTAAAACAATATTAATCATTGCGTCAATCGTCGAGACGAAGAAGATTACTTTCCGTTCCGTCAACGAGTTGACGTATCGACAACCGTATCGCCTGCCTGACTCCATTATCTACTTCTTTGCAATCTTGTTTTTGCCGCATTCGTTCCGGGAGGTTAATTAAATGAGTAACGTGCGAGAATTCTCCATAAATGTTTATTCCACGTCGCATTGCACGGCACGCCGGAAACCTCGATTATCCGGATTTTCTACGGATGCCGAGAAGGTGCCGTCTCTTTATCGCAAATGAACGGTCGGTCGACAAATCACCTTCGCGACACGACGATACGAAGATTAAATATTTTTGTTGATCCAATATTACGCTCGCGGGAAGATCCGATGGTTGCGTTGGATGTGCAAACATTTGCCTGTTGACATTCGGTCGTGGTCGGCGGTCTGGCTGCTTTCAAAGATCCTGTGATTCTACTTAAAAACTTCTCTGGTTATCCAACCTCGGCAGGGACCAGCGTTACGCAATCGTTTTCTAAACGCTATCACCCTTTTTTAAATTACCCAACCTATTGCTCATTTTCTCTGCCATCAGTGATTTCTGAGAATTTTTCAAACCATAAGAGTTATTGGAATAATTCTCACGTAGAACGTTTCTTTATTCTCTTCTAAATATATATATATATATATATATATAACGAAACGCGTTCTCTTTAATAACATCGTAAAGATCCAAACATTTTTAAAAATTGTTTAAACAGAGTGGAGCAGCTTCGGCGCATCAATTTTCTCAGATTATCTCTTCTTCTCAAATTGCTCGTTTTTTAAACGCCTATCACCCCTTTTTTAAATTACCCAACATAAAACCCATTGCTCCTTTTCTCTGCCATCAGTGATTTCTGAGAATTTTTCAAACCATAAGAGTTATTGGAATAATTCTCACGTAGAACGTTTCTTTATTCTCTTCTAAATACAACGAAACGTTCTCTTAAATAACATTTGTAAAGATCCAAACATATTTAAAAATTGTTTAAACAGAGTGGAGCAGCTTCGACGCATCAATTTTCTCAGACTACCTCTTCTTCTCAAATTGCTCGTTTTTTAAACGCCTATCACCCCTTTTTTAAATTACCCAACATAAAACCCATTGCTCCTTTTCTCTGCCATCAGTGATTTCTGAGAATTTTTCAAACCATAAGAGTTATTGGAATAATTCTCACGTAGAACGTTTCTTTATTCTCTTCTAAATACAACGAAACGTTCTCTTAAATAACATTTGTAAAGATCCAAACATATTTAAAAATTGTTTAAACAGAGTGGCGCAGCTTCGGCGCATCAATTTTCTCAGACTATCTCTTCTTCTCAAATTGCACGTTTTTGTGCACAATCTGAGCGTCAATTACGGAGAATTTACTGTAATTCTTAAGTTTGCATTTCGCTGTAACTACGCTCAGTGGCATCTGTCACTTATTGTTTATAAGTGATGCTGACGCGTTTAATAGAGGCGTCCAGACATTTTCTAATGATAATGCTTTCTCCATTTTAGATTCTATTTAGTCCCCGGATGCGTGTTTAGCGAGTTTAATTGTCTCATTACGGATTCAAGTGAATTTAATACGCGGCTACGTGCGGAATCGACTCGATGCAGTCTGACTCACATGCTCCTGATGTAAACAGGCAGATGCCCGGCAGTCAGTATCCGCCTGTGCGACGAAGGTTGCTTTTCGATGGAAACCTACTGCCATGCTATGCGCGTCTCGTTAATTGCTCGTCCAACGTTTTATCATAACACATCTGCTGTCGTTTTTTACACGGAATTGTAATTTTCTCGTGGCCTCGACAGTCCGTCAATACCGTCGCATATCCGTTTAGGTGAAGTTACGGGAGCACTCGACGAAGAAACGACAGAATTAAACCCTGCGTGGAATCCGCGCGAAACAGAAGTGCCGTCGAAATCGATTTTCTTTTCTTGATCATTTTAATGCGATTGAAATAATGTAAATGCAAGGTTTTCGGTCCGAATGCATAAATTCCGCGGTCTATCGATGAGTAACGAGAATAAAATGGTAACTACCGTGGGCGAGAAGAAACACAGCGAAAAACAAGTGATCCGTTAGAACGAGTCGCTCTTGGCCAGACAAATTAAATCTCCGCCATTTATCTCGCAATTTAGCATCCGAAAAAGCTTCCGCGGTGCCGCGCAGTTTCAAGATTAAAAATCTATCGTTCCAGTCCAGGAACACGCGCTAGTCCCTCACCGCAGCCAGAGTAATTCTACTTTAAAAGTCCAATCAGCGGCCGATGGGTATCGAGGAGATTCAATTAAATAAAAACCGTTCGCAGGATCATTTTGCTGTTTCGCGGAACGCATTTATCAAATATTGAAACATTTTTCCGTACCGCAGGATCGTGCAATTCATTTGTGCCTCCATATCCAAAAATCTACTTAGTCGAATCGTGTATTCCGCTTCGAATTACACGCGCGCACGATCGAGCGGGTATACAACGGCGCGACAACAGGGAAATGATTTTATAATCGAGACACTTAATTCAGGGCTGTTTTTAATCGCTGGAAATTCTGAACGAGTTTCGCAATATCCGGAGAGGTGTCCTAGGGTATAGAAAAAAAAGCAAATATCGTCGACAAAATGAGATGCACTCTGACGAGAGAGAGCGAGAGAGAGAGAACGAGAGCGAGAGAGAGCGAGAGAGCAAGAGAGAGAGCGAGAGAGAGCGAGAAAGAGCGTGAGAGCGAGAGGGAGAGCGAGAGCGAGAGTGAGAGAGAGAGCGCGAGAGAGGGAGAGAGAGAGCGCGAGAGAGGGTGAGAGAGAGCGAGAGAGAGAGGGAGAGCGAGAGAGCGAGAGAGGGAGCGAGAGCGAGAAAGAGCGCAAGAGCCAGAGAGAGAGCGAGAGAGAGAGAGCGAGAGAGAGCGAGAGAGAGCGAGAGAGAGAGGGAGAGCGAGAGAGCGAGAGAGGGAGCGAGAGCGAGAAAGAGCGCGAGAGCCAGAGAGAGAGCGAGAGAGAGCGAGAGAGAACGAGAGAGAGCGAGAGAGAGAGGGAGAGCGAGAGAGGGAGCGAGAGCGAGAAAGAGCGCGAGAGCCAGAGAGAGAGCGAGAGAGAGCGAGAGAGAGCGAGAAAGAGCGCGAGAGGGAGAGCGAGAACGAGAGAGAGAACGAGAGAGAGCGAGAGACAGAGACAGAGACACCGTGACTGCAATCGCCATCAGCGGTTTTATACGTCGCGGTGCTTAACTCTGATAAAGTCGGCTTGACGCCGGTGACCAAACACCGGTTGTC
Source organism: Megalopta genalis (assembly GCF_051020955.1). Taxonomy (NCBI): domain Eukaryota; kingdom Metazoa; phylum Arthropoda; class Insecta; order Hymenoptera; family Halictidae; genus Megalopta; species Megalopta genalis. Next base: position 13,164,237 of record NC_135013.1, read on the forward strand.
CCTCAGGCGAGGATCCAAGCAATGCGCCACCGGGGAAATTAGCCGGCAAAATAATTAATGGAGCAAGCTTTTACTTGACGTCCGCCGCGCCGCGGAGCCCGATATTACGAGCGGGCCGGCGTACCCCTAAACAAATGCGCTGCAAAATTGTTGATTCGCGCTAAGCACTCTCCGGAGTCTTCATCGTTTCACGAGAACCAGGCCCGCCCCTGAAACAGAAAATATTATCGCTGCAACTGCGTTGTGGATCGTCCTGCTGCAATTGGTTCACTCGCCTGCATTCGGTCCGCGTATCAGCGCGGAGGTCATTGAGCAAATTTTATTTGTGGCTGTGCCGTCCAAAAAATATTCCATTCGTTTGTTTCGGTGAAGGGGCACATGGGTGGAAAAGATTTTCAAATTTGTTTTTTCAAGAGTTCGATTTTTCCTCTCGAAAAATATTCTATCGACATACGGCGGCTGCGAAAAGACTCTCATCATTCGAGCCTCGAAAAATTGTCCTCGTTGGAATCACTATAATCTATAAGACAAATATCGTGCAACGGCAAATTTAAAATCGTTTCAATGCTTAATTTGCAAGATTTAGTAAGTATTGAAGACCCTCGAAAATCGTAGAAATTAAAACGTCTACGAAAACGTTGCAGAATTTTTGTCGAAACTGAAATGACCACAGATTGAAAAATTGAAATTTTCTCTTCACAACGTACGTGAGGTGTGTCGTTAACTGTAACAACGCATGGTTATTTTTTTTTTCAAAATGCGCAACGCAAACTATAACATTGTTAAAAGTTTATTCGTTTACAAAATTCACCTAGCGCAGCCTTGCGGCTCGTTGTCGCGTTGACAATCGGTAGCTAGAATAATGAGCCGCGAGGCTCGAATAATCGAATAATCTCCTCTTCCTGAATTATCCATTTTTGTTTCGAGGCTGAGCGTCGATTAGAGAGAATTTACTGTACACGGATGAAACGACTTGTACCATTTCGACGAGAGATTTCGGAAAATCGCGACGGCTCGATCGATCGATCACGGCCCGTTCCACAGAGATTTGTTAATTTTCCACTGATCGTGGATGTTTCTCTCGTTACAGTCTGTCATGCGGTAACTGTTTTTATTACGACGATGTCGCACGGCAATGGAAGTGGATTGGTCGCGCAGCCCGCGGACGGATACTCTATCGATTTTGATGTTTCATTAACTCTCAGTACGTAACGAACAAATTGATTCGCGTTCCCGTAGTATGTCAACCGAAATATCAGTTTCGCGAAGCCCCGGGGCGACGCGAGTTGGCCCGTACCAGGAGCGGTTTTCGAGCGGGTTTCGAGCGGACCAAAGCGGACCGGGGCCGGTTCGCTATTGGATTTTTTCTTCCGGTTCCCCGGGCCAGCTTCCGGTCCGCGTAAAAAACCAAAGAACGAGTGTCATACGTCCTGGAAATGGCACGAAAAACAGCGATCCCGTTCTTCGCGTGATTTATCGGCGAAGTTGTTCGAAGCGAAACATGAATCCCCGATTCTGTAACAATGATTCATGGCAATATAAAGCGGGCGCAATAAAATCCTTCGCAACTTCAACGCGCGGGGGTGGAAAAAGGCAGCACGATGGTACTGCCGCGCCGACCTGCAATCCATATCTTCTTCCTTTTGTCTGTTTCCCTTTTTTTTGCGGGAGCTTAACCGATTATCTTGTCATCTATGCTACAGCCTCAGTGATTAGAACTTCGTGGTTCACAATTTTCTACAGATCCTTATGCGAAATCGAATTTTTCTGCACGATGGTAATCTCTTTGTATTATAACAACGTGTCAGACTAGTCCTAAGGATTTCTATCGCAATATATTGCATATGAACTACATATGAATGTTACTGACTTCTTTGACATAAAAATGAAATAATAATTTCTCTATCGTCAATAGTTGTATGTTACAATCGATGTAGAATTCAGAGCTGAAACTTTTTCTATACTCATTTCATAAAAAACTAGTCGGTCTAACATCTCAAAAAAATTCAAGTCCTTTGAACCAATTTTAACCCTTAGAGGAGGAGAGGAGCGCCTGAGATAAAGGAAGTTTTATTTTGAGCGGAAAAGATTACACGTCCTTGCGAATGCATTTGATTTTATTTATTTTATAAATATACATTTTCCTATTGTAAATAAAAGATAAATTTTAAATTCTCTAATTTACCATGGTGCGATATCTTTGGTAACAATTTCCCATGTGCATTCTGGGTTTACTTGGACAAGTGTCAGAGTATTCGCTTTGCCAAATAGAGTTACTAGATATTTCTTTCATGTTTAAAACATTTTCTGCGTAATTGTTGGTTTCCTTTATAATTTCATTTACCGATTCGTCCGTGAAAAATAATTTAAAATATTGTATCGGCTGTTCAATGTTTGTAGGAACTTGTGGTCCAACAACCTGTGACAATACACTAAAAGGTATTCTATCTGGAATATGTAATTCTTCCGTAACATCGCGCCATTCATCCAAGTCTTGTAACGAATCTTCGCTTTCACTTTCAATAATTCTCATTCTTCGTCCCTTTGGTAGTATAATTTCGCTATTACTACTCGAAGCGTCAGGATCATAACCAACATTGTCTTCCACAATGTCTTTTAACTCTTCAAAATCAAATACGTCTTCGGTATCGCTCGGCTCTCAATTCTCATCGTAATATTTATTTTTCTCCACGTTGCTAACCATAGAAAAGATCAAAAAATGGTACAGACTTTGCACGTTTTAACTACAGATAACAATTGCTAACGCCGACGATAACGTATGCTAAAAGCATTTGGCTCCGCAGCGGAGCCTTCGGAGTTACGGAACAAATGATAAATGTCTCCGTAACGGAGCCCTCGGAGCGCTAAGAGTTAAAAAAGTTATTCCGATTGAAAAGGCGTTAACGTGCTTTCCAAGGCGACTGTACATTGGCCTGTAAGATTGACGAGACTGAATTTGTTTAGACATTCTAAGGTTTGTATTAAAATATACGCTTGAATCGACAAATTTTCTCAAACAGTTTCTACGTCCGAGTCTTTATAATTTCAACAATGTAAAAAGGAACAATGTGAATTCGGTCGGTGGGACCGGCACAGTGGGTTTAGCGTTAATAGCTTGAGAACAATGTTTTTACTGTTCTGTGTCCCTGATAGTGAAGGAAGTAAGCAGGAGAGAAGAGGCAGAAAGGGAAAGGAAGGTCGAGCGGAGGGTACAGGTAGTGGTAATCGCGAGGGAAACCATTAAGGGCTGTTTCTGAAGCTTATCGTGGCCGCGCAGCAAGAGCGGGAAAGCATGGAGGACTCGGGCCATTCAATTGTCGTGATAACGTTGAGATCCGAGTCAAGGCGCATCAGACTTGCCCGGAAACGACCTCGTCGAACTGCTTCCTGCCCGTTTAGTCTTCCCTTCTCTAGTCCCGACGTCCACCGTCGCTTCCGACTTCGCGCCCTCTGCCAAGTTTGCGTCGAAAACAAGGAATTCCTCACCGAACTGTACCTCGCGCCCCGAGGAGACGTCAATTCTACCAATTAGAACTTATTTCTTCCACGAGATTCATTACGCGATCATTATGACGTCCGATCGTTCTCTTTACGCTCTTCCACGTTAAATTTTAATTTCAGTCCGGGAACAGAATGAAGATTACTTTACGATCAATATTTGTGGTGATGTAAAAGAATGATTTTTTACACCTCAAAAGAACATCGTACTAGCTTCGGGATTGATTTTTGTATATCTTTTACAGATTTCTGTAGCATTTTATAATTCTATAGAAATATAATAGAAATATATAATTCAGAAATCTATAGAATTTTATACAGGCGCCAAAAATATTTGAGCGTGTGTTCTGCAATTCCCTTAAAATCAATTTTTGCACTGTGAATGAATGTCAAAGAATCACATCATATCTTGGAAAACGTGTAATCGCTGCTGACTTTATTTTTATGTATTTTTTAAAAGAATTCCAGGCTCTGCACAATTTTTGAGTTTGTATTCCTCAACTCTTTCGGGTGTAAACTTTCTGTTAGGACGAAGATTTCTGTGAGATCAATGATTGGCGAAAATATTTTTGTATATTTTAAAAATTGTATACACAGATTTCGAAATCGATTTTTAAATGTACCCTCGAGAATTCTTAATTAAATTGAAATTTGCTTGATTCTGAAAAAGTCTGATTATCAGCGTGGAAGGTACCGCTGACGACATTCATTAATAGCACTTAGATTAAATTTAATATGTATTAAAACCATTGGCGTTGTTTTAACGTTTATAATACCACGATGTGCCACGGAGAGCGTTAAAAAAGATTGGACACTTCCTGGTCCAGGAATGTATTCGTTAAATTCGAGATTAGGGCGTTATCAGCGGCAGACGCGGCAAGCACCGCGAATAGGTGTCGTCCCTGTTGCTTATCGCCGGCAAATACAAATAAGGACAGTTGAACTTCAGCAATTGAATTTGTAAGTCGCGTCCCCCGTGAAACACAGTCTCGTTTACGGTAACAGTAGAGATAGGTGGAGGAAATCGCGCGATGCAGGAAACGTTAGCGCCGGCAACTTCCCCCGCACCCAAAATATCGCGAGGAATTTCAAGTTCCATCGTTCCGATCCTAATCAGTTATTCCGCGACGCAGCCCGCGATTTTCATCTGGATTGCTCCTCCTTCACATTGTTTCAAGCTTCCCCAATGGGCCCCAGTCACTAGCAATTCCCTTGAAACCTTCCTTTACCGACTACATATCGAAATCTCGAAGAAATCTCGAGCAGTGGAAACGAGCGAGCCTTTCGCGCCAGAAATGTTCCTGCGAAAGTATTTTGCCTTCGTTACATTACATAATTGGAAACTTTGTCGCTTGGTCCTACGACTACAGTAATAACGAGTCTCGCGGCTTGTTTTTATAGTTACCGATTGTCAACAACCATAAAAACGAGCCGCGAGGCTCGAATAATCTCCTCTTGCGCAATCTGAGCGCGAATTAGAAAGAAATTACTGTACCGTGATTTTTAGATCTGTGTCAAAATCAATACTGATTCGCGCCGATTTCACGCCAATTCATTATTGCAAGTAATCAAAATTATTTCGTCTTATTTTTTTTAGTCCCGAGTTAATAGTAAAACCTGCGTAAGACAGTGAGTGTTCAAGAATGGATATGTAAATATAGTAAATTCTCCCAAATTGACACGCTCAGATTGTATAGAAAACTAGACAATTTGGGAAGAGGAGATAAGAGATATGGCTCGTTTTTATAGTTCCTGACAATCGGTAACTGTAAAAACGAGTCGCAAGTCCGGAATAATTGTATCACCTCTTCCCAAATTGTCCATTTTTCCGTACAATCTGAGCGTCAATTAGGGAGAATTTACTGTACTGTAAAACCTCCAATTATCCGGACTTTCAGTGTCAAAATTATCTATTATTCGGACACGTTCCATACACGTTATTAAATACATTTTTATTGTAATATATTAAACAAACTAAACGTCAATAGGATTTCTCGAACACGAGAAAACTTAAACTGATATTTCCTATGGAGTGAACGACTTTGATATTGTGGGAATTTTTGCAGTTAATATTCAGCATTTAACGTGTCAACGAATTGTTCCTCACAGGTCATCCTGGTCGACAGATTTCAGCTCGCAACTCCTGAAGGGATCAATTGCGTTGATCTCCGTTCTCAAATCCAGCACGAAGATGCCGGCGCAATCGGCGTGTGTTTCGGCCCGAACAAGGTCAATCCACGAGATGAAAAATAAATTTGCAGAAGTTTGCGTGTTGGTCTAATATTCGAGGAAACAGTTGCGAGTCGGAGGATTCGCACGCCGGTTGCATGGGTCCGTACACACGCAATATAGCGGTACGTATCCGTGAACAAACAGTGAACGCATTCCCGCCTGGCTCGCTCTCCCTGCGGCCCTTTCTCCCTTCGAGAGGGAGAACGAGAGAGATAGGGAGAGAGAGAGAGAGAGAGAGAGAGAGAGAGGGCAGAGATTGCAAGTAGCGCCGTTCGCGGGATAAATCATTCATACATAGCCAAATCTCATATCGGTTTCTGATCCTCCGGCTATGACGGCCTTTGAAACGCCTCTCCTTGCCGCCAACCCCCGGTTCAATCCCGGGGCCGGGCTCTGTTTATTGTTACGTCGCATTTATGCATGAACCGGCCGCGATGCCATTGTCACGGACACATGACGAACCATAGTCCGACGGACAGAGGGTTAGCGGCTCGACCCGACTCGGCCCGTCCCGGCTCGGTCCGGCACTGCACGGCCCGACCTGTCCTTTTTGCCCCCCGGAAGTTGGTAACGGTGAAAATCGAGGCAGAGTTATTGGGCCAAAACGGAAATCGATGCCACTCCGCGCTCGTCGGCGAACGTACAGTCTGTTTCATAAGACCCTGGACGTTAGAAACACTCGAATTTCATTTAGAGGAGACTTATGACTACGACGTGACTTCTTCGCTGTTTTTTTTGGGATCAAGCCTGCAGGAGCCGTTCTATGCTTTTCAGTGGAACTTCGGTGTTTATTACTTCGTTTCGTGGCTTGATGATTTCACGGAATCTGGCCGAGCAAATGCGAGAAGAATAATCTCGATTCGCGTATGGTTTCGTCTTCGAGGACATTCAAAGATCCGTTTTGTTTGTATTAGAGGTTCTGCACAAAAATGGACGATTTGGAAAGAGGAGATACGATTGTTCGAGCCTTGCGGTTCGTTTTCATAGTTACGAATTGTCAACGACTATAAAAAACGAGCTGCAAGGCTCGAACAATCGTATCTGCTCTTCCCAAATTGTCCATTTTTGTGGACAATCTGAGCGTCAATTAGAGAGACATTACTGTATTTTGGTGAGATACGATTTGCCGTTGTAGCACTTGTGTTTCCGAACGATATCCATTATTGGATTTTTAGTGGAAAATTATGGGAATATAGAAAGTTCGAACGTGTCGCAACAGATAACTGGTTCATGAGACGTTGCGGGATATTTTTCATTCAAATGAATAAAAGTGATGAATAAAAATCGTGAGCCAACGTTTAAGGACTTGTTACAAACGGAAAAATTTGTCTGTAATCTGAATTTGTAATATTTCAAGAGGCAAAGAAGTACTCTAATTCTCAGTTGTATCCTACAAGAAAATGCAATCTATTATATCAAATAGTTAAGATGATGTATGTGAAAGTAACAGCTTCAGGCTTTAAAAATCGATCATTGATATACTGTCATACGATAGACAGTCAGCAAGTTACTGTTTCAAATTTAGTATTTGTTTAACTTTATGGATCAGTTTATTTTGCTCTCTGTCAACGTCATCAAGCACGGGCCACAGAAGATGTATAGAGATTTCCACAATGATGTTGATGTCTCCAATCACCACAATATTATTCGGCAGTACAGCCAAGACACAAATTGATTTCTCTGAGTCTAAAGCGAACGAACTCGCCTCTCGTTACAAAAGTCGCGTCGAGCGATGAAAAACGCGCGACTTTTAAGCCAATTTCAAGGTGACTCGTTAAATATACACGTGAGTCGACAGTATCGTTCGGCGATAGCCGGAGAGCCAATCAGTTGTCGAAATAAACATCGAGAGGGCAATTAAAAGATATACTGCTTAATTAAACCGAAACAGAGCAAGAAACAAAGGTACGTCGGGAACGTCGAGAGTCAAGGGAGTTGGATAGAGAGGGGAAGATCGGAAGACCGACGGGCACAAATTAAAAGAAAATTCCATTAAACGGAATTCCGTTTTTTTCCCGGGCAGCTCGCCGACCGTATTACTTCTTCTTCGTCTTCAATTTCTAGCGGTTACGCTACTTTCGAGTGCGGTCCCCTCGAATTAAACTTTAAATTGCTCACAGTCACCGGGAACAAGGGTCTACCTGAAAAATAAATACAAGAACGTCACGGGGGTGTGGGTGGCGGCTGCCTTAAGAAAACCGAGCAAGGGAGAGAGAGAGGAGGGGGAGAGAGAGAATGAGAGAGCCGGTCCGAGCTCGTGGCGAGGGGCGGCTGATGCACATGAGGGGGTTAGGCGGCCGCCACCGGTTCCCGGCAGTTAATTATCCGACATGAAAGGAAACGTCGTCGGCCGCTTTCACCGCTCTCGAGTCTCGCTACCCCCGCGTGCCATCGAGTTCTTGTTCACCTCGTCCGGCGACCTTGAGTGCCCGCACCCACCGAGCCACCCCGTCTTCGTCACCTGTGAGCCTCCACCGTTCCCTAATCCGATGAAAAGGTTACGCTCAAGCCCCGTGAACAGCCGACACGTGAATGGGACCTGGCGAATCTGTCCACGAAATACACCAATTTATATTAATTTAGTTTACCGTACAGACGACGCAACGCGCTTTCGACGCGTACGTTTCGACGGAAATTCGTTTTCTAATTATCTTTGGATCGGTTTCGTTTCGTTTCCTCGGAATTCTGAACAAGAATCTAGTTTTCGGTAACAAAATTCGTCTGCGACGAAAAACATTCTGGCGATCTCTTCCTTTTGTACGTGATTTGGATCTTTTAACCCTTTCGGTACGAGCGCGCTGTCCGCCGTGACACTCCCACTGTACAGGGTGCTGGCCAGTCCACTTTTGTACGAAGATTTTCATAAGCGTTAAGTAATAACTGTGCTTAATCCGTTTCTAAATCTTTTGTGTCCTGTAAACATTCTGCAAAGGGCCTACGATATGTTAAAATCTATGAACAAGTTTCGAACAAAAATGTAACCTGAAATTTTGTTTAATCAATTCAGATCAAACGACAATTATACATGTAAATCTTCCATGGCTGATGCTTCATTAACACTAGATTTACTCGTTGCACTTCATTTACGCTAGATTTAATCGGCTACTTTGTTTCTCTTTATGAAGGTAACAATAATATATTCATTCGTTTTTGGTACAATATTTATCTCAAGAAATCAATGTATTGAATAAATTTCTCGTTAATGTATCCTTGCAGCCTTAATAATCGTGAATTAAAAGATTAAAAACCCGTCATTCTGACGGGACCCGTAAACCTATTGTTAAGCATTGATGTCTAGCTTTTATCAGAACTTCAGTAATAATAAGAATAATAGCTCTTTTGACGTCTTTTTCGCACGGGAGAGTTTTTCATATCTACGACATTTATTTTCTTGATAAAGTATTGGAACTCTTCGCATCTTTTCTGATTACTTTATAGGTTCAATTAGAACCGCTACTTTAACAATAACACATTAGATGTCATTGTCACATGGTGTTGGCACATTCGGTGTACAGATCATGGTCGAAGAATGGAAGGACAGTCGAGAAAGAATCGATCGGATATCGAAACGACGCTGAACTATTCCGTGTACACTTGTATCCCGGTATCACGGAGAACGCTGTGTTTGCACGGATTAACTTTGATCTAACCGTGCAGTGGCCCCCCGCGCCACTGTAATGTCACACCCCAGTGGTTTTCCTCGAGTTCGCGAAGAGAAACACAGAGGGTTAACTTCGGTTTGAATTAATAAACGAGGCTTTGCTTCTAATACCGGGCTTAACTCAGTTTAGTTTGTCGATCGGCCTGTGTAGCACCAAACTGTAATCCGATTTTGCAGATTGTGCTCAATACGATACACCGGGCGCTGGTTCGTCGCGGCATATTTCGCTCAGGTTCTCTCTCTCTCTCTCTCTCTCTCTCTCTCTCTCTCTATCTATCTCTATCTCTATCTCTATCTCTATCTCTGCGCAAGAATCAATCAGCGCTCTCTTTCATCCCCACCAGCATTTATCATCCACCGAATTGTCAACCGTGATTGTTTCCTTGAATAAATTCGTCGCGTGTATTCCTACTCGTAGACTCTAACTCCGAACATCCCTGCAATATCAAGATGGAAAATTAAACGAAACCAATGAAATGAAGGTCGTTTAACAACCAGTTTGCTGTGGCGCCTCCTTTTCAAAGCGCGCACCTATGTGTGTCGTGAGAATCAAGCGACGACGAGTATACTCGTCAAACACACAGTAAGTGTCGCTGTTGAAATATTGGATCGAAAATACGGTTTTATTTTATAAAATTAACAATTTCATTACTAGTGTTTACTTATTCACTCAACATTAACATATACTGCATACATAATAAACGAAAAACGCAAGAAAAATGAAATACTTATGAAAGTTAAAGATTCAAATCGCTGCATTAGAGTGGTATTCAGCAAAGCAAGATACGATACTTAATGGTACATTGCATGTCGATCACGAATGTCGCGAATTATTCATATAATTATTCATATGTTTTATTTGTTTGTTTTATTCTGGTCTCGCCTCAAAATATTCCAAACATCTTGAAATTTCAGAATATGTTTTTGTTTTCACAAAAATTACAATTTAAACAGCCAATGGTCACTACTTTTTACGCACGACGAGCATACTCGTTATAACACAAAATACTGCCACTTCTCCACGACGGGTATATTCGTCAAACACACTTAACTGGTTAAAGCCGTTTTCGAATCTATTCGTGGCGGGCTTTGACTTCATTTTCCTGACGAATATCAAATTTTTCGGGCGAATGACACTCGTGTTTCTTCATAGAAGATAGGATACTCTAATTTCTAATCGTTAGTTTTTAATAATAATTAGTTATCCAGCACCGAACGTGTTAAATATCGCTATGTTTGGAATTAAGGAGGTGAAACGTGCATCTACAGGTTTTCAAACGAACTAAACAAGCAAGCGACAGTTACACGATACGCGTACAATTGAAATAAAAACTCATCGTCTCAAAATTTACAACCGCTACAGAATGTTCTGCACACCGTGAAGAACGTTGGTCATCCGAATATCGGGCACGGGTAACCAACAGTCCCACGGAAGACGTTAATTCCCGAAACACCCTCCCACCTGGGGATCGACGCGGTCGTATCGAGCCGGGACCGTAGAAGAATTCAGCGCCAGCAATTATTCAGGTTTTCCAGACGATCCCCCAGGCCGCTCCCGTCCCCCGGACGTTCATAAAATCAAATCTGTCTGCCGCAGCGGAGCGGCAGAACCACGTGAAAGTCCGTAAGAAGTGGGGGGCCCCGGAGCCGTAGTCCGGAACCCCCCCTCCCCCTCCTTCGTTCTTAAACCTGGTCCTCCTCGGCAGGTTGCGCAAGATGCGAAAGTTTCTTCCGCGAGGAAAGTTTTGAATATTCAATACTCGCCGTGGCACGAGCGCAACGCGTCTCGACGTCGTCGGGGGGTTGCTAGAGGAAGGGGTAGCAGACGGTTGGTTGCGGGTACCGGAGAGCAATTTCATTTTTCCTATTTTGTTCGCGGCGGATTCGGCGATGCTAGGCACAGCCTACCAAGAATCGAGAGGAGAGAGAGAGGAGGAGGGAGAGAAAGAAAGAGAGGGAGAGAGAGAGCGAGAGAGAGTGTGAGAGAGCGAGAGAGAAAGCGATAGAGAGCGGGAGAGAGCGAGAGAGAAAGCGATAGAGAGCGGGAGAGAGCGTGAGAGAGCGAGAGAGAAAGCGATAGAGAGCGGGAGAGAGCGAGAGAGAAAGCGATAGAGAGCGGGAGAGAGCGAGAGAGAAAGCGATAGAGAGCGGGAGAGAGCGTGAGAGAGCGAGAGAGAAAACGATAGAGAGCGGGAGAGAGCGAGAGTGAGAGCGAGAGAGCGGGAGAGAGTGAGAGAGAGCGCGAGAAAGAGCGTGAGAGAGCGAGAGCGCGAGAAAGAGCGAGAGGGAGCGGGAGAGAGCGAGAGAGAGCGGGAGAGAGAAAGAGAGGACCAGGGTATTTTCTATTCACGGTGCGTCTGGGATCCCGCAGCTAGCCCCCTCTCACTCCTTCTTCAACCCCCGCGAGATCCTCTGGCGAGACACGTCGAGCCAGGTCTCCGGGAGGGTTAGATGTTTTCGATGAATCGATTCGAGGGTACTTCCGCTATGCAAACTCTCTTTCCGCCTGGGAGTGCTCCGGCCGATCCAACGCCACCCCTTTGGACAGCCTAGGCGCACTCTCCACCCCTGGACCTCGACGAATCAACGGAGTTAAGGCTGCACCCCATGCGACCGTCCTCAACTTTCGGTAACGAGGTTCCCCTAAATTACTATCAGCCAGTCCCACGGCGTGTGATCTCCAGCCGGTGCGACGATACATCCGGGAAAGAATGAGGATTTTGCGTCTTCGGGAATGGACGTCAGGGTTTGAACCATGATTAGGTTATTTTAGTTAACGACAGTAAGCGTTTACCACTACAGGTTGTTGATGTTAATGTTAATGTTCCTAGATTTTTATGCAAAAATAGTGGTGTAACTTATAAGTTGCATTCTTAAATTACTAATTTTAATAGGAAGACAATGGTGTATCGACATTGTTTAACTTTTTCATAAATACGTAAAATCCGAAGTTTTGTCATTATGAAAACCACCTTTAAAACACTCGTCAAGGTCATCGTGTATTTCTGCAAAAATATATTCATCCGAAAACATTAATACGAGGAAACATTAAGTGTCCAAGTTGCGGAAAAATAGTACTAAAAGTAGCAAGGACTATGTAACAGTTTTAGTTATTATCCGAACTTCTATGTTACTTCGCTTAGCTTGTATTTTCTCGGGACTCTGCTGAAGCAGAAAGTAATGAAATGTGATATTATCGAATTCTTGAAGAGCTTCGAGGCAGCACAGAAAGGAGTGTCAATTAAATCTTTCTTCAAGGTTAAACTGCAGTTTTTTATGCATGTATGAAAAAATCAAAGAATTGAAGACGCAGACCCAAAATTTGTGTTTTACATGAGGATCCTCGGTCTCTTCGCGGCGATAACAATTGAAAGCTCTGCAATGGAATTCGCGATCGGCTGATCGAGCATCGATGACAGAAGCAGCGTCGCAAGCGTCTCGAAATTCTTCCGCGTTCAGGTAATTATGGTTCGGCCCGCCGCAAGCTGATCATCTAATGGAAAATGACGAAGGTGAAAAAGGAGGATCCTGGTGGTGCATGAAAATATAATTAAATCTTGTTCACGCGGTCTGCGGCCTCCGGTGTCCTCCGTCGCTGTTCGGTGTCGTCATATCCGGCTCCGACGCGGCCATCGTCGCCATCTTTGCCACTCGTCCGAGACCTGGAGAGACTGATCTAATTACGGCCAGTGAAATGGAATCAGTATGCTGAAAGGGAACGGCTGGGTAGCGCGATAGTGGCTGACCAACGCGTTGCAACGGTGTACAAGATAAGAGGATACGCGTGTTTTCCTTAAATTTTCTATCAGGACCTCGACTTTTTCTTGCCTACATCGGCGTTTATATTATATTCGATGACGGAACACGCCGTATTGTCTCGAAAGAGCACGACGCCGCAGGTAAATGCTCGCGGAGAGGGTAATTCGATTAACTCGGCGCACTTTGAACGAGAAACGCCCACGCTGGCACCTCCGCGATGCTGTTTAAAGCGCAATCGACGCTCCCCTTTGAGGACGTTTCATGTGTCTCCGGTTTCAAAGTAAATCTTGAATAAGAGACCCAAGCCCTGCACTCTGCCAGCCTTTCCCGATTCACGGCAGAGCGAGGATCGGCGTAGCGCGGAATTTGTCACGGATAAATAGGTAATCCTGCACCGTTCACTCTGGAACGGGCTGCGACGATCGCGCTTCGCGGTATTTGTGAATTCGTCCGACAAAAGCTGCTGTCAACCTTCGCCAATATTCTCGAACGAATGACGGAATTTAAGCATTTCTTTTTTTGTCTATTTATTGTCCCCGATTCTGGTCGCAACTGTTTTCATTCAATTGTGTGCAAGAAATTGCTCAATTGAGTTCTCCTGTTATTAATGTTCTCAAAAATCCTCCAGTACCTTGGTTTCTTGACTTCTTAACCCTTTCGCTACGGCAGCTCCATCCGTCGAAGTACCGTCACTGAACGGAAACCCGCTCCAGAAATATGCACAGTGCGCGTGGTTTCTGTATATATGTTGTTCTAAGTCTTAAATAATAACTGTGCCGAATAAAACAATCGTTGCTCCAATGTAACAAGTATATTTACATTTTTAATTTAAAAAGACTTGCAAAATTATAGGTAACATAGGTATTTATATAATTACAAAGCCTAACGATTAAATGTTTAATATAATTAATAACGAGACAAAAATTATTAAAATATAATAATATGTAAAAACTAATAATATAATTCTGTGTGATATATTTGAAAGCAAGGATCTATACAAAGGCCAACATCGCAATTTTTGCACTCGTACCGCGAATCCGTTCTTTTATCATTTTTGCTACAAATTACACATCTGCGTCTTCTGTATACACTTCATTTCGATGCCGCATATACAGGATGTCCCAAAAATGTCTCGCAATCCGGAAATGGTGGATTCCTTAGGTTATTTGAAGTAACTTTTTCCTTAGCGAAAATGCAAACCGCGGCTTCGTTTACGAGTTATTAATGAAAAACGCCAGGCCGCCGAGCCAATCAGCGGAACTGGGATTCGACCGCTCGACCGCTGGCGCCGTTGGCTCGGCCGGCTCGCGCCAGCTGAGCTGGGATTCGACCGCTGGACCGCTGGCGCCGTTGGCTCGGCCGGCTCGCGCCAGCTGAGCTGGGATTCGACCGCTGGACCGCTGGCGCCGTTGGCTCGGTCGCCTCGCGCGAACCGAACTCGCCTCTTATTGATCACTGTTTTTCGTTGATAACTCGTAAACGAAGCCGTGGTTTGCATTTTCGCTAAGGAAAAAGTTGCTTCAAATGATCTCAGGAACTCTCCATTTCCGGATTACGAGACATTTTTGAGACACCCTGTATGCGGCGCCCGTATCCACAGGTCGTCGAGTGGGATGCCGCATATATGCGGCGCTCGGCGCGAAAGGGTTAATGGATTCGTCGTCAATGCCAGAACATGATATTTCGTAATTCTTTTTACTCACTTACAGTTCTCATTTCTAATCGCAATTTTGTTATAAAGCAGGATACTTGCACTAATAACACTTTGAACAGTTATTTTGAAAGGTCCTATTCTATGTGTTTTAGTTTCTTAGTGCATCAATTACGAAATCGTGAAAAAAAGTATGAACAATTTTTGACACCCTTGTAATCCGCATCTTTAGGCACACCTTTTTATATAACATATTTTGTGTTTCGAGCGTGGCGTTATTTCGTGCAATTTTTGGACTCTGGCTCGATGGTCCAATGTGTCGAGTTGGTGCTAAATCGCTGGTTCAAGTTCACGCTCGTATTTTGAAATGGCCGTCAACTATGGCCTGCAGGAGCCGAGAAAGTGGCCGGCAAAAGCCTGTTCGGAAGTTCCGTGCTGAAGCGTGTCTGCCGTGCTTCTTGTGCGTCTCGTATCGCATCGTATCTGCATTTAATCTGTATCTGCCCAAGATCTTCTAGCTCATCTTGCACATCGACTACCAATCTCTACTCTTTGGAATTTTCAGTGCGATAGGAACTCCCACCAGCCAATACAGATATTGGTCAAAACACCGCCCAGCAGATTGTTGTAAAGAATGGAAAGTTTGGGGCCTCGGGTTTTTTCCAATTCCGCTGGTCTGCCTGGGGTCCATGTGTACGCCACATGTTCCAAGGGGTGGTCAGGAGAAACTCCAGGGGTCCGACCTGGAGTTTTCCTGTTTATGGTGAACATGAGCTTAATTGCCGAGACAGATTCTTGAGCTTAAAAAATACCTACAGAGTCCCGTCCGGCCATAAAAGAAACCTTACGTTTCTAAGCACTTAGAATTCGAAACATTTTGTGTATCCAGTTACATCTAAGAATTCTAAGAATATTTCCAGCGGCATTCTTCCGTTAACATTTCAAAGGCTTGCCCATCATCTTGGTCCTTTCTTCGTCCTTGTTAGCAGATCATGGATTTTCCTCGCCGCGATAAAGAGATTTCCAACAACTGAAAATCGATTTTCTCGATCAGCTTATAATCGCGATTTATCGTCAACGAGATCCGCCCGCGGCGCAAGTAATCGGACTGCATACACATTTATCGTCGTTTCCGATAATCAGGAATTGATAAAGATTATTCGTCGAATTCAACGATAAGCCGGCGATATTAAAGTAAACACTCGTTTTCGCGAACATTATTCGTTTGTTAGTCTCGGTTCGAACCAGAGCGAACGCTTTCAATCGCGAACGACTCTAGTGAATCGTGTGGATCGTGATCGTGATCGTGATCGTTTCTTAGGTGAACATTCCATCTGCGAAAAGCATCGATTATGGCGAGTCAAGCGATACCTATGTCAAATTATCCTAGGCAGACCAATCCTGCGACTGCAAATACTGTGACTGTCATCCAAATGCCACCAGCACAGAGCCCCTTCTTTAAATGTACACGAGGTACGGATCAATTTGTCTTTCTACAACTTAGAGCAGAATCGTAGACTTTAATCATTTGAACTCGAGCGATGACTCTGAGTCACCACTGGATTTGATACAACTCGAGAAGTGATTCTCGGTCTTGGTGACTCGAGCGGTGACGATGTTTACAGTAAATTCTCCCTAATTCGCGCTCAGATTGTCCACAAAAATGGACAATTTGGGAAGAGGAGATACGATTATTCGAGCCTTGCGGCTCGTTTTTTATAGTCGTTGACAATCGGTAACTATAAAGACTAGCTATAAGTCTAGATAGCATTATACAGGGTGTCCCAAAAATGTCTCGCAATCCGAGAATGGGAGGTTCCTGAGGTAATTTGAAATAAGTTTGTCCTTGGCGAAAATGTAATCCACGGCTTTGTTTACGAGTTATTAACGAAAAAGAGTGACCAATGAGAGGTGAGATATGCTGGCGCAAGGCGGCCGAGCCAATGAGCGGAACTGGGCTTCGCGCGCTCATTGGCTTGGCCGCCAAGCGCTAGGCGAGCTCGCCTCTCATTGGTCAGTGTTTTTCGTTAATAATTCGTAAACGAAGCCACGGGTTGCATTTTCGCCAAGGAAAAAGTTACTTCAAATGATCTCAGGAACTTCTCATTTCCGGTTTGCGAGACAGTTTTTGGACAGCCTGTAATAGAAGGCCCATAGAAGGCCTAATATAGAATTAGGGAGAATTTACTGTATCTGTGTTCGGTTTCTTTGGAACTCGAAGCATGATCTGGCGCTATCGCTTCATAAACTGCATTTGTAATCTCTTTGTGTACAATCTTATGATATATATTGATCGAATGATACGCTTTGAAATGGATCTAAAATCTTATCTCAAATTAATCGGTGATCATTCCAACTCGACAGTCGTGACAATAGGATATTATTCTCGAAGTTTTCGAGCCCTATAAGCATGGAATGTGGTAATGAAATTTAGTTCAAGTGAGGATGAGTTTGATATTTCGTTGTTGAAGAACGAAATTACGCTATGCAGATAGAAAGGACTTGACGATAGAAAGGAGACAGTGATGAAATAAGAGACGTAAAAAGGCGAGAAATTAAGGCAATAGAGAATGAATGCGGCGAAAGCTATTTTTGGGGGTTTAGAGATCTGTTCTATCAATTGTTATATTCTTTATAAATCAGTGAAGAAGCAGAGAAATGAATGGCCCCTTACTTATCAGCGGTATGTAAAAACTTTGGTTGACCAATAGAGAGGAGATTTTCGTCATCGAGTCTCGACATCGAGTTTCTACTTCGACCAGCAGTTTTAATGAAATCCGATTGAATTGGAAGCTACATGTTACGCTAATAGAAGTTAGGAAGGATTGCAATGTTTGCTCTCAACGGAATAAGCCTGGCGAAATACGCCAAACCACATATTTTTGCGATACTTGTCCCGACTAGCAGAGGATGCATCTTAGAAACTGTTTTATAAAATATCATACAAAGCAACGATACAGAGTTTAGTGTTCCACAAATTTCCTTCTTTGATGTATAAAAATGCATAAAATATTAAAATATAAAAGTATCATACGTTAATTCGTGTGTGAAATCATTTTAAGATAGCTGCAAGAAATTCACCAAATATGCGAAAAATTACCAAATGAAACTCGGATAATTACCTCGAAAAAACGTGCTAAACGAAGCTTACTTTCAACACGTTAATATTTTCGTTCTAGCTGCCAAGATTGCCACAGCCATCGTAATAGCAGGCATAGTGATCTTAAGCATCCTGAGAGTCTTCCTTCTGTAAAATGGAGAATATATTTCTACCGAGAATCGAGGAGATGGATAATCTACCGAATCTTGGAGTTTGTGTTCTACTATCACTAGACACAGTCGATTCATTTACTAAGCTCGTCGGCCTGCTGGAACCACGCGAAATCTCCCAACCAGCATAATCTCAAACTATTTATGACAAGAACAATACAAGTGTATAATAAGTGTATAATATAATGAGTCGCTCCAACCGAACCATCGAGCAAACTGTCAATCAATTTACCAAATTCATCGATCTCTCCGAACTATATATAGGGTATGTATTACTTTCTGCAGTCCGTCCAACGAGTCGAGAAATTAGAAGTAAGCGAGAAGTTAACGTGATCGTTGCAATTTAAGCGAAATTTTAGCTCTGGAATTTCATTTAGACATCTAAATTATTGTTGTTCTCATATTGAGAACAAATAATCCCTTATTCGGAAAAATAGCTTCTTATTTCCTTACATTTTTGCTTATCTAAAATTATATGCGCCAATCACATCCGGTTGCCCTATCTTCCCTCTCGCCTCGTTGATCGGACTATAGTACTCCTAACATAAACTATACAGGGTACGTATTACTTTCTGCAGACCGTCCAACGAGTCGAGAAATTGGAAGTAAGCGAGAAGTTAACGTGATCGTTGCAATTTAAGCGAAATTTTAGCTCTAGAATTTCATTTAGACATCTAAATTGTTGTTGTTCTCATATTGAGAACAAATAATCCCTTATTGGGAAAAATAGCTTCTTATTTCCTTACATTTTTGCTTATCTAAAATTATATGCGTCAATCACGTCCGGTTGCCCTATCTTCCCTCTCGCCTCGTTGATCGGACTATAGTACTCCTAACATAAACTATACAGGGTACGTATTACTTTCTGCAGACCGTCCAACGAGTCGAGAAATTGGAAGTAAGCGAGAAGTTAACGTGATCGTTGCAATTTAAGCGAAATTTTAGCTCTAGAATTTCATTTAGACATCTAAATTATTGTTGTTCTCATATTGAGAACAAATAATCCCTTATTCGGAAAAATAGCTTCTTATTTCCTTACATTTTTGCTTATCTAAAATTATATGCGTCAATCACGTCCGGTTGCCCTATCTTCCCTCTCGCCTCGTTGATCGGACTATAGTACTCCTAACATAAACTATACAGGGTACGTATTACTTTCTGCAGACCGTCCAACGAGTCGAGAAATTGGAAGTAAGCGAGAAGTTAACGTGATCGTTGCAATTTAAGCGAAATTTTAGCTCTAGAATTTCATTTAGACATCTAAATTGTTGTTGTTCTCATATTGAGAACAAATAATCCCTTATTGGGAAAAATAGCTTCTTATTTCCTTACATTTTTGCTTATCTAAAATTATATGCGTCAATCACGTCCGATTGCCCTATCTTCCCTCTCGCCTCGTTGATCGGACTATAGTACTCCTAACATAAAATTTCTGAGACGGGTTCACGACCGTCAACGATCGAACTGTTAATCAATTAACCGAATCCATGAACCTCTTCGACCAACAGCGGTAGGCAGAACGAGCGTAATCTCTAAGTACTCCGCGCGCATTCGGAAGTATTCCCAATCGGGTCCCGATGCGCTCCGGGCATTCGCTCAAGGCGGATCCGCTCAGACATCGGCGAGACGACGAGATCGGCGCGGTAAGGCGATACGAGGCGATACGAGGCGATGCGTGGCGAGGCGAGGCGAGGCCGTCGACTCTGTCGTCGCGACGCTGAGTAATTACGGCTCATACCGGAGGCGCGTCGACAGACGAAGCGGCGCGGTGTCGGCGTTGGCGTCGGCGTCGGCGTCGGTGTCGGCGTCGGTCCGTTCGCGCCGCCGATTGGAGCTTGGCTGTGTAAACGCGAGCGGAACGAGCCAGCCCGTGCGTGGCACGCGTGTGTGCGTTAACATAATGCATCGAGCAGACGTTGCTTTGATGTCAAGTATGAATTCCGAAGCTGCGAGCAGCTGCGGATACGAGCAAACATCCTCGGAGGGTCGCGGCAGCTGCCGGTTTCGTGCGCGGAGCCGGGTCGCGCGAGTACACGCTGAATTCCGGCGAGTGCGTCGCGACGCTCGGCGTCTCCGACCTCGTCCCGTCTCGTCCCGACGCGACGCGACGCCCTGAGAACCCTGGAATTGCGACGCGGGCGCTGCTCACGCGTGAACCAGCCCGCCCGCCACCCTCTCCGCTCGCCCAAGCGCCGAGGGTTGTCACTGTTCCCGTTACAAATACGCGGGAAACGAGGATCTCGAAGCATCGAGCGGAACTTGATTAACTGTGTCTCAAATTTACACGCATCAGCGATCGGCACCTTTTTCCGCGGCAAGACTCCGTTTCTCTATGACGAACCGTCAACCCCGAGGTTCGTCTATGCGCGTGGATATTGTAGGCAGACTCATTACGCGCGCACTAGTTACACGTTAATTTGTCGCTTCATTCGGATTAGATTTTGAACAGTTTTTGAGCACTTTTTTTAGAGGTTTTGAGAAGAACCGTTTATCCACGATCTTGAGAGAACTGTTAGAAAAACTGCCGGTAGATAAAGTGCTCAAAATCTGTGATGTCATAAGTGTCAGGAATTTTGGTGGTTTAACGACTGCACGAAATGGGACTATATTTTGTATTGTAATTAATTAAGTGAATGGTACAGAGAGAAGAAAATATAACTTCTTCAACGTTCGATTTATCTTGCTCTCTTTTGAAGTTCCTGATTTTATGAGTGTTAGAAGTTGTAGTAATTAAATAAAAAAAAAACGAATACAACTTTTGTACAATAAGTAATTTAATAAATGTTACGGAGAACAGAGTACGAGTTCCTCATCTTATACAATACACGGCTACCGGACGATGAATTCCCCTAAGTTCCTTTGCTAACATATCGATCGTACCGATCGTATTTCCAGAAGAAGAAGTGCCAACTACAGGGTTCAACAGCAGCTGTGTTTCTTGATACCGGTAAATCTATTTTTAAAAACAGGTTCTTAAATCAGTAGCACAGTGGCAAAATAATTACAAAGTCTCTGTTGAACCGTTTCCGTGATGTACCTTTGCTCGAATCGTTTCGAATCGGTCGGACGCATCCGGCAGAATTTGACCAAAGTGTTGACGCGATTTGTCGTTCGCGGCAAAAGCCGTTTGGCACGCGTTTCGCAGTTTGTTCTGCAAGATTCTGTCAGCGGCACGCTCGATTTATCCGGTGCAGCCGCGATGTTTATTATCGCGTCCGCGGAACAATCGCGGCACTCCGTTTCAATCTGATTCCCTCTCATATTTTCTGAGATTTTTCGGAATTTCATAAATCACAGGATCCCCGTTCCCCCCCTCGCCCGACTTCGTATTAATCGGACGCACGGCGGGAATAATAACGAAAATGGCAACTGCTCCATTTAATAAAACGGACACGGGCGCGCGAGCCCGCGTTTTTAGGGAAAACGCAATAACGCGTGTAACGAATAAAGCCCCGACTGATATACAAACTGGTAAATCGAGCTCGCGAATTAAAATGGATTGACCGGCCGCCATTTTTCATGATAATCGGGCTATGAAAATTTGTCGGGGCGGCGCGGCGGAGGGTGATCGCGTTCCAGTCCGGATATTTGAAGCAACAGCGCGCAAACATTTGCATTGTTTGCAATGCACGTCAGGAATTATATGTATTCTGAAAACAGTATTGTTGATTTAGCTTCATATTAAAAGCTCCGGGAGCAACGTCCGTAAACATTATGGTAGCAGAAAGGTACTAGCGAACGTCGATATAAAATCTGTAGTTTCTCTCGCGATCTAATAAATCCCTTACAATATAAATTTCAATATAATTCGTCGGTCCCGTAAATACCGGATCCTATAAGCGCGACGGACGCGTTCGCTACTGATATTATGTATTTAATCGGAACGATCCTTTGTGGTGGGTGGTCGTTTCCGCGCGCGCGCAAAAAAGAATGTAAATAGTCCAACAGAAGGCCGACCAATTTGGAGGTGCTTCGGTTTGCTGTTTTTTCCCCCCATCAAATGCGGCCTGAGTAGAGCAATCACGACTAGTTGCAACTCGAGATTCGTTAAAGCGGGAACATTGTTGCAACGGAGAGAATTGAACGGTGTAGCAATGTCTGTTCTATAACGACTTTAGTTTATTGTGAACGTATTCGGAAATAAAAGGCCTAACTAATTGGACAAACTCCGGACAAATTTTTGATGCCGTTTGTTAATAAGCGATTGACGCTGCAAATATTTCTACATTTAACTCACGATTGAAACATTCCTACAAAAAAAAAGTTTCAGACGGAAATAACGAGCTTAAAAGTGTACGAAAATTATAACAATTTCTTTTTCCAGAGTCCAAAATGTTGACAAATGGACCAATTTTTTCAGATGTTTGTAGTATGTGGACGACGTTGGAAATTTTTCTAGACGAAACTTAGTATTAACACTTCCACGACCGCGCTAGAAACCTAAAAAAATTTCATAAAATTAAAATATTTCATTCGATTAAACAAAAATTATGAAGCAAACTTATATGACATCAATCACTTCTTCAGCATTCGTACCTATTGCAAATCTTAATAAAATTAAGCAATCATCTTTAATTTTTCATTTATTATCAATTCGGTTGTCAATCGACTGAATTTAGAACGGAAAGATCTCCCCGTTCGGTAGGCTAAGTGTTATGACAATCTTATAAAACAATTTCGAACAGAAGTGGACAGTAGAACACTATAAAGAAAATCATCAAATCTCCGCGTTCATTTGAGAATCAAGTTACACAGTGGCAATGATCCGAACAAGTTGAACAATTTTGAAAATCATTAGTAACAGAATTAATAAGCTCCCTCCGCTTAACGCGATATTGAAACAATCTTATAACAAAATATCAAACAAACATGAATATTATAATTGTACGAAAAGATTGTTCCATTGTATACATATACACATTTGAGATCATAGCAAAATACCAATAGTCTAAACAAATTGAATAATTTTTAACAGCATCAGCAATGAAATCATGTTATCGCAAAATTTCGGCGCATATAACCGAACGGTAAAACAATTCCATGTATTGGGATTATGGAATGAAAATGAATATGATTCTAATTCTTTTCTTAAAAAGGACTTTATCTTATTCCTTTATTGAGAGAAGGTATATGGGCGAAAACGATCGAGCGACCAAACTCTACTGAGGGTCCGGCAAGAAGAAACGCTTCTTTTATACCCTTTTTGGGTTCGTCTTGTCCACCAATCAGAGACGTTTTATTTGTCGCGTTTCACATTGTATACGTGACGCTGGGACCCCCAAACAGTCAGGGTACGATGTATATCTAATGGTACCAGTGATGATGTATCGCGGTATCTACTATATACAGTTTACATCACCGTCGTTGCCCGCTGACGGAACCGGCGAAAATGTAAACCGATATCTTAGTATCTTAGTACTAAGTAAACTATAGATTAATTTTTGTTCGAGGCTAAAATTTCAACACCATGAATCAACTCCAATTGTCAAAATATGCACCGACACCGAAGACTCAAGTTACAAAACATCCGTCTCCGCTATTCGCGGTCGTGTTTCCCAGATAATAATCGGCCAGTCCCAAATTCCTGCGTCAGCCAGCAGCCGGCGCAAACAGTGTCCCAGAAAAGCGAGAATCCCAGAAAAATTCCACCAGAACGTTTGCTACGGTGCTCGCAAGAATATTTCGCGACGCGGGCGTCGTCAAGATTATTTAAAGTTCCCGAAGTGTCAGGATGATGGTGCCGTTCGCCCCGAGGGGGAGGGGGTGTGGGTAGTCGACTCGCAAATTGACTAAGTCCTGACTCGACTGGTGAAATACGGTTGTTCGGATGAGTGTGTACCAAGGTTGCGTACTCCCTGCTCCCCGGCCGCTTTTCCCGCCCCGCTTTCGGTGGTGAGGGGAGGGCGAGGTTGGCTGATTCACGACAGCCGAGGCAGCTGGGCGCGAAATACGATAAACTCTCTCACGAATCCGCCGCGAGTGACGACGTCGAAAAATATTTACTCCCCGAATGGCCGTCGGGCGTTCCACCTAAGCCTTTAGCATCTTCGCCTCCGCTCTTCCATCCCCCGGCTACCCCCGTGTTCGGCCCTGCTCGGCGAGGTTCGGCAAGAACTCGTTTATCCGCGGGCCAAAGGTATTTACATAAATCAGCCATGCAATCTCTTTTTATATTTCGCGAAAGCACGAATACACAGCTCTTGTAGCGACGTCACCCCCGCCCTGGTCCGGCCCCCAGCCGCACCGGCCCGAAAAGCATCCGAAACGCTCTCCCCCTCTCTCTTCCTCACCTCTCTCTCTCTCTCTCTCTCGCTCGCCGGGTGTGCTCCACGCTGGTGCGGTGTTTCCTGGCCTTTTTTGTTGGCATTCTTGCGAGATAAGCGGGTCACTGGGAAAATGCTTTCGTTTTTCTTTTTTCCCAGCCACACCCCTCTCTCCCTCTCTCTGCCGGTTGGATCCATCTCTTCTGTCTCCGGCGCTTCTCCTTCGTTTTCCTTTTTTATACTGCTGCGACTACTTCCTCCGCGCCAGGGTGAATACGAGATACGAGGCTGCTCGTGACCCAGCGCCGAGGCTTTATGCCCTCGCGCGAGTATTACGCCTTTTTTCGAAGCTTTATCCCCCCGTAAAATGGCCGGCCGAATGAATTCGCCGTTCAACGGATTCGCTGTTACGACCGCGTATAATAAATAGCCAGTTCCGCCCTTCCAAAGACCCTCTTTCCTTCCCAGGCCCGATACGGGCCCGACGCTTTTATGCCCGAGCAGAACGGCTTCCGACGACGCTGAATTTTTTAAGGGCCGACTTTTCGCGGGCTGTCTGTGCTAGCTGGACGGGTTTCTTTGGGATCTTTGGGTAATCGAATTTTTAACGCGCTGATCGTCGATCCGTAATCACAGGATCGAATCAGTGGCTTTTATTGAAAATGAAATAGGGACTGCGCGAATAAAGATGCGAAGATTTTGCGATGTTAATTGATCCCAAGTCGATGTATTGACATTGGAGATTTTGTCTTAGATTAGAATTTTGGTTAAGTGTTTGTTTCCACAAGTTTGGTTTCCACTTTCTGTATGGTTTATATATATATAAATTTTATATTATTATTATATTATTATTTTATATTATATATATTATATATTATATATAATATAATACAATATTATATATAATATAATATATATATTATATATTATATATTTTATATTATTATATTATTATTTATATTATATATATTTAAAATTATATATATAATTTCTTATTTGTAAAATCGATGAACCGAAAGGATTAGCAGTGTGAGGTCATTGTGTTAGTCACTAGGCTGTATCTTGGTTATCGGCCTCAGTAGATAATACTATCGCGTCTGATCATTGTAGAACATTACTACTTAATCCGTACAATGAAGCATATTTTTCTGTTATACTTTCTTCTCCGGGAATTATCTCTTTGCAAACCTGACAGCTGTGTTTCGATACTGACTTTTTAACTTGTTAAGGAAATTTTCAATGATAAATCCCTGATTAATGAAAGAGAAAGTATTTTTCTTCTCAGTTTTCCGGAACGTTATTCAACTGTTGAGTTTATTGCGTTATCGAGTACTCCGTAACATTTAAAATTATCTACAACAACAATTGATTAATCATTGATTAGTCCGTTGATGTAGTTAATCTAGAAGTTGCTACGTCGTCGTCGAAACGAAGTCCTTGAAACCGATTCGATCAGCCTGACAACCGAGTAACGGCACTAAAATGTTGCTCCCAACAAATATAAGAACGTTAACGATTGTTTAAAATTTTCATGGGGTGCCAGAAATATTTTGTGAAGCTTGCAAATAATTACCATAGGAACTTGTAAAGAGATTTAGGCATTGCCATATTAGATCGACAATCGGGATCGTACAAATTCTCAGGACAACGGTGAAAATATTCCGGTATTCGACAAATTTCTGCTACAAACGCACAAAGGCCGGTCTAGACATCGCTGTGAACAGTGGCAGAGCGATCACGGGCCAACCTCTATTTATTATATAATACTATAAAGCATTGTATAGCAATCGGCAGCGGTCAGCAAGTCCATCATGGAGCGACACAAAGAGACCCTCGACTGGTCCGGGCCAAACAGTGCCGACAAAGAGGCGTCGATAACAAAAAAAACTGCCCTGGCAATTCGACGCGAGCAACGGGCAAACGTTGATCGCAATTGGACGCGCGATCGCTCGTCAGAGTCGCCATCGTTCCGCGATCGTTTCGCGATCACGACCCGCCTCGCGAGAGTATTCGACTCGAATACGTTTGTCAGTTACGGCCGGTACTTTCGACTAATGAAATCGAGGTTGGCCTTTAATAGGATAAATGTCGAGCCGGCTTTGATGTCAGTCGAAGCGGACTCAGTTCCAAATATCGGCGACCGGTGAAATATTAATCAAGTCGCGACTAGTTCGCGATCTTCGAAAAATGTGATCTTTCGGATTTTCTACGAAAAAGTCGATGGCTCTTTTGGCCAGATAATTGCTTTATTTAAAAGTATATATATCGTGGAATGTGTCGCAATCGATTTGGTGTAACATCTTCAAAAATGACCAAGTAACAGATTTTTTGGTACAGGCTGTTTACTTGATGATTTTTCAAGTATTATTTTTTAAATGATACTCATAAAATGAAGAAAACTTAACAATTTCTTGGAGAAAGCATAGCATACCTCTAATTTCAATCAAGTTATTCTTTTTAAACAAGTCCACTATATGTTTTGGAAATATTTCTTGAAAATCATGTTCTACTTTTATGGTTAACTAGGCGCGTTTTAAAGGTTTGCTTCCGATGTTCTGTTGACGCCTATAGACAACTGACAATTTTTCCAAGAAATTATTCAAATAAACGCATGCAATAAGTAGACTGCGATTTCTGTGCATTTACGAGAAAACTTAGCAGAGCGAATGCAAAATAGAGGAACCATTTAAAGAATTTAGAACTACTATTGCATTGTTTTCGATTCGTTCCAATTAAGAAAAGAAATATGCGTGTACGTAGCTGCTCTATCTTACAATTAATAGAAACAACTTCTATTTTACATGAAAATCCGCAGTCTGGTAATATGTTTCAGTATATTTATACCATTTCGGTATGAAAATTTTCAGTAGCCGAAGGGTTAATAGAGCAAAGACACGCGTCGTCGCGGACCGCGTCCGATTATTCCGGAGCCGGCCTCTAATTAATTAAACGGAGCCCGTGAGAACGCGAATTGTTTCCTTCCACTCTTTCCCAGCGGCCTGGAGGAAATCGAGCGTGCCACCCCCAGTTCGCCAGCCCTCCTGGCGATTAATTGTACCCTCCGAGTTTCCTCCAGGACTTGTATCGTTAGCTGCGAATCCTTCCGGAAGCCTTTCTTGGCCCACGATAAATCCTCTGGTTCGAGAATGATGATCGCTGCGTAAGCTGCTCGAAAATGTTTTTAGCCGCCTTGCGTCAAGCTCTAGAAGAGAAAGGTTCTTCTCTTGTGGAAAGCTCGAAGATAATTTTATGCAGCCTCTCCGATGGTTACTGTAACGAGTGTTGTTGTTATGTAATGGAATCAATTACGAGGTAAATCGATGTTTAAGCGATCCGTTGGCTCCGCTATGGAGACATCCGTCATTTGTTCCGTAAATCCGAAGGCTCTGCGGCGGAGTCCAATGTTTTTAGCATGATAATACCGAAGATGCTATGTTTTTGTCGACGTTGGCAATTGTGATTTGTAGCGAAAACGTGCTTAGCGTGTGTACCATTACAATTGAAACATTTTTTGCCCATTTTTATACTTAGCAACATAAAATGAATAAAATCAAACGCTTTCACAAGGACGCGTAATCTTTTCCGCTCGAAATAAGACTTCCTTTATCTCGGGCGCTTTGCTCCAAAAATGTGCCGGAGTTGCTGGTAGTGATATTTTTCAGAAAAATGCTGTTCAACTTTATTTTAGAACGTCCGAAGAATATTTACTAATTTCTAATTTAATTTAATTATTAATCGAGCCGATTCCAGCGAAGATTAACAATAAAAAAATTCCGGCAAACTCGCGCAAAAGATATTCTTGTTTCAATAATTCCGTATCCAAACAGAATTCAACGGACGATTCGCGATGCTAATTTTATAATAAATCGCGTCAAAGAACACGAGAGATATATTTATTTAAGAATTGCGAAGAATATCGTTAATAGTAAATTTACCCATTTCGATGAGGATGCATTTGCTGCTTGGAAATTTCGGTCACAATTCACGATGTCGATGCACCGACCTCGCACAATGTTAAGTAGATACCATTACGATTAAAACATTTTTTGCCCATTTTTATACTTAGCAACATAAAATGAATAAAATCAAACGCTTTCGCGAGGACGCGTAATCTTTTCCGCTCGAAATAAGACTTGCTTTATCTCAGGCGCTTTGCTCCAAAAATGTGCCGGAGTTGCTGGTAGGTAGTACTCGAGAAACGCGTGGAGCGAGGGTTAAGCATTGGAGGGAACTACAAATAATAATTTGAGAATAGATAAACCCTGGGTCAAAAATGGATTTTGATGAAGGTGTTGTAACTTCGTAAAAGAAAATTGCAGAATGATCTACCTTGGCTCGTTTTATCGTATATTACCTCTACTTTTGCATACCTAAGTTGATTTTTGCATCTGCGATACGAGATGCATTAGAAGGCGGACGAAAATGTGAAAATAGGTTTTGTTCTTGGACATTTTACATATTTCCAATTCGATGACGTGTATAAAGTTAAAACAGTGTATTGCATAACCCAGGCACTATTAGCTTGGAAATTGATGTTTTCCCATTGCAACGACGTCTCAAAATTTGACGTACGACTTTTGTTGCGATTTTATTGCACTTTGAACGAAAAGCACGACGATAAAAATGAATCACGTGGCTCGTATAACTGCGCAGTTTCAGCGGCTTCTACGAAGTTCAGAAAATTGTTTCCGCATCTAAAACTAACATGGATTTATAAAATTAAATCTCTCGTTTGAAACAAGACCATAAAATTTGAGGCACGACTTTTTCTCCCAATTTTATCGCACTTCGAATGAAAAATATGTCATTAGCATCGAAATAAGATGCTGCATTTTCTCTTGCACACGATACATATTCAAACATTCTTACAGACCTGAAACAATTCTTCCGACGCTGAAATCATCGCGAACACAAAGATCAAAACCTCCTTGTCGCAACGCCGCCTCGATATTCGCCCTACGATTTTTCGTTCCGGGGTTACAGCATCTTAACCTCCGACCCCGCAAATCGAATCTCACCGCCGCAGATTGCGGTGAAAGGAACGCTCACGAGGAACAATCGGTTTGTCCAAAGAAAAGCGCAGCAGCCGTTAATAAAAAAAAAAGTTCGCCGCACAAAGACGCGAATGACTTGCCCGATTTCCGCGTTTTCACCGAGCGCGAATATTCCATCGACATTTTCGCTCGGCGGGGGAGAGTTTTGTTCTCCCGTTTCCGCCGTCGTCGTATTGATACTTCTTTTTGGTTCGTCGGCGCGGCGCGGCGCGAGGCAAAGGAGGTTCGAAAGTAGTTAGAGAGAAGCGGAAAGGCAGCCTCGCCTGGAAGAAGCCGGAAAACGGCAGTTGACAGGCCGATTTATAGCGACCGACAGGCTGAGTGGCGTGCACCTGCATTTCCCGGCCGCTGACCGTAATTTACATTTGAAATTGCATCGCGCGGGGGCGCGTTTTAAAATTTCAACAATACTCGCGCACGGCCGCCGACTTCATCAATGAATTTCGCCGTTAAATTTAAAACACCCGCTCGTTCCGTTAATTACGCATGCTAACGACTGTTGCCTCTCCCCCGCGACACCGAAATATAACGGCTCCCCTTTCCCTCTGTCCCGTAAACAGGCGTACAACCGCGAATAAAGCTTTACAAATTTCATTGGGAAATCGTATCAAAGGCAAGTCGGATATTGAGCCTTTCTACATGACCCCCTGTAATTCACCGGCTTCGAATAATTAATCTATTTAGAACGGTGAACCTCTAGCCAACTGTTTACGCGGAACTGATTTTTCTGAGCTTTGTGCGCCCTGCGTGCCGGCATTGTACGGCCAACCTTTCGCAGTCGAAATATATTTCGCAATCCACCGAAGCCCGATCGAATTAATTTGTTCAGTGTTTCGTGCCGCGCGGATGGAAACACCGCGCCCCGCGATCGCATTCGGTGCAGATACTCTTAACGTTTCGTTAGACAATCGCGGACACTCTGTTATGTTCACGGACTGCGAGAGCAGATTAGTTACGCGATTATCGAACATTTTGCTCGGTGAAATGGTCAATCTTTAGTTCGAGCTGTTATTAATGCCGTCTGCGATCGGCTTCATCGGGAATTATTTTACGAATACAATTTTAAAAGCAGACACGATGCTGCCAACGTAGCGAAAACATTGTTCTTGAATCAGGAGACGCATCGACAACACACTTTTCTGCGGAAGAGTTTGTTGATCGATGAAGCAGAACGGCAAAAAGAGGAAATTGTAAATGAGTACAATACGGAAGAGAATTATATCGATGTAGTTCTTTAGCCAATTTTCATTAATTCTTCTTTGACTACAATTTCAGAAGCAGACGCAGGACAATGAAACAAAATTGTTCGAGTCGAATCAAAGGACACATTAACGGCCATTTTTCGCGGAAGAACTCGTCGATCGTTGGAGAAGGACATGGATGGAATTAAAATGTAAATGTAAGTACAATATTATAGAATTATATCTATGCAAATTCTGGTCAATTTTCATTAATTCTTTTCTCAATGTGATTTAAGAGGAATCGTTGGAATTGAATCGAAAGAAACTTCGATATCAATTCTTCCCGGAAGAACTCGTCGATCAATGGAGAAGAAGCAGGATGAAATGAGAATGAAAATGTAAATGAAGTACAATATGAAAGAGAATTGTACCTGTGCAGTTCTTTAGACAGTCTTCACTTTTTGCCTCGGGAGTAAAAATCGTCCGAAGAATTGTGGAAGCAGGAAACCATTTGTGCGCGAATAAAATATAAATTCGTTCTACAGTCGGCAGGAAGAGCATGAAATAAATTCGATATAGTACAATATATTCAAGAAACTCTGCAGTGGAGATTAAAGCAACGGGAGAGATGCAATAAGAAGAACACTGCGAAGAACTTTTTGATCAAAGACGCGTCTTCGCCGATGCACTTCCGATTTCGAATGAGAAATCTAGGAAATACGAAAACATTTTCTAGGAAGAAAATAATTAAGTGAACGAAATGCACGTCTGGCGTGCGGATTAAAATGGCGATACATTCAAGAGGCGTTAACGAACGTCCCGGCAAACCGAATTGCAGATCCCTGGACGAGACGGGCTGTGGACCATTCCCGATTTCTGCAGGCGTTTCGGGAATCGCAGCGTTTCGAAATCGTCTTAAGTGTCCGATAAGCAGCTAGTTATTATCCGAGCCGGTTTGCACATCCGGTTGCCGAACCGTTGCAGCTGAGGGCCGATTGCACAAATCCGGATTATCCTTCGGCTGTGCGAATAATGCTGAAGATCGTTCCCGAGGCTGATGCCGTTCAGACGAAATTTATGCGAGCAGTTTCTCTGCTCATCTGCCTTGACAGTGCCCGGGGAACAATTGACGAAACCGAAAGTCCCTATTGCTATCGCTCTTCGACTTCTGATCCGCGTGGGCGATAATAAATCCGCCCTGTGATCGTATACCGTGGATTTTTTGTGTATTTGCAACAAAATTGGGAACCGTATCGTGACAAACTCGTTGTAAATATTATAAAAGTGCATTTGGAAATGTTTTGTTGTCAACGTTCGTCGATTCAAATAAACTTGAATTTTATTTTTCTCGTGGGGAATTACTAATAATAACGTAAACATTCTAACTGGCTCATTTGTGGAAAAAGTAATAGAGCAAGGAGTCGTGACAATGTAAGAGTACATTAATTTCAATTTAATAAAGTGGTCGAAGAAGCAAATAAATGTTTGGACGGTCGCAGTTTCCTGCAATTAATATTGTTACGTTTTACTTTGCACAATGTTCACAGTCCAATTATTGTTATTAACCACGCGTAAATACGGAACGAGACACGCTTTAATGCAAAGTCGGAACTTAAACAACCTGAAGGTAAATTCGGTGTGAATAT
The DNA here is from genome assembly GCF_051020955.1 of Megalopta genalis. Taxonomy (NCBI): domain Eukaryota; kingdom Metazoa; phylum Arthropoda; class Insecta; order Hymenoptera; family Halictidae; genus Megalopta; species Megalopta genalis. The sequence goes on from NC_135013.1 coordinate 13,196,452, forward strand.
AATATTCGCGTATCGACGACCCACGCCGGTAAACATCTGTTGAATTTAATTAATCGGAGGCGCTCAAGAATTTTATTGTCATCCTCAATTTCCATCGAACGGGAGCGTTTAATATTGACGTAATAATCGCGTGTACCTTGACAATTATTCTGGACTGATTAATGTAAATAACTCCGTCGATATCTGATACTTCGATGTCCAATTAAATGGCACAATTTTTTTTTTATAAATCTGTGCTTTCTCGAGATCTACAATGCTGGGCAAAGGTATTGGCTATACAAATACAATATACAGTATATTCTCCCCAATTGTTCCTCGGCTTGTAAACAATAATCGTATCTCCTCTTCCCAAATTGTCCATTTTTGTTTACAAGCTTAGGGATAATTGGAGAGAACTAAGTGTAATCGTATCTCTTCTTGCCAAATTGTCCACTTTTGTTTACAAGCTGAAGGACAATCGGGGAGCATTTACGGTATTGCCAGTGCAATTTTTGCAATATAAAAGTGCATAACAAATTAAGGACGCAGCAGCGTGGATCGTTTCCATCGTTGGCCCAGTTAATTGTTACGCGTTCTAGATCATCTCGGACGATTTTTCAACCGAGCTTTCTACCATGATTGCGACGAAACGAAATGAAGACACCGATCTCGGAGGGTCTTGGCGCGGACGACGCAGATTACCGTGAAAAATGGCCGCTCGAAATTGCTCGGTGTCTCCTTAATGCTTCTCACGCTAATTATCCCGCAGAGGGATTTTATTCTTTCATTGTCTTCGTCGTTCCGCGAGAGGGTGTCTTCGCGAACTAAGTTTCAACAGTGCTTCCGAATGATGCGCTAGTAGACTACGTCTATTGAACTTGCAAATGCTAGTTAGAAGATCGAGGATTTAGCTGAAACCTAATTTAGAAACCAATAGAGACCTGGATCTAATCCAGATCCTTCCTAGATCCATCACGGTTCAACGCTTTGCAGATTTATTAAACAATTTTCTCGGTGCTATGCAGCCTCTGAACGATTTTTTTTAGCCTTTTTCACTGTCTACCGAACTAATGGATGCCACCGGAGACTACGATCCTTGGAAATCTTATACCACTTTGGAAATTAGAATATTGAATATTTATAGCAGAGATACCTTGGATGCAATTGTTTCACATATAAAGTAAAAAATCAGTCATTCGATTGGTCTCTTTCGGAGATTTTTTCAATATTTCAAGTTGAAAGCTATCATTCGAAACATCACATTTTACTTAAAAGTTATTAGAACAATTATTACTTAGTTAAAGTGCCAGATGTTATCTTTATTGATTTGCGCAATAAATTGTTTTGCAAACGATTCGTCTTCGATTGAGCCGATTACAGTCATAAGGTATATAAATACCAGGTGATTTTGATATTGGAGGACCGGACAATCGTGGTTCATCAGTTCGATATCGAATAGTAATAATTATTTGCCGATACAAAAGTTTATTAAAAAATCTTCTCGACACTCTGCAACCCCTGAACGATTTTTTTAGCCTTTTTCACTGTCTACCGAACTACTGGATGCCACCAGAGACTACGACCCTTGGAAATCTTACCACTTTGGAAATTAGAATATCTTCTTTTTCAGTGTTGAACACGCAATTACGTTAACTTTTCTAGGACGGCAGCAGAGATACCTTGGATCCAATTGTTTCACCTATAAAGTAAAAAATCACAGTCATTCGATTGCTCTCTTTCGGAGACTTTTTCAATATTTCAAGTTAAAATCTAAACATTCGAAACATCACATTCTATTTAAGAGTTATATATATATATATATATATATATATATATATATATATATATATATTAGAACATAGAACAATTATTACTTAGTTAAAGTGCCAGATGTTATCATTATCGATTTGCACAATAAATTGTTTTACAAACGATTCGTCTTCGATTGAGCCGATTACAGTCATAAGGTATATAAATACCAGGTGATTTTGATATTGGAGGACCGGACAATCGTGGTTCATCAGTTCGATATCGAATAGTAATAATTATTTGCCGATACAAAAGTTCGTTACGATGCGAACAATTCGTAATCGTTAAAGAAAATCCGTGCTTTCTCGTTGCGTGGAGTGGCTGAACGGTTTCGAGGATGCTTCCTGTCCAAGATAACGGCAGTTATACACGGAATGACGGCATAATGTTCCCTCTGTTCGTTTCCGTTTGGAAAAACTTTTCGCGGATTTGTCTCCCGGGCAAAGGTAAAGTAGCCCGGCTCGCGTTTCGGTGCAATGATTATGCTCCACGGACGTTTGGCTCTTGAAGCTCCCCGAGCAGCAGGATCCATTCCACTTTCGCATGCACGCACAGCGGGTCTGCATTATTGCGGCTTATCCGGTATTACGCTTATGTGACGCCGGTAACATCGCAGCCTTAAGCGCGCACGGTGTATCGAACACGGAATTACCCCATGAATTCTCCCCGCCCGGCCCCCGTAGAAATTCTGCGCACAATGCTCGAGGGTTTCCTACGAGCCGGTCACCAGTTGCCCCGTATTCAACGCGGCGCACGGCGCGGCCGCCAATGGACGAAATTCAAAAAAGTCGCTGCTTCATATCTGTTCAGAACTATGTGTACGATGCGTTAAATGTCTAAATAATCATATTTGGCAACAGAATGTTCAAAAAATTGAGCAGGGGATTATTTTGCAGTGAGATCGCCGAGCGAATACGAGGAAGATCAAATTGCACGTTGGTTTACACCGCAGCTTGTTTACATCGGCTTATGAACAGAAGAGCCTTTTACGATGTAATTTTTATTAGAAAATGATAGCCAGGGGTTATACGATTGTAATTAATCTATAGCAAATTTGCAATGTTTACATGATATATAATAATTAACACGAAACGAAGTAATCAAATTCGATTTATTTTCGTACACTTTAAATAAGGGTTTTAAAAAACAGCTTAAAATATCCTGAGACTTTTTTTTCTTTTGACAAATTCGTCAAGTAGTACATTTTGATACCATAAAAACTTTTTTTACAGAAAGATGCGACCTTCGGAATCAACGAAGTTTATTACCAGACCTAACCCTGACCTAACATTGACATAACTTTTTTTATAAAATCATATAATCTTTTCATGCAGATCGATGCATCTTTGTATTTTCTCTGACAAATTATTAAGGCATTTTGGTAGAAAATTGATTAGCTTAGATGTTACGACTTTTGTCCAGGATGCTCATATAAACGTTGCACTTTGCACGGCGGCCCTGATAAAGTTTTTCTTTTTTGCCTTATGTTCATCCTCCTGCCCCGCAGAACACTTCCTGGGCCGTCTAATACTCCGCTTGCACAGTCTGCAACGATAACTTGCAATCTGGTTCTAGGATAGTTGCGGAAGCACTGGACACTAAATTGCAGAGTTTTTGCCGATGATCAAATTGTTGTAATTTCTAAATCAATTGTACGGCGGTGAACCCAAAGTTGTTTTGGTACTTGACGTTTTTAGCTCTGCAGTGCATCGTTAATCATTTTCTAAGATTTTTTTGCATGACGCAGAGTAGCGAGATTGGATACCCTTGTTTGGAAAATGGTATGAAATCGAACGTCTCTACAGGAATGGACGAATTGCTTTCAACGATGAATCCAGCATGCGTTTCAAGATTAAAGCCTTTTTTAAACCATCTTTTGATGGATGAACAAAATAATCATTTGGAACATTTCTTTTGTTTCTAATAATACGAACAAATGCCAAAGGAAAACAGTGTTGGTTTTAAAGCGGAACTGTTGTGATAAACAGAAATTTTACGTCGAATACAAAATCTTAGGAAATCGATGATTTTAATTTCCAACTAAAAAATAAAAATGTTATACTTCGACATTTGTTCATATAAGAATGAAAATCAAGTAAAATATCCAAAACGATGAAATTATTTTGTTCACCCTGTATACTCGTTTCCTCCAGGACTCGTCCTATTTTCTCGTTTTTCTGCGAGCACTCGCCGATCTCATTGCCCCATTGTTTGGTATTCAAAATTTTCGCAGGTCTCGTTTCGAGGGTCCTCGAGAGGAGGCTCGTCGTACTAAAGCGCGACGACGACGCCGACGCCGCGCCGCATCGTTCTGATATTCCGCAGGCAGCCTCCATTACGGCATTCCGATGCCCGGCGTAGGAGGCACGCACGAAATTCGTTCATCCAGCCCCTGCCTGGGTCAGCCGGGGACGGGTTCATTAGAACCGGCTGTCTCCCGCCGATCGGCTCGAACCCCTTGGAATCCCGGAAATGGTTCCCAGAGTCTCTTATTATCGCTTATTTCCAACTGTCGATCATCTTCGTCGCTAAAATTGCACCGGCTGCAAAGAATGATTAGTCAAGATGCGTTGAAGAGGCAGTTTATAGATTCGAGCTCGAACATTCTCTTATCTCCGAATAGCCGTAGCCATTTTTAACCATTGAGTCCGAGGGGTTATTCAGAAAACACGGTCGAAAAGTGGCGAACAGCGTGATAGCGCTTGTCTTAATTGATTGCGAAGAGAACCAAGCGGCGCGATGGCGCTCGTAAAAATTGACGAACCAAGCAAAAAGAAAAAAAATGAAAGAAGGCAGCTATGCGATGTACGCGCGTCACTAAAATTTGATCGCGATACAAGATCTGAACAGCGCGATCGCGCTGCTTGGGACTCAAACGATTGAGCACAAGATGTCTTCAAACCTGAAAGTCTGCGATTCCCTTCGAAATTCATTTTCTTAGAAACTAAGTACGAGGACTTAAACGATCTACAGGATTTTTTTATTTTACCCGCAGAGTGCAATCCGTTGTCGATCGACGTAACCATAAATTCGTCGCATCATACCGCAAACTATCAGACACAAAAACAACACCGTCCGCGTTCAACAGCAATGCATATCCCAAGAGACGTAGCGAACAAACTGCTTTCCTCAGCAAGCTCGACCAACCGTATCCGACGCGGAAACCGGTTATAGAACAGAACAAAGATCCTTCGGATTACGTTTATCCGTTTACCCGCTGATTCCATCTGTCAGATTTGCCGCGGCCTTTACTTGTTTTAAGCGAACATCGTCGTGACCCGCGCGGTCCTTGGTGCAGTCCTTGTTCGTTCTCCACAAGCAGATCGTCCCTTCGAGACCTTCGCTGGAGCATCAGAACGATTCGAAATCCTGAAAGCACCCAGAGTGACTCCCAGATGCATAGAAGATAGATAACGTAACGCGAGCACTCTCGGTCAATCGCAAAACTCTGGATACGCTTTCCTTTGGCAGATATGAAACACAGAAACCATGCTGCTGTATGTTTTGTGGTCTAATTTATTTCGTTGAAATTAAATAAATCTCGAACAGAATTATGATCATTTTACGCTCGACTTAAAAACGCTCTCACGTTCCTAAATAGTATTTAGTAAACATTTGAGTCAGTACAGTAACGAAGATCTCATCCATAAGCAATTAACCGTTTGAGTCCCAAGGATTATTCAGAAAACACGGTCGAAAAGTGGCGAACTGCGTGATAGCGCTTGTCTTAATTGATTGCGAAGAGAACCAAGCGGCGCGATAGCGCTCGTCAAGATTGACGAACCAAACAAAAAGAAAAAAAAAATGAAGAAAGGCAGCTATGCGATGTACATGTGTCACTAAAATTTGATCGCGATACAAGATCTGAACAGCGCGATCGCGCTGCTTGGGACTCAAACGGTTAAAGACGATTCTGCATTCTTTGATCGGTCGAAATGTGTCTATTGAAAACAATGTTTGCGACTCGAGATCGAACATTTTCTGGACCTAACGACGTCGAATATCTACATGAAAGAAAATTGCAAGACAGAAAGAAATATGTTACTGCACTTTTGCGAACTAATTCATTTTGGCTGTCCAATTCTAGGTTCTGCAATCGATCGAGTCGTGCGAAAAACAAATTCAAATTCCAGATGAAACATTTTCTCAGCCGTACCTTATTCCACGTATCCCTGATGAGTATTTCCAAAAAGATATAAAAGCGTTTCCAAACCGAATACGATGCACGTAAGTGCTATAGAAAAGTATATTAGAGATTCGAGCGAGGGTTAGAGCGAGTGACGTATCCTCCGCTCGTTAATCGGTAAAAAACGCGGGAGTTTAATTTCATATCATGATCGGGGCCAGAGTCTGCATCCTGCCAGTTAATGAGATAATCTCGTTAAATAACGACGTGATCCGGCTGCGAATTCGCCTGCGGATCGGAGGCAGGCCGAGCACTGCTGATTACGGACCCGGTTCCAGCATCCTAACAACATTCTGGGCGGCCGTCGATGTAACTCACTCTACATCGCCATTTTACCCGCAGTCTCGGCTGGCTCCTCGGGAAATCTTGTCTCCGGCTGCTGCTGGTAGAGCGATGCTACCAATACCAGGTGTCGGTGTCCTCGAAAATCGGTAGGCAGTCAGGAGTTTCAGCTTCTACGTCGCATCGATCACAGACGCTGCGTCGAACTCGCGCTCTCGTTTGCCTTCTCGAACCCTGCAAAGTGCTTAATTGAGTACAATTCGGACTGATTAAGGAGCACCGACAGGATTGCTCTCGATTCTGCGACGAACCTGAGTCTCCTGGCTTTGAGCTTGGCGACAATCTAGCTACCTCGAGATCGCTATCTTCGGTGGCGAATACTATTATATTTTTGGGGATGATTGGAGTAAACTGTGTCGAAATGGTGTTAATGTATCTCAGTAGTAATACCATTTCTGAAAAAAATGTTGTTTTAAAATTTTGTAACGGTGTTGGAAAAGTGGGTATTCTGTCAATAAAGTACAGAATATCTAATCTTTGACAGTTGCCAAAGATTTCAAGGCTACCAGAAGAAAAATGTCAGAAAGTTATAGGAAATATTCATTAAATAATATTTACTCTAAACATTAAAAAATCGTCTTTTATTTACTCTCGTGAAAGAACGAAATTACTTTCGGAAGAATCTAACAAAAATCAATTCCAAGTAGTATGGAGAATTGTAAAAGTTCCTTTCGGAAATTGGTGTTGTGTGTAATCTTAGGATCTTGATGCGCGTAGTCGTTTATAACATACCTCGTTAATTGATATTTAAATCGCTTAATATTATTTTGGACTTGCTGACACCACAGATTTCGAAAATAACTTTCCAGAACATATATATATAACAGTTGAAGAACTACTTATTAATGAATAAAGACTAACTACAGGATTGTGTTAAAGTTACGCCAGGGTTATATCAGGGTTATGTCAAGGTTATGTCGATAATATTTTGAACTTCAATTTCAATTTGAATTTCCAGGGTTGTGTTAAAGTTACATCAGGGATATATCAGGGTTTTGTCAAGGTTATGTCGATAATATTTTGAACTTCAATTACAATTTGAATTTTCAGGGTTGTGTTAAAGTTACATCAGGGATATATCCGGCTTATGTCACGGTTTTGTCAAGGTTATGTCAACATTATTTTGAACTGCAATTTCAATTTGAATTTTCAGAATTCTGTTAAAGTTACGTCAGGTTTATGTCAGGGTTATGTCAAGGGTATGGCAATTTTTGGGACACCCTGTATACTAGATTGTCATCAAAATTTTTGTTTTCTTTTTTTTTAATCTACGATGATCCACAGTTTTTCTATTGTTAGAGAATGCAATGTCTTCTGTTTCGCGTTCTACAGCATTTTCTATCGTATTAAATAATTATTCTACTAGATGTAGCTCGTAAAATGTATTCAATGCAAAAATGATTTACCAGGAAGAAATCTTGCAACATTTCCTTCGAAAAATCTAGAATTCCCTTCTCTTATCATTACGCAACACAGTCCGCCACGTCAATGTCAGTCCATATTTCTATCAAGTATTCCACGCTTCTCGGAAACAAATACGAATCCAGCATCGCCGTTTCTTGCCATTTTCTCGCGAGTTCGGCCTCGGGATTCGATTGAATAGCAACAAGAAAATTTTCTTGAATTATTTAGCATCTTCTCATGCCCTGAAAGCAAAGTGCAGTTTCTTTATCATCGTTACAAATTTCTGACACGTTTCTGTCTAACAAAATCAAAAAAGTAGTATTCTACTAGAATTTCAGCAATACTGTTACAAATACTGTATTTTCTGCAAACACGTAGAGAAACCTTTTCACTTTGAACTAGAACTGCGACGAAAATTTAAACTATTGCTGGTCCTATTAGGCTTTAAAAGAATGTACATCTCACTTGAAGGAATTCCAGCTTTTAGAAAAAAATTATTGAAGCACCCGTCGCAGTCCAAATATAAAATGGCATATTCATTCGAGAATATGACTTCAAAATCCAAAATAATTTCAGGCAATTTATAATCATCTGTGTGTGAAAGGATTGAAGATACATACACCGGAAATGAAATAAAAATAAAATACATATTAAAATAAAAATAAATAAAATAGAATAAAATAATACAAAATAGAATAAAATGATACAAAATAGAATAAAATAGAATATACACCGGAAAATTACGAAATTTGTGGTCACTGTTAAAGGAATGAAATCCTGTCGTTGTTCTATCATATCTTAACTACAATGTCACGTCTACTAGGAAATACGAGACGCTGGAGCACGAAGAAATTCCAGAAAACGCGAACATTTGGTTCGAATGCCCGAAATCCGCGATCTAATTATAATTATTCCGTGCAGCCATTATTCGGGCATTATCCAGCCAGCGACAAACAAGCGAACGGACCGTCACGGTCACGTCACTCATCCATCAAGTATGTCCCCAGGGCAAAACATGCGAAAACATTGCGGCGTAACGGGGTTATCAGTGGCCATTATCACCGTCCGCCATTTTATCCGCGAATCTACGCCCAAATCGTTGGAAGATTCGGCCCGACCTTGGGCCGATCACCACTCGCGAAAGTACGGGGATCGAGTGCGCGGTTTATCGCCATGCTGGATTATTAATCGATACGGGACCATGCTCGGAAACAATTGTTTCGCGACCGATCGTGTGCGCGCAACAAGTCGCGTCCGATATGTCATGCCGAGAGGAGGATGCTCACATAAACGTTACACTTTGGACGGCGGCCCTGATAAAGTTTTTCTTTTTTGCCTTATGTTCATCCTCCTGTCCCGCAGAACAAAAAACGGCCCTCCTGGGCCGTCTAATACTCCGCTTGCACAGTCTGCAACGGTAACTTGCAATCTGGTTCTAGGATAGTTGCGGAAGCACTGGACACTAAATTGCAGAGTTTTTGCCGATGATCAAATTGTTGTAATTTCTAAATCAATTGTACGGCGGTGAACCCAAAGTTGTTTTGGTACTTGACGTTTTTAGCGATCGTGTGCGCGCAACAAGTCGCGTCCGATAAGTCATGCCGAGAGGAGGAGTTTGCGTATCGAGCAATAACCTATCCGCGTTGAACACCTACCCCCTACACATCCACCTGCTGGCGTTATCACGTCTCCATGCGTGTGAGTCGGTGTATAGATCCGAGTATGTACTACGGATTCTTCCGCCTCCTTTTTGTACGAAACTCATGGTCGCTAGACAACAGAAATTTTATGGCGTCAGTTCACTCGCTCTTGTATGTTAACACATTAACCCTAGAAAGATAACCATATGACAACGTACGTAAAAGATAACCATACGCTTCAGAGGCGCATGCTTTTCTAAGGCGTCAATTTTATACTAACAATGGATATTTATTTAAGTTAATCTAGTCATTTTAAAGGTTTGGCATTATTGTAAAAATAAAATGCATTTATATTATATTTTTTTATATTTTAAGTAATTTTAAACTTAAATCACTAGACCTCTATGAAAAATTAACAAAAATCAACAGTCTTCGCAGGCGCCTCTGCGACGTAGGTTATCTTTCTCGGGTTAAAGGTGGGGGATCTTGACGAAAGTATGCTAGGTAACGCGGCGACCGCCCCGCCTCGTTTTTCGTCTTAGAGCGGGCGATATTTGGTGTAATTATAAAAAAATTTAGACTTAAAAAAGTTTATTTAAACTCTTACAACTAAAAGAACTAAACACTAATTATAAAAAATGTTTTAAAGTACATATTTATGAGAAGTCGAGATAAATCTTAGTACTACGACTCCCGCCTTTAATGTGTTAATACGGAAATAATCACTAAATCAAAATACAGTAATTTCTCCCTAATTCGCGCTCAGATTACGCACTAAAATGAACAATTTCGGAAGAAGAGATACGATTATTCGAACCTTCCGACTCGTTTTCATAGTTGTTGCCAAGGTTACTATGAAAACGAGCCGCAGGGCTCGAATAATCGTATCTCTTCTTCCGAAATTGTTCATTTCAGTGCGCAATCTGAGCGCGAATTAGGGAGAAATTACTGTAATTCCCTTACTTCGATGTAACGTGCGTGGACAAAGCTTATTACTAGACTGCGGATCTTTATGCGTTTAAGACATGTGCAGTTTTTCAAAGTGCAAGAAAACGTATAAGTTAGACGAGGTCTAATAACTTTTTTATTTTTTTTCACAATTACTTCTTCTAGCTAAAGATCTTCTAGTTTTAGGAAACTTTTCTTTGATTTTAATTCTATGGGCTTAAAGTAGTCTTTTTGTAATATTTATGTGAACAAAGAGCCTCATAAAAAATACAACACCTCTAAACTAACGTAAATAAACGCGAATTATCAACCAGATTCGCAGTCAACTGATTACACATTTAGAATTCGTTTTTTTTCCAAGGGAAGAAAATTGTATATTTTCTTATTTTTTATAGCAAATTTATTCGCAAAATGAAATGGAGTAATATACATAGAGACAGTATGTTTCGGTAACTATTCTATTTATTGCTCAACAATGACGCCCACGAAATACAATACAAAAAGAGGGTAAAGCCGTGTACAATAATTCCCCTAATTGCACGCCGTAGTCGTAAACCGTGTTCGTTATACTATAATTCTATGTCGTAAACCGTAAAATCGTGATCGTGTTCGTAGCCGTGTTCATAATCGTAGTCGTAATCGTGGTCGTGATCGTAGGCGTAAACGCAATCGTGTAGATGCACGTCAAGATCTGCTTCGCGCCCTGCGAGCGTCCTTCAGCGCCGTTCTATCGGTGCGCCGGCCGGACGTTACGTCATCTTTCGAATTTGGCCGTGTCGTTCGACCGGCGCTTAACACCTGCCGATCGTCCTAGCAACGTCGCGATGTTTATATCGCGAACCTCACGCACGCACGCACACGAACATCGGGTGGGGTTAATTCACGGGACTCCGTGAGCACTGATCGACTGTTGTGATATTTAACCATTTGCACTCGAAGAGCCAAATTAACGTAACGTTTAATACAGTTTTTCGGACCCACTGTATTTCCATTTTATATAACCTAATGCATTTTATACGTATAAAATTGAATTTTGTGATCGGTACAACAGTTATCCTTTCGACAGTTCTTCGAATATGAACAAATTTGATTAATAAAATTATTTCGAGACGCGACGTAACTATTTTTAATGGCGCCTCGGAGTCGCCACTCGAGTGGAAAGGGTTAATTTATTATTAATTTAATTTATTTATTATTTATTATTAATTTACGATTTCGCTCCAAAATCGTAACGCGCTCGCGGAGTCTCCGGTCGTTAACCTTCGACTTCTTTTATATAAAAATAAAATAAAATAAGAAATATAATATAATATAATATAATATAATATAATATAATATAATATAATATAATATAATATAATATAATATAATATAATATAATATAATATAATATAATATAATATAATATAATATAATATAATAATATAATAATAAGAAAATATGATAAATTATATTGCGAATGCATTCTTGAATGTATTTTACACTCACATGCCATAAGTTTTTCCGATGTCTTTGCTACTTTACGTTCCCCTTCATTTTTGGCATATTTTCATAAAATGCGTTTTGCGATCAAGAAATACGTAATTGCAATAAATGAACATTTTATAAAAATATTGATAAAGTACAATAAATATATCGTGAATATAAAGTGCAAAGCATTTTACGTTTTTGTTCACTCGAGTTGGACGAGTTAGAATTTTTCGAAGATCGTTTTAATATTTTATAAAAATATTGATAAAGTACAATAAATATATCGCGAATATAAAGTGCAAAGCATTTTACTTTTTTGTTCGCTTGAGTTGGACGAGTTAGAATTTTTCGAAGATCGTTTTAATATATTATAAAAATATTGATAAAGTACAATAAATATTATATCGTGAATATAAAGTGCAAAGCATTTTACTTTTTTGTTCGCTCGAGTTGAACGAGTTAGAATTTTTCGAAGATCGTTTTAATATTTTATAAGAATATTGATAAAGTACAATAAATATATCGTGAATATAAAGTGCAAAGCATTTTACGTTTTTGTTCACTCGAGTTGGACGATTTAGAATTTTTCGAAGATCGTTTTAATATATTATAAAAATATTGATGAAATGCAATAAATATATCGTGAATATAAAGTGCAAAGCATTTTACGTTTTTGTTCGCTCGAGTTGAACGAGTTAGAATTTTTCGAAGATCGTTTTCCCGGAGCTAAATCTCGGTTTTCAAGTACGTAGGACGTGCCAGACAAGCTCGATTTATGATCGTACGAAGTAATACTTAACGTACTCCCACACGTGCGACAAAAGAAGAAAAAGGCCCGATTTATGGTACACAGAGTGCTCACGCCTGTTCCCGAAAATGGAAGGACTTATCAGAAACAATCGAGCTATGCAAAACTATATAGATTCCTTCGATCTAGGTCGCCCGAAGTGGTCCCCGCCACTCTCTTTTATCGTTCGAAGATTGAACCCGAAATGTAACAATGGATAAAATCACCGCAAATTCATCTAGCTACTTACTCAGCCTTTCAGAAAACAGTAAAAAATTGTTATCGCTCGGAATCACGTCACCTGACGCTTTCTTATCGATTTTCGATATCACTCCACCCCTGGCGAAAAGTGTTCGATCGAGGAAACTCTGTAAGTCATAATAGTTTCTCACATGTTCTGGAAAATATTGTTACTGATATTCGGACATTTCTTCGAAGAATACAGCTTTTTTAAAATTGGACGAAATGATTTGCACTTGAGTAACTGGAAGGTTCAATTTATTGGGCGATGTGCGAAAGAAACTTTTGGAAAATTGCAATTGTTCGTTGTTGCGGAAAAATAGTGAAGTCTTATTACAACTTTCTTGACTTGTAACAATAATTTGAAAAACATATTACGGACATTTAAAACTACATATTATCGCAATTTGTACACTTCTATTCGAAAAATTATCATTATAGCTCCACAGATAAAAAAATTGCAGTATTGTATGTAGAAAGTCTTCGGTATTTAAGAAAATACTGAATTTTAAACAATAGCAATCGTTCAATAATTTCTCTTGCACAGTATCCAACAAACTGGTCCTGATAACTTCTCCAAAAAGTTCAACGCGTTTGACGCAGTTTTGAAAAAAGTTGTACTCCTGTAAAAAAGGTCTCGGAATATTAGCGGGACTGTATAATTGCTCAGTAGCAGACGGAAAAGTTGTTCGTTCTGAACGCTTCGGTTGAACCATTCTTTTTGCCAGGAGAAGTACCACGTTCACACAGACTACTTACCATTGGTACCCATGGACGAACTATAACAGGAACCATGTCTCGGGCGGCTCTATCCGACGGCGGCAGCGACGGGGACTCTGTAAACGGTGCCACTCGGCCGTCGGCGTCGCACGAGAAGAAAAAACAACAGACTGCCTCATTTCCACTCCGTCGACCCTTCAATCTCGTCGCGAGGACCGGAAAATGGAAACTCGGGAAACCCGCGACGAGCAACGGAGTTGGGCAAAATGTACTCTAATTATACGATTCCAATGTAACTCGCAATTACAAATTGTTCTAATTTCTGAAATCGTTGATTATACCTTCCACAGGAACAATTACAATGTGAATTTTTATGCTGCCACGAAGCATGAAAATCTTAAAGAATACAGTAATGTCTTTCTAATTGAGACACTCAGATTTCCCAGAAAAATGGACAATTTCGGGAGAGAAGATACGATTATTCGATCCTCGTGGTTCTTTTTTATAGCTACGAATTGTCGACAACTATAAAAAACGAGCTGCGAGACTCGAATAATTGTATCTCTATTTCACAAATTGTACATTTTTCTGCGCAATCTCTCTGAGCGTCAGTTAGGGAGACATTACTTATAATACAAATATCAATCGAATGTGAAACAATAAATTCAAAAGAAAACTTGGAGATCTTCGTGAATTTTTCTGCAGCAGTCGCGAGAAATCAAAGTTAATTTCTTTATCTTCTCTTCGTGACATTAATGATGTGAAAGTAACATATACAGTAATGTCTCTCTAATTGACGCTCAGATTGTCCACGAGAATGGACAATTTGGGAAGAGGAGATACGATTGTTCGAACCTTGCGGTTCGTTTTTATAGCTACGAATTGTCGACAACTATAAAAAAACGAGCTGCGAGGCTCGAATAATTGTATCTCCATTTCACAAATTGTACATTTTTCTGCGCAATCTGAGCGTCAGTTAGGGAGACATTACTTATAATACAAATATCAATCGAATGTGAAACAATAAATTCAAAAGAAAACTTGGAGATCTTCGTGAATTTTTCTGCATCAGTCGCGAGAAATCAAAGTTAATTTCTTTATCTTCCCTTCGCGACGTTAATGAGGTGAAAGTAACATATACAGTAATGTCTCTCTAATTGACGCTCAGATTGTCCACGAGAATGGACAATTTTGGAAGAGGAGATACGATTGTTCGAACCTTACGGTTCGTTTTTATAGTTACGAATTGTCGACAACTATAAAAAACGAGCTGCAAGGCTCGAACAATTGTATCTCCATTTCACAAATTGTACATTTTTTTGTGCAATCTGAGCGTCAGTTAGGGAGACATTACTTATAATACAAATATCAATCGAATGTGAAACAATAAATTCAAAAGAAAACTTGGAGATCTTCGTGAATTTTTCTGCATCAGTCGCGAGAAACCAAAGTTAATTTCTTTATCTTCCCTTCGCGACATTAATGAGGTGAAAGTAACATATACAGTAATGTCTCTCTAATTGACGCTCAGATTGTCCACGAGAATGGACAATTTTGGAAGAGGAGATACGATTGTTCGAACCTTGCGGTTCGTTTTTATAGTTACGAATTGTCGACAACTATAAAAAACGAGCTACAAGGCTCGAACAATTGTATCTCCTCCTCCCAAATTGCCCATTTTTGTTCACAATCTGGGCGTCAGTTAGAGAGACATTACTGTAGACACTTTCGGATGATCTTTCAGTTCCAATTAATACAATATTTTTAAACTGTTTACATGTTTATAAATAAATAAATTCAAAAGAAAACTTGGAGATCTTCGTGAATTTTTCTGCATCAGTCGCGAGAAACCAAAATTAATTTCTTTATCTTCCCTTCGTGACATTAATGATGTGAAACTAACATATACAGTAATGTCGCTAATTGACGCTCAGATTGTCCAATTTGGGAAGAGGAGATACGATTGTTCGAACCTTGCGGTTCGTTTTTATAGTTACGAATTGTCGACAACTATAAAAAACGAGCTACAAGGCTCGAACAATTGTATCTCCTCCTCCCAAATTGTCCATTTTTGTTCACAATCTGGGCGTCAGTTGGAGAGACATTACTGTAGACACTTTCGGATGATCTTTCAGTTCCAATTAATACAATAATATATTTAAACTGTATACATGTTTTTGCTATTTTACATTTTATCTACTTATTTTTGTTATGAGTGCATCAAATTCACAGTCCAACGAATAGCAAAGAATAGTAATGAATTGAAATACACTTTACCATATACCGACGAAAGCCGAGCGCAAAGTTTCTCGGAGGAGCACCGATACTTGTCGCGATCTAGACTAGAATGAGCGAGCGATGCTAGGCGAGGCAGTTAGGTCAGCGAAATAGGGGGAGCTATCATTTTTTCTATCTTGTACCTGGAGAAGCGTTCTACAGGCGATTCCCATTGGCTCCTCCCCGCGAGCCGCGCTCTTTAGCACTTGACTTTTAAACTCGGTAAGCGGATCAGCCGTAGCTACTTTCGAACGTTGCCTTTTGCTCGGCGATTTCACCCGACGTCGACGACGACGACGGCGACGACGACAACGAGAACGCTGGAAACTATGGTTGCAGGCGTCGCGACGCCTCGGCTCGTGGGAAACGGCGCGACGCCTCACGGATTAACTCATTCGAGGGTTACGAGGCCGCGATTATGTGCCACCTGCCACGATTGCGGACTCCCGAGCATTAGTCTGTAATTATTCGTGGCTCCGCGTGAAACAGGTAGCATTATTCTGTCGTAAACGGCAGACGGAATATGTTGTTCCCGGCCTGCTAATTGGGGACCCTGTTGCGGCTTAAGGCCGGCGACCGACTGGCCGCAAGTCCGCAATTGTCGAGCTCAGGCTCTATTGTTATTCAGGATCCGCGATGGTCCTCTCCCCCCCCCCTTACCCTCCATCGCTGATTGGCGCGATATTTTTTTCATTTTTTTTTCGCCGAGATTACGTTCGTTCTTCCCTTATCTTGTTTTCCGAGAACGCCTGTCGATACCTTGTGAAAGCACGAGCTCTTTTTTGTAGTATCCTCTTCGTTTCCTGGGAGACAAAATGTATGCTGTTATTGTTTTCCGACGAGAAATCAGACCTCGCCTTATCTTGTTTGTCGGCTCCTGCAAAACACTTCAAATGATTTTTGTCACGTGGCTATTTTAAACGAAAGTGGCCTGATGTTGGACGTCGAATCGAAATTACGTTGGCCACGATCTCGGAACTTTTTAGCTGGAAAATCGTGTGCTACAGGGTGAAATAAAGTTTCGAGGAAGAACTTTTAGAAGGGAAAGATCGCGCGGGAATATTTATGTCGGCAGGGTTTTTAATAGTTCGTGCCCTGGAGCTGTTCTGACGTAGCGTTTCTTGTAAAATGTTACTATAAATTCAGCAAGCTGACCTTTCTTGAAATATGAGTTAATTTAGTTCAAGTGGGAGTACCGTGGGAAGAATTTAAATCTTGTTCATTGTAAACAATGTTAATATTACCAGACGATAAATTGTTATCAAAAGGAATGAGAAAGACATAACATGGAACGCTAAGAATGATCGACGAATAGCCCAACAAATTTGTTTTAAAATTAAACGAGATCCTGAAAACGCACGAAGACCTATCAGAAGATCTAATAAATTTTTGAGAAACTAAGTACGCGTGATACGCTTTCTTTTCTTTCGCGAGCAATTTTTTAAAATAGCAGCCGTAAACTGTATTATAATTTTTATTCAACTGCACTGGAAATACTCGCACGAGTGCGCGAACAATCGCGGTCGAATAATATTCATTCTTTCGTGTAACAAAGACGATCATTTTTCTTCAGCCTTGAAGACAACGGTGGTTAAAAAGCGCAGAAGGCGTAGGAAAGGAACTGTGTGCTGTTGCTTTTCTGAAAAATACATGTAAAATGGAAGTTCGAAGGAAGGTTGTTACATGGTAGGTTGGACTGCCGGTCGGAATTAATTTTTAATATGCTGCGCAGGAGTTCTCTTCGCAAGGAAAGACTGAGAACTGCGTCGTCGAAAGGCCATTTTATTAGGGTTTCTTTTTTGTGGAAAATTGAAGCTTGCTGAACACGAAGATACTTCAAATATTTAGCAGCAGACCTTTTTGATTCTTCAGACATGTTAGGGGAATTAAGCGTGCTTTAATAAATATAACACAATTGCTGTTTGTGTGCACTTGATTTTTACATTCTTAATTATAGATCTTGCAATTATTAAAATTGCAAAGGTCCTTCTTTGTAATATATATATATTGTTATTTATATACAAAGAAGGACCTTTGTAATTTTAATACTTATGTATATATATATATATATATATATATATATATATATATATATATATATTGATATTATACTAATTGAGATCTATATTGTAATTAAAGTCAATCGATATTGTTTTAAGCACCCTCCAGTAGTCGCTATAATGAAATAATCTAACTTTAACTGCTCGTCAGAACTAGCAGTTAAATAACGTTAATAACGTGTCGAGTAAATGAAATTAATTCAACGGAATCATGCTTTCTTTTCAATCGCATTCAGCGATCGGTAATTTCTTTCGAAACTATAAACTAAGTAAACATTCTTTTACTTCTAGAGTAAATGGTAATAAATCAAATATTTTTGAAGACGTTCTTCCGCTAGCCTTCAAACAGGTTTCTAGACGACAAAAGAACTCGTAGAAGCACGATAATTGCCACGTGTGCCGAAAAAACGCAAAATCCTCGTGAAGCTTACTTATCAACGATTGCCGTCACCGATGTCGTATCGAAAAATCGGCGAGGCGATCTGTTCAAGTAGCAGGGGGTTGTGTAATAAAAAGTTCGATAGAGACCCTCGATACGATTGTGTGACACATACCTGTCCCCCATTTTTCTATACAACGTTGAATTATCAACGAACTCCCTACCACGAACCCGGCGTTATGATACCCTTAGAATTTTTCCGCTCGTCACCACCAACGTTATCAGGGGACGGGACTCTCGTCGTGGCTGATAATACGTGGTCAACGAATTCGTCAATTTGAAGGACCTTCAACGAAGGACGATGATCGATGATTTTGCGTCATGGTCCGAACACCGTGATACCGTTCTAGAAACAAAAATCGTGTATCAATTTTGAAAGCGTTATTGTAAAACGAAAGTTTCGATTTTGCAAGTTCGCGGCGATACGGTCGCGAGACGAATTTTTCAATGTTTTTCAGGGAAACGTTAAAAATTGTAAAAGAATTCGAATGCTTGATATAGTATTTAAACAAACGGATCCTCCTGTAATTTTTTAGGGTTGTCCAGTTTAGCATTTGCAGTTGCACGAATTAAAATAGATTTAATAGTTTTACCGCGTTTACAGTTTCTAATTTTTGAAACCTATCAAGAAATACATACATAGAACAAGTTTGCGTTCACCTTTTTCAAATGAGTGAGCGCGATAACATTTTAGAAATTGAATCAAACGACTTGAATTTTTTCTTGATACGTTAGAACGACCAGTGAACAAATTCTTACAAACATTGCAATCAGTTGGGATGACAAAATAAAAATAATTCGTTTTAAAAGTTCTACTTAGACTTTATTCATCGACTGTGACCATTGGTGGAAAACGTGGACATAATACAATCGTTTAAAGGTTATAAACCATGAGAGAAAAATTCGATTCACTTAAAATTCACTAATAAAAGAGTATTAAAATTCATTAATTGCATTTAAATTGCAAATGAGTTTCTTGAAACGGCTCTTTGGCCAATGTGCTCTTTTCTATCAGAAACCTTCTATCAATTTTCAACTTCGATTCAACTCGGACATACAGGGTGTCCCAAAAATGTCTCGCAATCCGGAAATGGCGGGTTTCTCAGATCATTTGAAGCACCTTCTTTCTTCATAAAAATGTTCTCCGAAGCACCGTTAATGAGTTATTAACGAAAAACAGTGACCAATAAGAATCGAGTACGGCTGACGCGAGGCGGCTCAGCCAACCAGCGCACGAAGCCCAGTTCCGCTCTTTGGCTCGGTCGCCTCGCGCCAGCTGAACTGGGATTCGACCGCCTTGACCGCTGGCGCCGTTGACTCGGCCGCCTCGACCGCTGGCGCCGTTGGCTCGGCCGCCTCGACCGCTGGCGCCTCGCGCCAGCTGAGCTCGCTTCTCATTGGTCACTGTTTTTCGTTAATAACTCGTTAACGCTGCCTCGGAGAAAATTTGCGTAAAGGAAGAAGTTGCTTCAAATGACCCGAGGAACCAGCCACTTTCGGATTGCGAGACATTTTTGGGACACCCTGTATAAACCGTTACCTACTAAAGATTATCATCAGAGATCGCCGACAGCTCGTGCAACGACGACGAGAAAATCATGTGCAGCGAATAGAGCTCGATAACAACGTGTCGATCGCAAGGATCCCGATTGACCGAGGCCAGGGTGACGAAAAATCGCTGGCGGAACGTCTCGCGTGGTTAGTTCAGGAGCGAGCAGCGAGATTTAATAATGTAGAGTAGCGGGCTAGACGCTGGGTACACATCGGGATTGGTACACACCGCTTTCGGGCGTCTTCAATATCTGAGCAGCTCAAGGACCGCATTGTCTAGGGCGACGGCCCAACCCCGAGCTTTATGACTCTGTCTCTCACTCTCGCTCTTCCTCTATTGGTTTCTCTCTCTCTCTCTCTCCCCCTCTCCCTCCCTCTGCCTCTGTTCCTTCTTTCTCCCTTTCTCACTGTTCCCAGCAACGACGACGATGACGAGCATTATGCCGCGGATAATGGTCCGACCGGCCGCCATTCACTTCCTCGGTAGACGTGCAAAGAAACCGTACTTGACAAACACCCCCGCAGATCCTGATTGAATTATGCCTCCCCAGGTCCGGGGAAGAACTTTCGTCTTTCAATCGCAGAGAGACAGGCAACAGGGTGCACGCGAATGCAATACGGTTGATATACTGCGTTGCTTTTTCGGGTGCAGACGACGGGGGCTCGGTTAACGATGCACAGTCGTTACATGACGTGTACTCGTTACGCGAAGTATTATTTTGATGGGTAAATAAATAAATTTTAATTTTGAGAAAACAGTCAATTGGATAATCTGTATTGAGAAGTGTCTTGATTCGGAAGTTTTTTTACTGTACACATTTTATTAATAGAGGAGTGTCGGGGTTTAAGTCTCAGGAAAATCAGTTGAAAAATCTGTGCTAATTCAGAAGTTTACACTGTACACATTATATTAAACAATATTAAGATTTAGGGCGAAGGAAAGTCGATTGAACAATCTGTATTCGTCTAAAAAGCCACGATCTAATTATCGTATAAAATAATACTAGAATTGAACGAACGAATGATAGATGTTTCAATTATAAAAACATCCATATTCTATACGCGCTGAATAAATTAATGTTACTAGACAAACGCAGTTGGAGAATATTTTCTGAAAGAATTCTAAAGAATCGAGATATTTGATACGATCAACAAAGTCTGAGTCATTAGCGCGCGTCCAGAATGACTCATACTTCCTACGAAATTTATTATCACCGCTAAGATTTGATTAAATTCTTCTCGTTACTAAAATCGCCTTTTACAATAGAAAAGAACGTGCGAAGATCGATCAACGTGAATCATCGATTACAAATGGGAATGGTGACCAAAAACATCTTGGAAAATAATAGCGACGAAAGCAAAGCGCACAAACTCTATTCTATCCCGTGGATCGCCGTCGTCCTCAAGACTTGTTCGCAGCAGCGGCGCCCAGGACCTCGCCCCCTCAAAAGGACAATGTCCGATTGAAATGTAAATACCGCGCTCCTAACTTTCTTCATTCCCCCTGTTGTCCCCCGGCCGTCCATTGTCGCTTCCATCGGAGAGTATTTTCGCAAAGTTCAAGCCGCGCGGATGGACAGCTAATTTTTCCGCGGCGAGTGCGCGCCAGGTTTGAAGAACGAAAATGAAGAATGGTTAAAGGGGCGAAGGAAAGAACGCGTTTTCGCGTCGCCCAGCTTCCAGCCCGCTCTGCCCCTCCCCCCCGACGCGTTCGGGAATCCAGGAGAGACACCCAGTCGAGGGACGACGAGGACTCCTATTCCAATTCCAGCAAGTTAATTGGAATTGTTTGCCGCAGACACAGCGAGCCGCTTGCCTTCGCACAGTTCCGGACCCCGTTTCCTCCCCTTCGAGGGAGCAAAAGAGAGAGAGAGAGAGAGACAGGGGCTGCGTCAACGGTCTCATGGTGTCCCCTCGAACCCCCCGTGTCGCTCGAACCCCATCTTCGCCGCGGAACTCGCGCCCGACCTGTCCCCGTCATACGGCCCGTGACATCTTCAACGGAATTAATTCCTTCCGCGGACGTCGCGGCGTGTCTTAAATTTCTCCCGTCTAGAACGGATCAGCACGGCTTCAATAAAACGGCCACGACGTGACCCCGGATAGCTCGCTGATGAATCCTGATCGGGCTACGGGGAACGACCTCGCGGACATCCTTCGCAGGATCTCGTCGTTTTTAACGTTCCATCTTCTTTGCGACGTTTTCTCTACTGCGGGATGAGCTATTGGGCTGTGGTGCTTGGAAACGGTATTTTTGTGAATTATTGGGCCGGGTCGTAAGTTCGTGCGGTTTTAATTTCGATTTAAATTTCCCGCATAATAATTATCTAACTGTTATATCTCGTATGTTATTCGATGGCTTTGATGCTCTCCTGTTGCGCGATTGTTTACTTAAAGTGAGTGATTTCTTGAAAACTATGGAATGTCGTGTTCAGAGCAACAAATAATTATAATTTTTCGAAACTGTTGATACGTCACGCATTATAATTACCTAAGACTTATATCTCGTATGTTATTCGATGGCTTTGATGCTCTCCTGTTGCGCGATTGCTTACTTAAAGCGAGTGATTTTTTGAAAACTATGGAATGTCGTGTTCAGAACAACAAATGAGTAACTATAATTTTTCGAAACTGTTGATACGCCACGCATGCTAGCATGAAGAGGATCTTAGTGTACTGATAAATTTCTGTAGCGTAACTTGTTACGGCGATTTGATATAGATAATAAAATGTTGCTGCCGACAAGATTGGAAGGTGCGTGATTTCCAATCGATAACTTTTCTCTATGTTGATCTTTTTCGATCTAACTCTGTATCTAATAAAAAGCATTTTTTTTTGCAAATTGAAGCAGAATCAATTGAATCATAAACCAACTTCTTAACTCTTTCATTGCAAGACAATTTTCTTTGTCCGAGTTGCGTCGAACTAATGAAAAATTGTAAATAGGCATACGTCGGAATGATTAACTTTTTTTTACTAAAAACTGCTACTTTTAAGGAGTTATTATATAAGTAAGTAAGTAAGTATATATATACGGCTATAATAGAGCCAAGTACTAAATTGTTGTGGATGATTACAGTGGCCTGTTGCAAGGAAAGGACCGTTACAAAATGTTTTCGTGTTCAAAGGTTCCTCGGTTTTGCAATATGACACGTGAAATATTTCCCATTATCATGGACATCGAGCGAAACAAATTAACGTCCGTAACAAAATTGTATCGCACAACGATCGTATTTCCCTTTCCTCTTAACGCCATCCACGCCGATAAATTAACTGTTATCAGCCTCTGCTTCATACAATAATTGCTACGTAACGAGAGAGGATTTTGGAGACGAAACAGACTTCCCCGTATCACATAATGTTCTTGTTGCCCCCGTCATTCATTGCTAACCAAAATTGAAAATATGAAATGATGTCCGTGTTGTTCTGTAAAATGCATGCATATTTGTGCGATTTTCAATTGACGCTGTTAAGCGTGCATTGTTTATTTCGTAGAAATATATTTCATTCCGTGAGCCAGGAAATATCGTGGAATCTCTATAAAAATTAGTTTAGTTAAGATCGATTCACTGATTTCCAAGCAAGCAGATGTGCGAATGAAATCACACAGAGAACAGTACGATCAGTATCTTCGCACTGTCAGATACAAAAGCGGAACGTTGGTTGATGGGATTATTATCTTGCAAAGATGACCGGTGAATAGCAATTATCAGTTTAGATGAAGCGATACTCGCAATCTGACGTTTTTCATGCTGTATCCAAGTTGATACGATAGTAAAGTTGCTATTTCAGCTTGCAAAGTTTCGAATACAATCTTAACAAATGATTTCAGTCGCTTTGATTCCCTCTGAAATAGATTTCTGTAATCTTATTTTCCCTCGAGTAATTGATTTATAAATAATACATTTTTAAGTAGTGAGTTTGTCTTCCAGCAGATTGCGTTTTCCAGGGATTAAATTCTAATTTTTTTAATGATTGATAATGTCTATAGCTTCCTAGAAATAAATGTTTTGCACGTTCTTTGTATACAAACATTCCACTAGCATGATGCACGTATCAGTGACGAGCGCGACGTTATCCAGGAGAATCTTAATTTCTTATCATAATCGCAACATTTCGAGATCGCCTATGTGTTTCGGTGTCAATGAAAAGAACCGCTTCCTTTCTATCTGAACACGTCGTTCTAGTATGTGTATCTATTTAACATCTGTCTCTTGCCGAAACGATGATTATCCGGTAACGGCTGATTATTGGTGGATCAAGCAGAACGAGATAACAGCTTCCACGCAATCGGAAATTTACGATCACGATGCTCTTCGCACTAGTTGATAATCTTTTTGCCGAGAAATTGTCGAGATATAGTTCGAGATAGCTGACACCAATTTCTAGGTGTCAACATTTATGATTAGGCTAGTGCCGGCAGGGACAAGTGATTCTGGAAATTTCGGAGAGTCAATAAAAAAAATGGATCGTTCTTAAAACCACATTTAAAAAGAAGCTGAACGATGCAATATTAAAAACTGTCTATTATTTTACTCATTATATGGCATAAATTAACATGGATATTAAACGATACAACATAAAAGAAATTTATATTTATATATATTAAATATATATATTATTATATATATTAAATATATATATTATTATATATATATTATAAATATATATATTAAATTATATATATTATTATATATATTATATATATTAAACATTTATATTCTTTTCTCATTTGAAACAGTATTTGAGGAGCTATTTAATTGCATGTATAGAATATTTAAATAACGAAAGAAGCTATTGTTCTATTTAACAGTGCTTATTTTGTAACTCGATAAAATGTCAAATAAAATACTTGTGGATATTTTATGTTTCCGAAATTCCAAACAGTTTTCAATGAGCTATCTGTTCATTTTATTGAAAGCACGGTTAAACAAGATATTGTCTAGTGTCAGATTTTAGCGAATAAAATATCTTTGTTTCATTATTGGACGAGAAACGAACACTAAGGATGTTACGTAGCAGGTTTTGATCGTTAACGTTTCAGACACTGTGCAAAGTCTTTGATTGTTTCAGGCACGTTCCAAACGAGAATGTAGAACAGCTCCAAGACACCTGGAACATTGTTGACTTTGTGTCTATCGCGAGAAGTAAAATGCAGTTAAAGTTTACGGTGGTTAGAGGTCTCTAAATCCTCGAGAAACCACAGATCCGAATTCTATCATCTCGGCTACATTCCACGGTCTACAAACTTGTTACAGCGGTTCCAAGAGAGACATTTCTCTTGCGGGAAGTTCTTACGGACTGCGGAGAGCTTCATCAACTATGACAAAAGGTTCGTAGTGAGAACAGCTCGAAACGCAATACTGCTGGGTCGTGTTGTTCTATTTTTCAGAAGAATGATACACTATGCTGCAATAAATAAGAAAATTCTGGATAACGAATACGTTTCAATTTATCACTATTTTTATGGGCCTCCTTATCAAATTTTTATACGAATGATTTATTTTCTGGACAAATACGTGTTGGCAGTAAAGACAGTGACGTGATAATTAGACTGCGGACTTTTATGCAAAATAAAAATAGCCTGAAACAATTGCAAGTTAGAGAAGCTGCGCGCACACATGTATTTCATTCCTCGATGATTATAATTAATTGAAAAGGATATAACAGATTAGTTTTCAATTCTTTAAATGGTTTGGATTTGGTCTACTCGGTTTTGTTATAAATGCATTCCGGTAATAATGACCAGTGAAATGAAACAGTGTGAAGACAATAGTTTAATTCTTTTCTTTTTTAATTTTAATAAAACAAAGGATAATAAAATAGAAATTTATATTAGCAATACGAACAGCGTGACTAGCAAGAGAACATTTGCTGTTTTGATAAATCAAAAATTGGGCTGATTAAACCGGATACCCGATGAATAAATAATTAGTTTCAATTAATATTTCGGGCAATGTCTACAAAGTACGATCGAAGCATTCTCTTTTCTGTTGCGTAGTTTACGACCTGCGTAGTTCTTTTGATTTCGTCAATAATTCTTTATTGATATTGATATTCAGCGCGATAACTTCATTAAGCCTTTTTATTGGACAGTAAACGACGCGGGGGCAGCTAGAAGAACAAACGCGATAGCGACCATCGTTAGAATACCTGATCGTTGTCAAAAGATATCGGTTACATTGCAAATTATACGTGACCACGTCTCGTCATATACTCTTGTGTCACTGCGTAAGGAATGGTACTACAGATTTCATCCAGATTTCACGAGATTAGGAAAACACTTGTGTACGTCACAATTATCGGAGATCAATCGGTAACGTGTCCGAAATTCGCGGCGATACAGTGAATGACATTCTTGATTTTTAACTATTGATGCGTTCACGTAACAGCGTTACAAGCGATGTTGATTAATCTTTTTCTTTCCGATATTGAAACAGATTAATACAATTTTCTTTGCTAGGATTAATAAAAAAAATATTATTATCATCTATTTTCTGAAAAAATATGAGTTATTTTATTGTATCTTTCGCAACGGTAATCGAATATATTTTTATCGTCATAGATATTAAAAATAAAATGAACAAAATGAAACACAGGATGATATCCTCGAAAAAATATAAGCCGTATAGATTCACTTTGTTTACATTCGTGTAGCAAGAAATGAAATTTAACGAGTGTACGTTGAACACTTATCATTAAATAGTAAAACAAATAGTGAAAATTGCAGTGAAATTAAATAGCGATAAAACAATTAGTATTTTATTATCTTTTCAAGTCTTTTCGAGATAAAATCTGGTCTGCAGTGGCATTCTGTGACTATCTAGCACTTGATAAAAGAAAAATCGCTCGTGTTATCTTATAGATACATTTTATGATCTCATCGATACTGTTACAGTAACTGTCCGATATCATTATCGAATAATAAATTTACCCTTCAAATCCTAAGTTGTTCATCTACACTTATTATATTTTTCTTCGCAAATATCATCGATCCAAATAATTGTTTACCAATACATAGATATAGTTTATTATGTTCACTCGACTACTACAATAAATGACAGATGTGTATGTAAATGGACGATACATTTTGCACACTTTGTACGTGTAACAATAATAATGACAATAATAAATTTTATAACAATAATTAACAAACATGTTCAACTATTCCTAATTTTTCCAAAACCCGAAACAAGGAAATATTTTTCCTTTACTTGGAGCAAGAAATTGAAAAACCAATCAAGACGAACGCCCACATTTTAGCGCCATTTTTCAGCTTTCTAAAAAATGCCTAGATTGACGTCGGTCAGGAAGGAAAAGAGCTGTTGGAACAATACGGGGTTGACGTTTTTCAGCTCGGCATCCCTAACCAAGATCTGATAGTGCACGTTGCTGTATATCTTATTGTAGAACACCAAGTACCTTTGGCTTAACATGTTCCGTGCCACGTGTACCATCGATGGTACACGCTTGCATGTTTACTTAGTGAACTGAACAAATTGTTTACAAGAAATTTAGAACCGAAGAATCAATTTCCACCGCAAGAATGGGCGTTGATAAGTTTTTGTTACGTTGTTATGTGTACGAGAATTAATAATTGCACGTAATACAGCAAGTTTTAGTAAAATATCAAAGTGTGAAGATTCGAGTAAAAAAAGCTCGGCACGGAACGTGTTAAGGAGATCTTGTAGTACTCAGCGAACGCGCCACCGGCTGCAAACTTTTCTTCAAGAAGTGCTTGCGTCTTTTCGACGGATACGAGAGAGTTGAAGTCTATGACGAAACCTAGGAGTCCTCCGGTGATCCGAGTATCCGCGAAGTCCGTAGCGAGGAATCGGCGATTCTCCAGCAACTCGTTTGATTCTTTCAACAAAGAATAGGCATCGAGACCAGCTTTCTGCATGAATGCATACAATTCGGCATATTCGGGTGCAGCCTCGAGATCCATTATGAAATGGTTCAGCTCCTTGGAGTTGAGAACCTCTAGGCAGTCCGGAATTCTTTGTCTTGAGCCAGGTATGCTCTCACCAGCTTGTTTGCCTTCTCCATAGGTATCAGGTCTTGGAAGTCCTGCAGGTCCTTGGCAAGCTCTCCTGAACCTGTTGCTGGCAGCTTATAAGCGCTGAGACCGCGGTGGCCAAGACCAAGACAGACAATACTGACACTGCGAATTTCATCTGGAAAAAAGTCAGAATCTGGGTCAATTGGGCCCACAGGTGTGGATATTGATTGGTTTTGATTGAGATTGGTTCGATCAATAAGATTTCAAGTTGACGACTTGGATAATCTTTGTTGAATGGACAATTTATAATTGCTTTATTGCTGTATAGTTTGTGAATAAAATATTAAAGTGACTGTATGGATTGGCAAATTAATCCAATCTCATGCTGCGGCAATGAAATTTTTATCGATTATTCTCTACTGTATTATTTGGTAAAATAATAGATCTTTGAAGCGAAAGACTTTATGAATAGTTTGTAGTGCTTACATTTTACAATTTAGTATTCTTGCAGACAATGTGGTATAGAAATTAATATACAGAATCTTTGTACCATTAATTGCAAAAATTGTATAAATCAATGTAACTTAAAAATTGAAATATGAAAAAACATGTCAGGATCATATTTACTTTGAGTGTAGCTGCTTCGATTTCAATGTTTAGTAGTTGATGATGCTCACTACACGATGGCTGCACTCTATATGAAGAGAAGAATTCGATAGAATGAGATTATTGGACACGATATAACCGTTGTTCGTACTCGATCGATGGGCCATTTTATCTAAAGCCTAATCATCCTGGACATGCATAAATATTAATCGAATTTCACAATGAATTTCAAATGGAATTTTTGGCGGAAATTGATAAGAAACTTAATTGTACATTACTCATCCTTAAACCACAGTTTTCTTTCTTGATGCAATAACCATTAGTTTACGAGTGAGAAAGTGAAAAGTGAGGAAATGCATTGCAAATCAAATTCATCGATAAAATTTACGGTGCCGTTGAAGCCTATTCTCCGCCTTTGAAAATATGTATATAGACTGAATATCATTTCAGAATTTCTCCGCTTTGAAATATTTCTGATTAACCGTTTCGCTACGGCAGCTCCATACTTCGGTATGTATCCATACGGATACTTCGCTACCGTCACTGAACGGAAACTCGCTCCGAAAAAAAAAATATGCAATTCCAAGCTCCGGGCCTTCTAGGGAGAATTTACTGTACTCCACGTATAGTTTTCTAAGAATCAATTTTTGTAGTTCCATTTGTAATAAGAAATTTAGAAGAACTTGACAGGAAAGCACGTTCATGTGGAACAAAGCT
This sequence comes from Megalopta genalis, assembly GCF_051020955.1. Lineage (NCBI taxonomy): Eukaryota > Metazoa > Arthropoda > Insecta > Hymenoptera > Halictidae > Megalopta > Megalopta genalis. The sequence continues at coordinate 13,225,629 of NC_135013.1, forward strand.
AACATTCATCTTAGCTTAATGATAGTGCAGTTCATCCACTTAAAGATAGTGCAGATTCGAGAGTGGGTTGCTATCATATAAACTCGACGACCGACTGACCTAGCATCAATCTTCTTCAGAACCGCAGGAACGAGAACTTCAGAGCCTCAAGGCGAGTATCCAATTAACACATTTCAATAGAATACTGTCAACATTATCTAACAAGTTGTCACTGTTCTGTACTGTGTAAAATGTTTCCTTGTACCTTGTGAAAATAATTCACTATATAAAGTGCAGATTTCTGTTGTAAATACCCTCCTATATTAAATTCTATCGTCATCTCTATATTTTTAATTCCTCAATCTTTTGGAATCAGAATGCATAATTTTATGATTAAATTGTACAGCACTACAATTGTTTCTTGACATTGTGAAAGTAATTTCCTGTACAGTTCAGACATGTCCGACAATTAAACTTTTTCCTACTTAATTCCTGCTGATATTCTATTATTATGTCAGAAGCATCATTACAATTTCAATAACTGTCAAATAAAAAATCTAAAGTAATTCTAGCCATAAACTGTCCGTATTAGATCCAAGAAAAGGATCAATATTGATCTCAAAGAAATAGATTTCAAAGTTTTCAAGGCAATGGTCTGAATGGATCTAAACATGGCTGCGAGTAGTCAAAAACACATCATCTTATATGAAATAAACACGTCATTTTATATAGCCACTTTGCATCACACCCTCACTTCTCCCAACGTTTCATAAAACCAATCAAAGTGTCAATAAAAATTCTGCTCGCAGATGAAATTCGTAGTAGCAGCTTTGGTCGTTTTGGCAGCAGCCGGTCCCCTCGCAACCGCCTGGAAGGTGCCCCCAGCAGGCTCAGGTGCTCTCGCCAAGGAGCTCCAGGACTTCGTGGACGTGCTCCCGGTGGAGAAAGGCGTCGAAATCGTCAGAGCCTACATTGCTCAGGACAAACAAGTCCAGGCTCTCCTGAAGATCGCCGGATCTCCGCTAAGCTCAGCCTTAGTCAAGGAAGTGGAAGCAGTGCCTGAGTTCAAACAGCTGGCCAACTACATCCAGAAAGCCGGCCTGGACATCTACCTTTTGCTGAACCATTTGAACAAAGCCTTGAAGCTCGACCCGATCAAGCCTCTGTCCACCTACGTCGTAATCAGTGGCAACGGAGTCAGTGGTCTTGTGAAGGACCTGAGGGCAATCATTCCCTACGATAAACTCCAGGATTTGTACATTGAGAAGGTGGAGAAATCCGCCGTGTTCAAGGACTTTATCGTAGAAGTCAGTTCCTCCAAGTACCAAAAGTTGCACGAAGTCATAATCAACAGCCAGAACTTGAAGAGCATTGCCCTGGAATCGAAGAACGCTGGAGTTAACCCTGATGACTTCCCTGAAGGATACAGCGTGCTCTTGACTGCCCACGTTGTCCGCAACCGGGCCTAACTTCTACAAATAATGAATTAAAACTAAAGCATGTTCTTTCCTTTGGAACATAATGAAATAAATATTTAGCTTATTATTAACTTTTGGAAAATTTTGTCAATGATTAACACTGTTCCGATGCCTTTCCCGAATGTCACTTCTTCTGTCCCTCCTCAGTTTATTAAGTGGTGAAGCTGGATAGAGTATTATAATATCATATTATCTTTCAAAGTTAAGTTTCCTTAATGGTCTAAGACAAATTCAATTATTTATAGATATAGAATTATTAGGCAGCGGATTTTGTGTATTTAGAGCAAAGATTGGGTAAACGAAACAAAGCAACGAAGACACAAGAAGAATTTTTAAACATAGTGTTAGATTACTCTTGCTTTAATAACAACACTGGAAGAAGAAATATATTGTTACATAACTTCTCTTTCATGGAATAGATAATGAAAATTTTATTTTGTATAAAGATCGGCAGTGTATATTGATAACAAGTAATGTTTCTATTTAAAAATATAAAACGAATATTAGTGATTATAGAGTCTCAGATAAAATCGTGTTACCGTTTCTTGTGAAATTTATCTAATTTATTTAACGCTTAAGGCAGACATTTATATTGCGGGAAGTTCTTGTAGATTGCGCAGAGTTTCGTTTTTCAGATTTCTAAGCAATGACTGCCCTGAGGACGGTCAGAATGGTGAAGAGCTGCTGGAAGACCACGGCGTCGATGTTCTTCTGGCTGGCATCTCTAACCAGAATCTGATAGTGCACATTATTAAAAAAATTAGAAATAAAAAGGTTAAATCATCGTTTTTATTCTAGCATTACAATGTATTCATAGTAATGTACATCGCTCAGATAGTTTCGTTCTCTCTTTCTCCCTCCTTCCCCCCTCTCTCTCTCACTCACTCTCTCTCTCTCTCTCTCTCTCTCTCTCTCTCTCTCATGAGATGTCGGCAACTATAAGGGCGACCCGAGAGACTCGAAGAATCGTGTCTTACTATTCTCATATCTGTCGGTTCCAATTCCGACCCCGCGTCTTTTAGGGAGAGAATACTGTGTTCTTTTCGCCAGGAAATTTACCATGGCGAAGTAGTGATTGTTCAAAATAACGAAAAGTATTCGCTTAAGGACAAATTCTATTCGGGAAAAGTTCTTTATATAATGTTACTGCCTTGCGTGTATTTCTACGACAGTCATTGAAGACAGGAAACTTATGACATCCTTTACTATTTAAAAACTTACATATTTTCATATGAAAATTATAAGAAGGCACACGATACTACGTCTAGGTTACGATTGAATTAATAATAGAGACGATGAATCATATGAAAGTATAAACAAGAAACTTCCAGTATAATATTCATCTTCACCACTTAATAAATTGAGGAAGGACAGAAGAAGTGACATTCGGGAAAGGCATCGGAACAGTGTTAATCATTGACAAAATTTTCCAAAAGTTAATAATAAGCTAAATATTTATTTCATTATGTCCCAAAGGAAAGAAAATGCTTTAGTTTTAATTCATTATTTGTGGGAGTTAGGCCGTACTGCCGACAACGTGGGCAGTCAAGAGCACGCTGTATCCTTCAGGGAAGTCACGAGAGTCAACTCCAGCGTTCTTCGATTCCAGGGCAATGCTCTCCAAGTTCTGGTTCTTGCTCAAGACATCGAACAACTTTTGGTACTTGTTGGAAGTGATTTCGTTGACAAAGTCCTGGAACACGACGGATTTCTCCACCTTCTCAGTGTACAAAATCCGAAGTTCATCGTAGGGAATGATTGCCCTCAGGTCCTTCACAAGACCACTGACTCCGTTGCCACTGATTACGACGTAGGTGGACAGAGGCTTGATCGGGTCGAGCTTCAAGGCTTTGTTCAAATGGTTCAGCAAAAGGTAGATGTCCAGGCCGGCTTTCTGGATGTAGTTGGCCAGCTGTTTGAACTCAGGCACTGCTTCCACTTCCTTGATTAAGGCTGAGGTTAGCGGAGATCCAGCGATCTTCAGGAGAGCCTGGACTTGTTTGTCCTGATTAATGTAGGCTTTGACGATTTCGATGGCTTTCTCCAACGGGAGCAGGTCCACCAAGTCCTGGAGCTCCTTGGCGAGAGCACCTGAGCCTGCTGGGGGCACCTTCCAGGCGGTTGCGAGGGGACCGGCTGCTGCCAAAACGACCATAGCTGCTACTACGAATTTCATCTGCGAGCAGAATTTTTATTGACACTTTGATTGGTTGTATGAAACGTTGCGAGAAATAAGGATGTGATGCAAAGTGGTTGTATAAGGTGACATATTTAGTAACACAATACCTGACAAATTTATAAAACAAAAATTGATATAGTAATGTGTTCTTGACTACTCGCAGCCATGTTTAGATCCATTCAGATCATTGCCTTGAAAACTTTGAAATCTATTTCTTTCAGATCAATATTGATCCTTTTCTTGGATCTAATACGGACGGTTTATGGCTGGAATTACTTTAGATTTTTTATTTGTCAATTATTGAAATTGTAATGATGCTTCTGACATAATAATAGAATATCCGCAGGAATTAAGTAGGAAAAAGTTTAATTGTCGGACAAGTCTGGACTGTGCAGGAAATTACTTTCACAATGTCAAGAAACAATTGTAGTGCTGTACAATTTAATAATAAAATTATGCATTCCAAAAGATTGAGGAATTAAAAATATAGAGATGACGATAGAATTTAATAAAGAAGGATATTTATTATATAGGATATTATTATTATTTTATAGTGAATTATTTTCGCAAGTTACAGGGAAACATCTTACACAGTATAGAACAGTGACAACTTGTTACATAATTTTAACAGTATTCTATTAATATGTGTTAATTGGATACTCACCTTGAGGTTCCGATGTTTTCGTCGTTGCGGTTCAGAAGAAGATTGATGCTAAGTCAATCAGTCGTCGATTTTATATACTGCATACCTAATCATTACTACAAAAATATTGATAGCATCCCACTCTCGAAATTTATATTATCTTTAAGTGGGTCGTTTTATTCAATATTATACAACATATCATTTTATAGTCAGTTAATCGTTTTATGTTGATCAGTGAGAACATATTATCAGGGAAAGTTACCAATCGTTGTTGGAAGTAATGAATAACTAATGAATAACTCGTAAATAATGAAGCATCATATCATAATAAATAAGATGAATCTCAGCTTTCCTCCACATGAACGTGCTTACGTGTCAAGTTCTTCTAAATTTCTTATCACAGGGGGAACTAGGACAAATGATTATCAGAAGTCTATAGGTGGAGTATGTACTTGGTAGATTATAGATTTCCTTTAAACTACAGTTTATCTTTATAAGATATGTATTTTGATTTTTCTTGTTTCGAACGTTTAGGACAGGATAATTAAAATAAAATCAAGGAAGAATTATCTTCCTGACAAATTTTTTGATCCATGGGAAAAAATTTGGTAAAAATTAGGTATTACATTAGTTCGTAAAAAATAAGTCAATTCTATAGACTAGAATTGAAGTTCAATGATCAAAGAAGCAATTTCTACGCTACAACTTTTTCCAAATCAATTAAAAACCGCCATGTCCACATAATCAAGGTAAAACTAGAAGAAACAAATGTATCCCGAATAATACTCTACATTGTGATCAATCACAAATATTTCAAAGGTAAGAAATTTTGAAATTATATTTAGTTTATCATATATTTTTCGAACTCTCTGGTACTGAAATTCCTACAAAATTGGAAAATTTCAAAAATAGTATAAAAACACCATACTCGCAAAGTTGAAATTGATCTCGATCACAAGTTTTGTAATTGCAGGCTACTTTTCTGGAATGAAAAATTTCTTCAGACTTAAAATTAATGTTCACTATTTAACAGAATCTATTTTGAAAATTCTGTAATTTTTTAAAGTCGATCCGAATCAATGAAACTCCGAGAAAAGAATATTTCATGTAGATAACATTTAGATTTTTCGAAGCTGAAAATCGGGTTTCTAACAGCACTTTAAATTTTATCGCTGAATTTGATTTGCAACGCACATAACAGTTAATTAATCAAATTCTGAGAAATCCCTCTACTTTCTACTTCCACACTCCTAAACTAGATATTATCGAGTCACGTAATCGAGTCTATTCCCAAGAAGTAGTTTACGAATGTAAATCCGTAAAAATTCACAATGCATCGTGAAATAAAATCATAATAAACGCTATTCAGAATTTTGCTCGGAAGGATACAACCATTCGCAAAGGAAATTGTGGCTCAAGCTTTGTAAAGAAGCTTCTTATGGATTTCCGAAAAAATTCATTCGAAACTCATGTATCAACGACGCGCGACGCGCGCGTCTCGAGTTTTTCCACTGAAATAGATGAAATCTGATAATAGTTATGCGTGTCCCAAGTGTGTGACGTCGAATAGAACTTTGGACGAAATTCGGCGTCGATCGATTACGATCGTCGGTGATATTGGGTCCAATAATCTTATCGTATTCGACACTTCCTTTTGCATAATATATAAAGCGCAACCAGCATGTAGGGAGTATCAAAAACTCCTAAACGTTTGAAACCGAAGCAGCTACAACTCTGAAAGTAAATCTCAACATCGCATATTTGCTCTTTTCTACTAACAAGCACATCAAACACTTCGTATATTACATATTTCAATTTTTAATTTACATTGATTTATACAATTTTAACAAATAAAATTAGCAAGATTCTGTATATTAATTTCTATATCACATTGTAAGAATACTAAATAGTGAAATGTAATCACTACAAACCATTCATAAAGTCTTTCGCTTCAAAGATCTATTATTTTACCAAATAATACAGTAGGGAATAATTGATAAAAATTTCATTGCCGCAGCATGAGATTGGATTAATTTGCCAATCCATATAGTCACTTTAATATTTTATTCACAAACTGTACAGCAATAAAGCAATTATAAATTGTCCATTCAACAAAGATTATCCAAGTCGTCAACTTGAAATCTTATTGATCGAACCAATCTCAATCAAAACCAATCAATATCCACACCTGTGGGCCCAATTGACCTAGATTCTGATTTTTTTCCAGATGAAATTCGCAGTGTCAGTATTGTCTGTCTTGGTCTTGGCCACCGGCCTCAGCGCTTACAGGCTGCCAGCGACAGGTTCAGGAGAGCTTGCCAAGGACCTGCAGGACTTCCTCGACCTGATACCTCTGAAGAAAGCGAGCAAGCTGGTGATAGCATACCTGGCTCGAGACAAAGAGTTCCAGGCTGCCATAGAGGTTCTCTACTCCAAGGAGCTGTACAATTTCATGATGGACGTCGAGGCTGCACCCGAATATGCCGAAATGATTTCGTTCATGCAGAAAGCTGGTCTCGATGCCTATTATTTGTTGAAACAACTAAACGAGTTGCTGGCCAGTCAACGATTGCACGCCACGGATTCCGCCGACACTCAGATCTCAGGAGGACTCGTAGGCTTCGCCGCGGACTTCGGCTCTCTCGTATCCACCGAAAAGGGACAGGTCCTACTCGATGAGAAGGTAGCAGCCGGTGGCGCTTTCACTGAGTACTACAACCTCTTAATGAGCCAGAGGTTCCTGGAATTCTACAAGAAGGCCTTAAATAATGTGCACTATCAGATTCTGGTTAGGGATGCCGAGCTGAAGAACATCGACGCCGTGGCCTTCCAGCAGCTCTTCAGCATTCTGACCGTCCTCAGGGCAGTCATTGCTTAGAAATCTGAAAAACGACACTGAAGTTTGGATGTTTCTCTTGCTCGGCTTTTCGATTTTTGGCTCTACATTATTCTTTTTTCCCTGCATTTAATCACGGTTAAATGAAGGAAAAATATTTCTTTGTTTTCGGATTAAGGAAAATAGAGAATAATTGAATATGTTTGTTAATTATTGTTATTGTTGTTGTATGACGAAGTTTTCATAATAAATAGTATTGTTCAGCATTATTTTCATTATCTTATTCTGACTCCTTTGTCATTTGGTGTGATTTATGTGTTCATAGTTTTAGACTTGGTGTTTGTACCAGTTCTTCGGGAATTTTAATGTTGAAATGCAATGTTAACACTATTTCTAAGTTTAAACATTTAGATTGGGAATTTGGGTCAATTAATTAAGTCATGACATCCTTAAACACGTACTCTCTTATATAATGAGGCAAATAAGTAATCTTCATTTATCCTCCTATTTGTCAAAAAAGTAAATCATTTGAATAAAAATTTGGCGAGGAGACTGTTAAAAATAGTGGAGAATTTAAACTTATTTGTCGTCCCGAATTTTCTTCTTTATGACAGCAAGGTGTATCTTTCTTCTCAAAAAATAGATATACACGAAACAGCAGGACTGCGTTTTGAACACCTCTCAATACAAAACTTTGGACATAGGAGACGAAGCTCTGCGCAATCTACAAGAACTTCCCGCAATATAAATGTCTGCCTTAAGCGTTAAATAAATTAGATAAATTTCATAAGAAACTGTAACTCGATTTCATCTGAGACTCTATAATCTCACTAATATTCGTTTTATATTTTTAAATAGAAACATTATTTGTTATCAATACACTGCGGATCTTTATACAAAATAAAATTTACCTTATCTATTCCATGAAAGAGAAGTCAATGTTGTTATTAAAGCAAGAGTAATCTAACACTATGTTTAAAAATTCTTCTTATGTCTTCGTTGCTCTGTTTCGTTTACCCAGTGTTAAATAAAAAAATACACAAAATCCGCTGCATAATAATTCTATATCTATAAATTATTGAATTTGTCTTAGACCATTAAGGAAACTTAACTTTGAAAGATAATATGATATTATAATACTCTATCCAGCTTCACCACTTAATAAACTGAGGAGGGACAGAAGAAGTGACATTCGGGAAAGGCATCGGAACAGTGTTAATCATTGACAAAATTTTCCAAAAGTTAATAATAAGCTAAATATTTATTTCATTATGTTCCAAAGGAAAGAACATGCTTTAGTTTTAATTCATTATTTGTAGAAGTTAGGCCCGGTTGCGGACAACGTGGGCAGTCAAGAGCACGCTGTATCCTTCAGGGAAGTCATCAGGGTTAACTCCAGCGTTCTTCGATTCCAGGGCAATGCTCTTCAAGTTCTGGCTGTTGATTATGACTTCGTGCAACTTTTGGTACTTGGAGGAACTGACTTCTACGATAAAGTCCTTGAACACGGCGGATTTCTCCACCTTCTCAATGTACAAATCCTGGAGTTTATCGTAGGGAATGATTGCCCTCAGGTCCTTCACAAGACCACTGACTCCGTTGCCACTGATTACGACGTAGGTGGACAGAGGCTTGATCGGGTCGAGCTTCAAGGCTTTGTTCAAATGGTTCAGCAAAAGGTAGATGTCCAGGCCGGCTTTCTGGATGTAGTTGGCCAGCTGTTTGAACTCAGGCACTGCTTCCACTTCCTTGACTAAGGCTGAGCTTAGCGGAGATCCGGCGATCTTCAGGAGAGCCTGGACTTGTTTGTCCTGAGCAATGTAGGCTCTGACGATTTCGACGCCTTTCTCCACCGGGAGCACATCCACGAAGTCCTGGAGCTCCTTGGCGAGAGCACCTGAGCCTGCTGGGGGCACCTTCCAGGCGGTTGCGAGGGGACCGGCTGCTGCCAAAACGACCAAAGCTGCTACTACGAATTTCATCTGCGAGCAGAATTTTTGTTGACACTTTAATTGGTTTTATGAAACGTTGGGAGAAATAAGGATGTGATGCAAAGTGGTTGTATAAGGTGACATATTTAGTAACACAATACCTGACAGATTTATAAAACAAAATTTGATATAGTAATGTGTTCATGACTACTCGCAGCTATGTTTAGATCCATTCAGACCATTGCCTTGAAAACTTTGAAATCTATTTCTTTCAGATCAATATTGATCCTTTTCTTGGATCTAATACGGACAGTTTATGGCTAGAATTACTTTAGATTTTTTATTTGACAGTTATTGAAATTGTAATGATGCTTCTGACATAATAATAGAATATCCGCAGGAATTAAGTAGGAAAAAGTTTAATTGTCGGACAAGTTTGAACTGTACAGGTAATTACTTTTATAATGTCAAGAAACAATTGTAGTGCTGTACAATTTAATAATAAAATTATGCATTCTGATTCCAAAAGATTGAGGAATTAAAAATATAGAGATGACGATAGAATTTAATAAAGAAGGATATTTATTATATAGGATATTATTATTATTTTATAGTGAATTATTTTCGCAAGTTACAGGGAAACATCTTACACAGTACAGAACAGTGACAACTTGTTAGATAATTTTGACAGTATTCTACTAATATGTGTTAATTGGATACTCACCTTGAGGTTCTGAAGTTCTCGTTGCTGCGGTTCGGAAGAAGATTGATGCTAGGTCAGTCTGTCGTCGAGTTTATATACTGCATACCTAATCATTACTATTATCACACTATCACTATCTCTAAGTGTATGGTTTACACAATGCTACATAACATTTAATCGGTGAATCATTTTATATTCTTCAGAAAGAACATATTATCGAGAAAAATAGCCAATTGTAGTTGGAAATAATCATAATGAATAACTCGTATATGTATAATGATGCCTCATATTATACTAAATAAGATGAATCTTATTTAGCTTTCTTCCACATGAACGTGCTTACGTGTCAAGTTCTTCTAAATTTCTTATTACAGATGGAACTACAAAAATTGATTCTTAGAAAACTATACGTGGGGTACAGTAAATTCTCCCTAGAAAGCCTAAAGCTTGGAATTGAAAACGGTAATTGGCGGACACTCGCTCGCGATTATTCGAGCCTCGCCGTTCGTTTTTATAATTGTAAAATTCGAGCCAATCGACTAACTTGAAAGTCAGTGGCCAGCATGCAGGTGTATATTAATACAAATATATTGTAAAAACCTTGACTTACCTTTTTTATTTCTAATTTTGTATACACGACACGTTTTTATATATTAATCAAATTCTTCCAATTAGAATGAGAACAAACACGACATGCTTTTGACCATATTTATTTATTATACGTAGCAAGTAACTTATTTTATTTCATTACACAGATTGTAATTGTAACAAAAAGAGCACTGGACAAATATTAAAGGCAACGTCAAAGAAGGTGTGTATGTCGTTCAAAAGAAAATATCAGCGGAGTTACGCTATTCGGGCCTACGTTCGACCGATATTCGTAGGCCAGAAGCCTTTATTCGACCGTCACTCGTAAGTCAGATGCCACGATTCGACAGTCACGTACCTAGTACAATAAATCCTCTTTAATCGCCCCTCAACTTCTAAACAAAAAGTTAACAACTTGAGAAGTGGGTAGGATTATTCGAGCACGCGACTCGTTTTTATAGCTGCCGACTCTCAACAACTACAAAAACGAGCCGCGAGACTCGAATATATCCCCTCTTCCCAAGTTGTCCATTTCGTTTACAAGCTGAGGGATGATTGGGAAGAATTTACTGTACCTAACACGTACCTTCTAGCTCCGCGGTTTTTCTTACCTGACTCACACCCCAGACAGACCATTTTGTGTTGTCTTCCGGGAATTCGAGTCAAAGAAACCGCGGCGCGTGCCGCATCATACGCTTGACCGACTCCGACGAACCTTCGCATCGGCTTAGCGAGAAAATCGATAAATCACGTAGGCGTAGCAATAGCACGCGACATTCATGGCATTGCAAGATTTTGACAATTGGGAAGAGAATGCTGTACTACCGAATGTGTGAAAACTTGTTACTAACGAGGAATATGCTATACTTGAGTTGCTTTGAAGTTGATCCACGTGCGTCTATTCGACAAATAGCGAACGAATTGAACATATCAGTGAAAAATTTTATAAACGAAACACGGAGCAATGGAGCACAAGAAGAATTTACTTCTACTGTATTAGCGTCATTAGATGAAGAAATAGATTTATTTATATTAGATAGCTTCTCCTTCATGTAATCGGCAAGACAAATTTTATTTTGTATAAAGAACTGCAGTGTATTGATAACAAATGAAGCTTTAGTCGAAAATATAAAATGTATATTTTATATTTTATATTATCTTATTAGTATTTATAGTATAATATTATATAGTATATTATTTTATTAGTATATTTATATTTTATATTTATTATTATTATTATTATTATTATTATTATTATTATTATTATTATTATTATTATTATTATTATTATTTTATATTAATGATTACAGTGTCTTGGATGAAATCATGTTTTTTTATGAAATTTATTTATTTAATGTCACATCAGATTCTGAATCCAGAGACTGTAATTCACGCTTGTTACTTCTCCCTGTTATTTCGTTAGTGATTTTTTATTAGTAAAGTGTCCTGAATTTAGTCTGCCTTTTATAACAGTTCAATTTAATTATTTTTAGATGTCATTAAATGCAGCATAGTAGACGTTCCTCTAGCTTACGAAAGTTTGAAAATTCGCCAGTTAATAGTGGTCGGAATTTATGGATTTTTCGACATACCCTCGAAATTGTTTCGTAACCAAAATGACGCTATCATAGTGTGTGATCCTCGAGCTTGAATTTGAGCCCTCGAAAGTTTCAAAATTCCTACAGAAATAAAATTTTAAATCTATTACAATTATCCCCTGATAATAAACTCATTTTCCCCAAGCCAGAAGTCAGGATTCCTCGATCGATTCGCGATCATAATTTTGTTTAAACCTAATTGCCACTTTAATAGAGCGCGATCTCTCAGTTTGAATTTCAACAATTCGCATATATTGAACCACTATCGCATAAAATAATGAATGCTGCCGATTTATTTACCGAGAGACGTGAATGCAGCAGTTTGGAAATGTTTTGGGCCAAGTTTACTTCTCATCCTTCGCGGAAATCAAAATGCGATTAAAGTCTGGATTGTCTCGAGGCTGCTGAACCCTCGACAAACAACAAACCCGAATTCTATCATCGTCATTACGCTCCGCAATCTAGAAACTTCTTACAACGGTTCCGCGAGAGACGTTTCTCTTGCCGAAAGTTCTTTCGACTGCCATAACCTGTTACAAGCTCCGCGTTCGGAGTCCTCAAACCCTACGGAAGTGTTCGTTAACGCGCAATGGCTCCGGAAATCCGCGTCTTTATTTGATATCCCACACTTTGGATGCAACAATTAACGTTCGTATATACATTTTCTTCGAAGTACACAGTGAATAACATCTTCGTAAAACAGTCAAACATTGTCAGACATTCCGTCGCCGAATTAGTAATGAAAATGATCCAGTTCTTGTATTTTCCGATAAGGTATACACTAAAATGAAAAGACCACGAATTTCCCGAACAAAAATTCCGAAAACTTACGTTTCTCAAGTCACAATTTCTCAAACTCTTAACTAGACACAATTGCAGAATCACAGCATTTATCAGACATTTCCTGCATTAAGTATCTAATCAAATGTTCTCATAATTGAAACTTCCTCTCCATAAAGATCCCCAATACTTTTATAACGATGTTTGATTCAATATTGCCTATATTCGACCAACAATTACGCATTGTATGGAATTTTCCAGGTGAAGCCTGAAAGAACCTTGCAGACCCGATGGCAAACTAATCCCGAACAAATTCTCCCGATTCCGACGCGATGACTATGATCTAAGTTGAACAGACTAGAATCCGCAACAATGAACCCGCAGATACTGATAATGAGCGCGTTCGCCGCAGCCTCGGTGGCGTTAATAGGCTTCTTAGCCTATCGAGTCCGCCACACGTCGGAAGAAATCGACTTTATGAGCCAGCCACCGTTAAAAGACAACAGCTCCTTGGAGGAAGACCTGTGGGACATCCTTGGATTCCTGCCGCAGAACGACGTCCAGGAAGTCATCGAGCGTTACATGAAATACGACAAGCAGATCGGTGACACCGTCAGCTTCATCAACGACCACAAGAGATTTTTAATTCGCGAGCTACAGAACATGCCCCAAGTGCACCGTATCGCGCTTGTCCTGTCCAAAAATGGGTTGGACGTCGCGTACTGGTCCGAAAAAGTGCAGACCTGCTGGAAAATGGCGCCGCGGTACATCCGGAACAATAGGGACATGGCGGACGGTGGATTGACAGTGATGGTCGACCAAATATTGCGCCTCATACCGTTGAACGAGCTGGACGATCTGCTGCGACAGAAGGCCAAGTATTCCGGCAGCTTCCGCAGGTTGCTGCAGCTGCTGAAGTCGAACGACTTCGAGGAACTGTGCAACGCGATAAAGAAGAACAGGATGATGCATCATCATTACTTCTGGGCGGAGGAGAGCGGCCTCGAAGTTAGGTTCGCCGGCGAGCTGCTTTGGCTGTTACATTTATACCTGACGCAGAACCTGCTCACGTAGAAAGCTACGGTAATGTCTCCCTAACTGACGCTCAGATTGCGCAGAGAAATGGACAATTTGGGAAGAGGAGATACGATTATTCGAGCCTTGCGGTTTATTTTTATAGTTATAAATTGTCCACGATTATAAAAATATATATATATATTTATTTATATATATATTATATTTTATATATATATATATATATTTATTTATATATATATTATATTTTATATATAAATATATTATATTTATATATATATATATATATATATATATATATCTTCTCTTCCTAAATTGTCCATTTTTGTGGACAATCTGAGCGTCAATTAGAGAGATTACTGTACCTCGGTTATGCTAGATTCCAAGAGACATTGCGTACTCGATTTCAGAGAACACCACGGTTAACAATATTTTCTCCGGCAACCGCCGTTAATTCTCGAGTACTCTAGACATCGAAATTTATGCATTGACTATAAACGTCAAACTCTATTGTTTTAATCCGAAAATTCTATTTAAAATTTCTTCAATAACCGATAAGCTGTGGATCTTCGATCTTTGTCAACGACAAGGATCGCTTATATTGTTCTCTCAGTATATTGACAATAAATTGCAAATATTTTTACTGATGTCCATAGAAATTCTTTTCACGACGAAGCAGGAGACATTGAACGGGCGAAGAATTCATGACGTGATTGACTTTGAAGTTAGTGGTGAACTGAGCCGAGCGTCATGGAAATTTCGGCGGGTGTTGCGCCGGTCTTTGTCCGGGCGTAGATAAAATTTTAATTGAAATTTCCGTGATCGTTTGAGCGTTATTGTCGCGTGAAGATAAAATTTTAATTGACTGCGAATTAACTGCGGACGTGGCCATCTCCGACGAGTCATTATCAGCCACACGTGTTCGCGAGTCGAGAGCGCTGCGATGGACACCTGAGTGGCGACATCGGGCTTGATCGTTACGAAGTATCTAATCATTATCATTCCTAGAATTTGGACGTTTCACTTAACGAGTAATGCGACGAACTTGTTCACGAAGAACGGTATAATCCACATGACGTTTTAATGGATTTTATTCCTTTTACTTGGAACATACCGGAGCAAAGTACAATGGTTGATTCGTTAATTTTTATTAGCAGAGGTACATATACACCAGTCATATTAAGTGCGTTTGTTCTTTGTGATTTCTCTGCATCCTATGAAACAATGCCATGTATGCATAACTAGTTTACTTAAAAATAATATTGGCCACAACACAATGCAATTCTCATTTGACGTTTTACAATGTAGCATGTGTATTACGCGTTGAGAAATTTAGTTTCTCTACGTTGGTACGGTGTGACAAACATTATCGATATATTATTAATACATAATATCGAATGATATCGATAAATCGTATCGAAATTGATCTATGTCGATAGTGATGTAAAGATAAGAAAATTATCCATAATTTATCGATATATCGCTTAAAAAGTTATCGAACATATATCGACACATCATATAAAATCGATTTGTCCTTTAAAAGATTATCGATAGTTTATCGATATATTGTTTCGAAAATTATCGATAGTATATCGATATATTGTTTTGAAAGTTATTGATAGTTTATCGATATATTGTTTCGAAAATTATCGATAGTATATCGATACATTGTTTTGAAAGTTATCGATAGTTTATCGATACATTGTTTCGAAAATTATCGATATTTTAACGATATATTATTTGATATTTATCGATAATTATCGATATGTTATCGATAATTATCGATATTTTATCGATAAATATCGATATTTTATCGATAAGTATCGATATTTTATCGATAATTATCGATATTTTATCGATATATTGTTTTGAATTTTATCGATAGTCTATCGATATATCATTTTGAAAATTATCGATAGTTTATCAATATATTGTTTCGTAAGTTATCGATAGTTTATCGATACATTGTTTCAAAAATTATCGATAGTTTATCAATTATATTGTTTTGTAAGTTATCGATACATCAACGATATATTGTTTTGACAATTATCGATACATCATCTAGGTTTTTTGATATATCACATTATCGATAACTCATCGATAAATTCTGCTAAACATTATCGATAGCTTATCGATAATTCCCATACATACAGTGACCCATGAAAGTGTTCGTACACCTTTGAAAACGCAACAACTATTTTAAAATTATACTAAATGACCCGATTTTGTTTTTAATGATAGAGGGACTAATCTACTAGACAATGACTGAAATGATTTTATTTCTTAATTTTGTTATTACTTGGAATGACAAAAAAATAAAAATCTCTCGTTTTATAACTTCTTCATCCGAGCCTATGATGACGAAAATTTAAAAAATGTCTTTCGTCGATCTCGGTGACTTATGCATGTTGAAAATTTAATCGAAATTACAATAAATCGCAAAAACTGCAGTTTTATCACGATTTTTACCAAAAACTGTAAAAAATTTGCAGTTTTTAAAATCATTCAACGTCTGCAGCTCGACTCTGGGTTAACCAATTTCGATCAAATTTTCAACACGCATATAAGTTATCGAGATCTACAAAAGGCATTTTTTAAAGTTTTGTTATAGGCTCAATGTTTATAGGATTAATATTTTATTTTCATTTTTACTAATAGCAAAATAATCATTAATAATAGTATTAATTAATTAATTTATTTACTTATTAATATTAATTAATAATAATAAATCGTTTTGATCAGTTTTGAAAAAGTTATTTTATTTGTAGGAATTACAAATTTTGTGGGCTACTGTATATACGAAATTATCGATAACCTACTTTAAGGACCATTATCTTATTAAAATTCAAATATAAATATGATAGCTGATGAATCATTCCAAGCAAATTACTGTAAACTATCATAATTTCGTAAAAGGGAATCATACAAGAATAAAACGTTCGACTTTTTATTTTTAATATAGTCTAAAATAGTCATAAAATAGCCTAAAATAATCATTTTTACAATAATATAACCTACAGAAACAGGACTTTACACTTTACAACAGGACCGAAACATGTTCCTGACTTGGATTCCATGAAACATCCAAAAAATGTCATATCTCAAGTATTAAGGACCATTTTAAATGGGATGCCTTCCAAATCAAGCTAGATTTATTGCTTCAACATTATTCTTTTCGAAATTATGGCAGCGTAAACGTTAGCAATTTGTAAAAATCAGATCACTCAATCCTAAACAAATCAAAATCTTGACGCATTTTAGACATGTTCCTGAGAACTCCTCAAAAGATTAATAAAAAACAAGCATCCGAGCAAGTCCAGAATTACGGTCAATCTGTGATAGGAGTTAACGCAGCTATAGTCAGGTTTTTTATGACATCCAATTTAGCATCGAACAAACAATCGAGTTCATGGTAACAAGAAAAATTCGATTATCAATCGAAGACCGCTCGAAAAAGTTGATTCGGGAATCACAGGGCAAGTTCGCCGTCGAAGCGGGTTGCGGTGCCGGGGCTTAGCGTTTCCCCGGCTATAGTGATCAATTCGGTGCGCCATTGGGGACCAGCGCGGCGCGGCGCGGCACGGCGCTTCGTTAACGCGTCGAAAGTTTCGCCGATCAAACGAGAAAGCAAAGGGGCGCCGCGTGCGTCGAATGGCCGGTGGTGCTCGCGGCCATTCGATAAATAAAAGAGGACTGGGCTCGAGCACGTGGCGCTAACTTTTAAAAGGAAATCGGAGAGGGCTGTCTTAGCCGGCGCGTATTCGCAGCAGCAGGAGGACCGAACGAGGAACAAAGAGAGGACGAGACGAGCCGGTGCCGTGGCGCGTCTCTAATTAAAATTGTTACAATTTAATAAGCCTCGGGAGGTGCTATCGCCGCTGTTCCTCGTAATGGAAAGTCATAAGAAGAAGCTTCGGGTAACGCCGATAAATGGAAGCCGAATGATCGAGGGAAGCGGGAAATCCCGCTGAGAAATGTCTTACACGAGGCAAGAAAAATTGGAGGGGGATGGTGGAGGAGTTGGGGGTAGACTTGATGAAGGGTGAAGGAGCAGGAGAACCCGGGAAGCTAGATAACAGGAAAAAGGAAGCCGGAGACATGATCTCCGCTACCATAGCTGCGCAACAGAAAACAAAAAGAGCTGTCCTCGCAGTCTTTCAAACTTTTCACCCCTCCATACTTCGTTGCACGAGTTAATCGAGTCTAAGAAGCCTGCTGCTAACTCGATGGACAATTACAGTCACTGCAATTTTATGGGGCCATCGGAAAGAGCAGGATTCAAGGTTTAACGTTCCTACGTTATTTCGAGTCTACAGTTGTGGACAAATACAGGGTGTCTTGTTTGAAGTAACGCGCTCAATTATCTCCTAAGGTATAGTTAGTTTCAAAAAAGGCTTCAAATGAACCTTGCACTGTTTCAAGGGGGACATTCTGCAATGGTCGCAAATTTTTGCTAGATGGACGTGCTTCCAAGATATGAAGATGATTTTGTTGTTGTTTCTTTTTTAAAAGGAACTGTATACCTTTTTGTGTGAGCAGAGAGTGCATTTCAAGATCGAATTATTGACCTATATACTTCGGTCTTTGAAAATCGTTCAAGGTCATTCAATGCTGTTTAATGTTTACTACATTTAGCGCGAGTTCGCGTTACGTTTACGTACGAATGGCAAAATATTGAAGGAAGATAGAAATTTTGAGACGTTTAACGAAGATTTAAGCAGCATTTCTAAAACGAGGTTTTTCGAGGACGATTTTAGAAAAGTTATTCAATTTACCCCCCCCCCCCTCCCCGCCCACCACAATGTATTTTGGAAGAGAAGGGATTTTTCTTTAAAACAATAGACTCAAAATTTCTACATAAAAGATATAAACTTATTTAATAGATACAAAGAGCCTCATTAACAATGAAGAATAGTGGAAGAATAATATATAATATTATTACAGTAATGTATAATATACAATATTAAAATAGAACATAATATATAATATACAGTAATGAAATAAAACACAATATATAATATATAATGACATAACCTTGACACGATATATATAATATACATTGAACACTTTATCGAAATGAAGAGTAAATTGTAATACTCGTAAGAAATGAGGATACTTTTACACAGCAGGCGAGCGTACCAATACAAAGCTTCTCTAAAATTCTTTATCCTAAAGTTTGCAGTGTTCTCGATTTTCTACTCCTTTATGGCACTTAACAGTAATGAAAAAATGCAGGTAGAACAAATATATATATATATATGATTCGTATCGTGTGTGGCTTATTCGTTTCGTCAAAAGATTTACGCATCGATCAGAAGAAGTGCTGCTATCCGAAAACTAAGTCACGATGTTGCCAGCTTTCCTATGTCGCTGTGAGTCACATCATTCATGCCGGATGTATCCGGCGTTCGTCTCCCGAGGGCCACCACGTGGGTGCCGGATCCATCCAGCGTTCGGAGCGAAAGGGTTAAAGGACTACAGTAATGTCTCCCTAACTGACGCTCAGATTGTGCAAAAAAATGGACAATTTTGTAAGACGAGATACGATTATTCGAGTCTTGCGGCTCGTTTTTATAGTTCTTGACAATTCGTGACTATAAATATGAACCGCAAGGATCGAATAATCGTATCTCCTCTCCCTAAATTGTCCATTTTTGTGGACAATCTAAGAATAAATTAGAGAGACATTACTGTACCTATATTTGTTAGGACTGAATATAAACCAGCGCGTGTATTAGAATCATTTATTAAAGCCAACAAATAAAATTACACCGTGTTTTCTATCTTCACATTAATTGTTACGTTCTTCCATAAAATGAGCTTGAAAACACCGCAATCTTTGTCATGGAGAATCGACAGAAAAAAAAAATGTTCAAGAAAAGAAATCATCTTGACTTTGCCGCTCATTTATTAGTACAAAATGATCCTCTAACAAAGAGCAACGCAAGATGTTAAAACCAGAGGCTTCACCCTTCAAGATAAGCCCAGTTTGATCTCCCTCCATCCATTTTTGACAAAGTTACAGCAAGGCGAACATCGCCCATTGTGATCTCAACGATTAGACTTGTCAAGTGACAAGCAGGTACTACAGGTACAATAAGATAAAGGACTACTATGTGCGCCGCAAATTTATTAAATACTCTACGCAATTTCAAAAAGTAATTTCACAGTGGTATGGAGCAGCCGCCGGATTCAAATCGCGAGACAGAATCCAGATTGGGTCGTTAGTATAAGTAGTAGTAGGGCACACTAGGGAGGTCGTAACCGATGACCTTCTGGACGAGTTCCTTGAGCGGTTCAAGATCGATTCCAGCGGCGATGATCTTGGCCCTCATCTCGAGGAAGATAGGCGTGTTGTACATTAGGTTCACGATATGTTTGAAGTCGTCGGATCGGACCTTCGCCATGAAGTTCCTGAATGCCTCGGAGGTGGCCATTTTCTCGTAGTAGAGAGCCTTGATCTTGTCGAGGGGCAGTACAGCGATCACGTCATTGACCAATTTCTTGATCCCACCCTTGTTGACGAAGACGGTGGCACCGAAGTAGAGTTGAGGCTTGGGCGGGACGTAGTCCTCCATGCCGAAGATCTGGTGAATCTGCTGCAGAAAGCCGAACATGTCGAGTCCAGCGTCTTCGAGGTAAAGGACGAACTCTTGGTACTCCTTCATTGCTTCTACAGTGCGGACGAGCGCGTGGAACTCATCGCTGTACATGTACGTCATGGCGGTCTGAACCTGGTCGTCGTCCAAGTAGGACGCCACGATATTCATGATCTTGTCCATGTCCAACAAAGCGATGAAGTCTCTGACGTCCTGGCCGAGTTGAGGGTTGGAGAACGGGACGGCTACGACGAATTTAAGGTTGGGGAATTCGATGCCCAGTACGGTGTAGATGACATCCTCGATCAGGGCGACGTCGATGCCTTTGCTCTGGATCATGTTGCGGAAGTTCAAGTATTTCTGGTTCGCGTACAGAGCGTTGATGAACTTCTGGTGATTGCCGGACTTCAGGTGAGCGACGAAACCACGGAATGCCGCGGAAGTCCTCATTTTGTAGACGTAGCCGTGGATGAACAGGTCGTAGTTTACCTCAGCCTTGACCTCGTCGTAGAAGCCCTTGAGACCGTTCGTCGCGAACACGTCCATCGGAACGAAGGCCGGTATTTCCAGCAGTTTGTTCAACCTGTTCGTCAGGTCAGCCAGGTAGACACCGTTATCTTGCATGTATTTCACGAAGACGTGGTACTCTGGGATGGCTTCGACCTCCACTACCATCTGCTTAAAATCGTTGGATTTCACGTAATTTATCAGCTCTTGGAACTCGCGGTCCTCCGCGGCGTACTTCACCGCGATAGTTGTGATCTTCTTCAGCGGTACCATGTTCGTGAAGTACATCACGTCATCGTAGAGCGGACCCTTCCCGAAAGAAGGCAGCGCGCTGCAGCTCGAGGCGAGCGCGAGAAAAGCGGTGAGGGCTGCCAACTGGATTCTCATCTGTGAATTACAATTTTGGATTTGTCACTCAAAATATTGGGAGACTTTTTATAGAATTTTGCATGCGACTTTGGTAGTCGATTGATTGACGAAACGAAAGTTTTGTTCTAACGAAAGCTTTGGATAGATTCAATTCTCTTTTTTATTCATTTTCGACACGAAACAACGCTATTTTCTTTCTTTCTCTTGTGCATTTAAATCATACTTTCCCGGTGCAGCTTAACTATTTCGAACACTTTCTTAAGGACGATGTGTATTTAAGTTTCAACATTTTTGACATTAGCGTCGATAAGAGAAGGAAATAGAAAACAGTTTCAATTAAATGTAAATGGATGAATAAAGGAAAAATAAATAGAAATAGAAGAAATTAACGAATGTAAACGTTTTAATACGACAACAGTGATCACGAAGAAAATAAATATAAAACAGTTTCGAGCAAGTATAAATGAATTAATGAGTAAGAATCATTAATTGAGTAAATTAGAAATAATTGAGTAAATTGGAAATACATAGTCTTGACAATTGAAGTTAGTGTGAATTTCAGAGAGAGAGTTCAGAGAAAGAAATATAAAACAGTTAGATGAGAAATGAATAAATAAATGATCTTTGACAGTTAAGCCAGAAGAAGTATTGCAAGTTCGGGTTGCTTTGACTTACCTTGACTGCTCCGGTTGATGCGACTAATGTGGTTCCGAATGAGTTGCCGGTGATTTATATACTGTACGATATCAAATACGGGAGAAAACCAGCTGACGTCGATGACATTTCCATTCGGAAGGGCGATAAGATTTGAAATGTGCACTCGGTTAGATAGATACCTACAAGTATTATCAGTTTCACAGTTAGACGCATTGGTGAAGTATTAAAATAACAAGCTTTGTCGGCTTACAGTTCGGTCGATTAACAAAGATCAGATCAAATCTCATTCGTTCGATACGAGTTTGCATATTCTAGTAGAATTTTAATTTATTTATACAGTTTTGCGAAGATGAAGCTGATTTAATAAAGATGTTCGCAACGAAGAGCCGAACTAATTGCAATCCTTGTCTTCGCTGAGATGATTCTGATGTCGATCGGAACGTGTGAAAAGTGTAGTATAGTTGATAGCTGAACAAATATTTAGCGCTGCGGGTTTTCACTGGAAAAATATATGGTCTTTGCTGTCTCTAAATCGACAAATAAATTGCGGGCATTTTTGGTCAGCTCTATGACAATTCTATTCGGTAGCCAACATGATCGCGCAGATATGTAACAAATGAGAGAAATGTACAACAACGGGAAGCTATAAAATAGTTTTCTATTGTAACTTCTCCATAAAAACATTGATTATCCCCGGTATCTTTAAACGAATCTGTTTTATTATTTATCGTTATAATCAGTAATAATGATATTCGTGGGCACAACCAAATCGAACATTTAATTTCTTATCGTTAGTATGAAGTTAAATTAGGTCTCCGACAGTGATACCGTATCCGATATTCTATCGATTGGAAAATTAATTAGCACACATGTTTTTTCAGAACGACGAGACAGTTTACTCATCCGATGTCTAAAAATGTACCACGGAAAATTTGTAGTCGCTATGTTAATTAATTAAAACCGTCATTTGCTTGCTGATCGAAAGTTTGAAAGTAGAAGAATGGAATATTTTAATTTTTAATTTCTGCAACGAATATCAATTGCACATTTTCTATTTGAATAGTCTGAATTCGTGAAATTTAACTTCTTGTTATCGCAATATTCTAAATAGGACAATAATGGGAAATGAAAGTAACATTAGTCAAATTTTTATTGATTGGTAAAACATCGATAATTTTTAACTTAACGTAAAGAAAAGCATGAAAAGAATATTGACCAACCATTAACTTTTTACATCTATTTTTAAATAGATCTAGAATTTTACCAAAAAGATCGAGAAGAACTTATTTCTACCTAATATTAAATATGCACATGAAGAAATACAAATGAATAACCGCAGATTGAATTTCGAAAAATATTTTCCTGATGATTCAATAATTAAAAAATTAATTTTTACGAGGATCAAAAGGGTTGCGAAAGTTAGACAGTGATAAAAGTGACAAATAAACTGTTAATTTCATATATTTATTACAAAAAAATACGTGCTGTAGAATATAAAAGAGTAAACATGTAAGAATAATTAAAAAATATGTCTTAATTACTTTCAATACCTACTATCTTGGTCCCATTTCAATGCGCAGAGGGAGATAGTTTCATTATTTTTGGAATTTTGAAATGGTAGATCAGTTGAACCATAAGAGAAATATAAAATCGCATTCATTGATTTTGAAAGAAAAATTTTAATCAGAAATGTGGAGCGATTTGTGAAGCAGATTCTGTGTAAATCTTTACAGAATCAATTCTCCTACAAAAGTATGCAATACTCTAGACTCTAGATTGTTTTATGAAAATAAAAAAACCTTGGTACACAGTTTACTGTGAGCAACTTTTTCTTTAGCGAAAATGTTCTACGAGGTTTTGTTTACGAGTTATTAACGAAAAACTTTGACCAATCAAAGACGAGCTCGGTTGGCGCAAGGCAGCCGAGCCAATCAGCGGATCTGGGCTTCAAATGATCTCAAGAACCTCTTATTTCCCGGAAATACCATAATTTTGGGACACCCTGTATATCATGTCTCTGGCAAGACTGGGATATATTATGGTACTGTCCATAGTATAAAAATGGCAGAGATGAAATGATTATTTAATTAAAATAATATTTATATAATTTCACCTAATTCTAATCCTCCCTACCTTATTAATAGTATTGCTTGTGATCTAAATATTAAGTTACTCAGAATAAGTAATCCTTTCTGTAAGTATAACGATATTAGGTTATAATTTGTTAAGGTGTGTGCAATGGTGTGTTTATCAAATGTTAAAATTAATATTACTCTTTATGTTCTCCTGTAGGCTTCATACAGTCCCTAATGTTTTAAATAAATTCCATCTATTTATAATTTAGTTCGTTCAATTAGTTACAAGCTAACGGGTGAAGTTCTAAAGATTAATCTATTCATAACATTGATTTTCTGTCATTATAATAATTTGACACCAAAGAACAAATTAAGTTGTTGAAATGCGGAACAGATAAGAGTTAAATAATAAGTCTAATAATAAATTTCAACCTTTCTGTTCAAAAACCTGTATTTACTTTCTTAATTAAATTATTCTAACTGTATAAAACCTTTATATTATATTTTCTGATCAAACATTTATTTACCACTTTTCCCTCCTTTTCGTAAATTAAAAAAAGATTAGTTGTTATGACGTAGTCGATGCTATATCCTTTTGTCTAATGATTCTTGACCAGGAGCAAAGTTTAATTAATATACAACGAAATAAAAATGGTGAGAAACAATAAGTAATCAGCTTCTACCACGTTCTATGGAACGCTTGGAGCAAGGTTTAATTAATATACAACGAAATAAAAATGATGAGAAACAATAAGTAATCAGCTTCTACCACATTCTATGGAACGCTTGTACAGCACCTCTTCCCGAGTATCATCTGGACTTATCAGCTTTATCCGATAAGATACGTCTATTACATATTACCAGAACAATCAATCGGAACCAGATTAGAAATATGCAGATTTATTGTACGAAATTACAAACATTATGAATTTACAGAAAATCGTAGAAAATCGTAGAAAACCATTTGAGACAACTATTATATCAACATTGCTTAAACAGTGATGTTGATCTTGATGCCAAGGAACGTCTCCAAGAACTGGATGACAGCCCCGGTGTCGATGCCGACTTTCTTGGCCTTCACGAGGAGGACCTTCAGGTTGGGGTTGGCGGAGATAGCGTTGGCGATCGTCTGTACCTGCGGGGACCTGAGTTTCGTCATCAAGTCGACGAACACCTTGGAGGTGGCCATCTTCTTGTGGTAGAGCTCCTTGATCTTGTCAACAGGGATCAGAGCTTCAACATCGTCCAAGAAGCCGCGGATTCCTCCGGTGATCTTCATGGTTCCGAAGGTGTTGGGTGGCGTCATGGCTGGCAGGCCGATGAAGTTGTTTATCTTGTTCACGATCTGGTAGACGTCAAGACCGTTCTTCTGTCCGTAGTTCAGGAGGTCGACGACCTCGGGCAAAGCCTCAGCATCGTGGATCAGAGCTTTGAATTCGGGTCCTTTCAAGAAGGTGACCAGCGTACCGAATTCCTTGTCTTCAGCCAGGTATTGCATGACGATCGACATGATTTTGTCTACAGGGACGAGGTCCATGAAGTCCTGCAGGGTGTCGGCGAGAACGCCAGTACCCACTCGCGGGAGCTTGTAGGCATTGATGGGGCTGGACACGGCCAGGATGGCCAAAGCTGCGACTATGAATTTCATCTGCGAAGTAGAAATCAAACGGAAACTTAAGTGAACGGTAAAATTGATCGGCGGTCTCCACTGTCAAAAAAAATTTCAGACTGTTCTTTAGATAGATCAATGTTTTTGGATTTGTTGCAAGGGAGAGAGAGAGAGATCAGTTTATAAATACATGGTGGTTTAAGTCGCGACAAATTTATCTAAACTTGGAGAAATTAATCGAAATTTTTAGAGAATTGTATCGCCTATGTCTCTATCGAATATTTTAACTCAACAATTCTTTTGATAAAAAACCCTTTACGAAGATGAAAGTAGAAGCTTCGCCCTTTAAGACAAATCCAGGTAGATCACGAACTCGATTTGCGTGCCATAAGTGGCATTTAGCTCGAAACTCACTCGGGAGAAAGCGAAACTCGACTGCAATTTCGCGGGCCTGGCCCGTGGTTGGGATGGGAGATGAATATTTGATGCACGGCAAAAGTTTAGAGGACGATTAAATTATTTGATCGAAGATGAAAGTGATCCCCGGCACTAATGGAATGAATGTAAAAGCTGTTCAAAGCGGTTGCTTCTAGACAGCCTGACGAATCGAGACTTTGCGAGTTTATGGTAACTAGTTTGTATCCGTGGCGCGCTCAAACATAATTATTTTACTCTGAATCGTAACTTTTTAAATAGATTCGATAATTTTTGCGAAGCAATTTTCGAAGATGAAAGAGAAATTGAATGTCAAGCGTAACTTCTGACTAATTTAGAATGTTTCAAGTCGAGAGCACAAATGACTGTGTTAAAGTCGATAGGCAGTGTCTGCCAGTTTTCGAAAACCGATCCAATTCAGTATTCACTTACCTTGTTGCTGCTGTGAGTGAACTCGATTGTTTGATGCTTGCTAGTCCTCGCGGTCCGGCTTATATACTGACTTCGCATGGATTCGATTAGATTAATTTGGCAGTTCGGTAATCTCACAGTTTTCATTGCATCGAAGCATTACGTAAACAACCATCTGGGAAATCCGAGCAGTGTTGGGGTCAAAAATCGAAAAGACGATAATGAATACAGAATAACAGATGTTATCGAGATGCTACGTAGGTGGTAAGTGACCTGGTTGGTATTCTTTAATCAGTAGCACGTCAGTTGTTTTATCGAGAGAACCGGGCACATTTCGCTTTTTCTTGGGTAGAATGGAAGTTGTAGGTTCCCAGAGTGCCCTATCTCGCGAGGGTTTAACGTAATTTCGCGGCTCTTCCATCCTTCCTTTCGCCCTGCATCAGCTCGCAAGATACAGAGGACTGCAGGAGGACGAGGAAAACGACGGAAGCGGTGAAGAGCGCGGCTGCAGGATGAACTCGGTAATATAAATTCTAAATGATATTACGTCACTCGCATCGCGCCGGCGGACGAACAAAAAGATTTATCCACTCCTGCGACCTTTCAGGTCCGGAGAACTTGCTAACAAACAGGCGGCCCTCTGTTCTTCTTCCATTTTGAAACTCGGTGAAACGCTCCGGTTAAATATTCGATGGTCGGGCGACGGTCTGTTTTTCAGTACTTAATAATTTGAGTGCAGATCCTTACGCAAATTCTCGTTTTCAGTAATCATTTTCTTAATATCCGAAGAAGAAGGAATCATTTCTTATGATGACTAGAAAGTTACTTGTGGATGACACGGAATAGTAGTACAATTAAATTTCATTGGTATGCACGTTTATATTATAAATATATGAAGATCCATAATATAGTGACAATTTCCTAACTTCTACTTTGTGAAGATTTTTCCGTCGACGTTTTTAAGTTGACGTTTATTTCTTCTCTTAATCTCATGCCATACTTTGACATGTCTGACTTGTAGTGGAGCAGAGTTGGACATTATTCGGATTGTTTCGAATTAATATTTATGGAAGATAATTGTCCGAATGAATTCCTTTCGGTCGAATATTTTATTCAAATAATTCATTATTCGTCATAAATTATTCAATTTATTCGAATAATTCGAAAAAGGAATATGGTAGAAATAAATCGCTCAACTATGAAAAAATACTTTATATTTTATCATTTTTATACAAATCAATTACTTTCCGTATGACTCCCTGTACGAATAAATTCTTATTCGAACGAAAGCTTATTCGAATAAAATTTTATTCGAATAAACTTTTATCTAGAGAAATTTTTATTCGATCGAATATCGATCCCAATAAAGTTTCGTCCAACTCTGTGACGGAGGTTTCCAGTAGCAATGGCCTGTTAACTATGAATGTTATTCCATTCTTTTAAATCGGAATTAAATTTCGGTTTCTTGTTATCAATATTTAACGCTAAATCTATCGTGGCGGTTAAAACAATCAGTTTCACAGTTTTCATTTCAACACTCGAACGACGGATTTTTCTGATAAAAATTTAACTGAATATAGTTAAGATCATTTATCACGTTATTTGTCAATTTTGACCAACATATTTTTTAAGATGTTCTTCGATGAAAAATATGTAAAGCATTTTTGTCTCAACTATCTTATCGATTTGGAAGCAGATTAGTATTATCAGATTACGTAATTTTAGGGTCATTTGTGTACACTACTACACCGTAATTCGTACTCGAAAAAAACAAGAAAAACTGTGTGACATTTCATATCTTTCTCGAGGTAATCCTGATTTTACAAAGTTATAATACGTTCACTGAACTATTCATTGCATCAAAAAATCAAATTGACAGCGAAAATTTTATTTGCGAATTGAATGTGATGTCCAACAAAAATATAATAAAAAAATTCAATAGAATACAACAGAAATGTATGCAGAAGAAATAACTTCAAAGATACAAGCCAAACAATTAATTTGTTCAATGTGTAGTCCGTGCATGATCGGGCGAGAGTCACGATTCATTTATACGAAATTGCATCTACCATGATCTTTATATGATTTACAATATAAATATAATAACATATAATAATAATGTATAATAAATAAATATAATTTAAGTACAAGTAACATAATCTGAACGTCATTCATACAACGTGAATATAACATAATGCCATAAGAATAATATAAAAAGTATTATAGTATTTCTTCTATTATATTTTTTCATTTTATTCTGCATCGAAAGGGTTAACGGACATGGTTGTAAATTAACATCATTAACACTGTATTAGACATATTTCTCGAAGTATTCTAGTTGACTGTCAAATCTCCTCGCAACTGCTCGCAATTAGATTAATCATACAACAAGAAAAAAATATAACTTTACAATCGTGGTTGGCCCCGTGCAGTAACTGGAGGCTACGAACGCACTAGGCAATGAATAGTTTGGCAACTGCAAGTCGTGCCCGGCTTAATTGCCGTGAGCCACGAGGACGTCATCGTAATTGTTCTCCGAAGGGCCAGCAATTGCTTGCTCGTTCCACCTGCGTTCAAGTCGCAACAAGGCGAGTCGTATCAAATTATTTTCTCCGGCTGGCCAGGCAAACTTTTGCCCGATATTATGGCAGCACGTGGTGGTAACGGCCCTTCCTAACCGGGCTCATCGTTATCGGCGTAACGGCCTCGAGGATTTTCACGAGGAAACAAGAAGCAACTAGGAAAATCTGTTTCGCAGTTCCCCCCGGCCGGCCTTATCCCGGCGATTTCGAACACGACAGCGATCTTCTGCTGTTTCCAGTCTTGGCATCCCCGCTTCCGTTTCCGCGTTTTCATTAGGTTAACGCGCTTGTCCATATTAGCGAGTCGGAGCTGCACCGGAGACTTCGATGCGCGAGCATGAATCGCTTCTATTAGCTCGAACGTCTCACTATGCGCCATTCCAATTTCGAAATTCTGCGAACCACTTTGGGACAGTGTGGAACTCGATTTTGTTAGTCTAATTATGTTTTGCCTGGCTTCTTATCTTTTTTTTTTTTAAACAGGAATCAATATAAAACGTACTGTATCAATATAAAAGTCTTTATCGAATGAATGTACAAAACTATATAAATGCATTGAACACAGGAATATAATAAACGCGAGGCACTCACGCCAATCTAATGCAACGAAAAATTGGTGTAATTAACACGTTGTGTGCCGCCTCGGTCACATATGAGCGATGTTAATTTTTAACTAGATTTTAAATTCATTTTTACTACAATATATTGAACAAACCGAATGTTACTGGGCTTTTTAGAATGCAAAACAGTTAAACTAATTAGTTAATACGGTAAATTCTAAATATCTAGTTTTGGTTTCATTAATTAAATAACTTTGATATTGCGATAATTATTGGAGTTGATATCTCGCATTTTACGTGTTAACAGGAAAATTAGTGAGTAGAAGATCGTCAAAATCTCTCTGTAAATTAATATTGGGTTGTTGCAAATGAAATGGCGAATTTCCAAGTAAATATTAAATTGATAAACCACAATTTATATATATAATGCGCAACAACTCAGTAATTATGATCGAGAACAAATAGCGTTGTTTGCTTCGATCTGACATTTTTATTCGTACTTCTTATTGTTAGGTATTATTTTAAACCGGCAAATTAATATTCACATTGCTGAAAGTTTAAGATGATCCATTTCAGGCTTATGAAAAAGGAATTTGCGTAGCAGATGCCATTAAAATAAATAGAAAGCTAAAAAAAATCTCCGCTCGATTTTCACTTTGTCTGTAATAACGAATGGTAGGAACAACTTCGACTGTTTGCCAGTGGGTCTGAAATAATCCAATCATTAAATCTAATATTGCGAAATAGTCGCGACTATCTAATCTATAGTGGAAGATGGCATATTCAATTTTCAGCATCGTTACTCACCGGATACCTATTCGCGGCTAAAAATACCTCTTTTCAATTCTCCTGTTATGGGGACTACGTAATCGTAGCCAATCGAATCGTGTGATTTATCTCCCCGATACGAGCAGCAATCATGTAATATCATGTCACGTAAAATCGATCGACCTTGAAGATTCGGTGGTAATCGATAAAACATCGATACATGTGTTCTTGTTTCTTCCAACTGCCTGCTATCAATATGCAAACAAGATTAGGTAGTAATATAGAGTCGAAAGATCGAATATCGAGTACCTCTTCATTTATCTAACGTTCGAGAAGCTGCACATCCGGTAATGTTCGCGAAATAATTTACCGTAAAACCGTGTCGCCCTATGATGATTAAAAATCTGTTTCGAAAATGAATTCTCCATGATGATTAAGTATATCTAATCTACGCAAGAATTGCAAGAAATACCATGGCATAGCTTGGATTCAAACTGTAACAGAACTGCTGCGAAAGAAATCGAACATTAATAGTTCTTAATTTGTTAGAAATGGAAGACTGTAATCTTTAAACGCTTTATAGTTTCACTCCAGAAAAAAGGATGTCAAAATTCCGTAGAAATACTCAAATCTGTCCAATCTGTGTTACAAGTATTAATGGCATCCTTTGGATTCGGAACGTTCTACTAATCTAACAAAAAATCGTGCAAAAATTCTTTTTAATGCGTTGGAAAAGGGAAATTCTAACTTCTGGCATCATTATAATTTCCATCTCCTAAAAATTTTCTTAGGTTCTGTTCAGATAACTATATTTGAAATCGAAGAGATTTTTAAGTAGATAAAACTATATTTGCTTCTTCTGCAATTTCGAATACCAAAAGGTTTCGAAAGCAAGCAACTTTTCAGCGATGTGAAAGCGGAGACTTCATTCTTTAAAATGAGTCGAGAGATATCACCGTTCGATTTTTTTTCGTGAAGTTAAATATCATGAGTACAACTTAACATAAGTATAAGTAAATAAAACATATCGCAGGCGGTTATCATGGCGGTTACCATAACACGTCAGAGTAAATCCAACCGTTCCGAGGGAGTTTTAACGCGTCGCTATCGATAAGGCTCTCGGCCGCAAGATCCCACGCGACGATACAGGGTTGAACGCTCGAATAGTTGAGGAATCGGGGGAAGTTTTCCGTCGGCAGAAAGGAGGGAACGCTCGCGAGACAAAGCTGGCGGCCAGAGGGGGCAGTATGAGTGCCGGAGAGAAGGAGGACCGAGCCGGGAATCCAATCGCAATAGAGTTAAGTGTTCGAGAGTAAAACCTAGCCGAGGCACGACCTCGATTACTCGCGGAGGATTTGTTACGGCCACCTTCTCCGTGGAATCGTCCCGCTGCTCGATCCACGGTTTCGATTCCCGTGAAAGCCGGCCGGAGAGGACCGCTTTGTCTCCTTCTCAGCCTGGTCCGGTTTTTCCAGCCACGAGTTCTTTCGGCCATCAACCGGAAGGGGTATCCAATTGGCCCGGTCACGTTTGCCAGGCCACCCGATTCTCGTCATCAGATTACGCCTCGTGGAACAGATTTTTTTCGGCCATTTGCGACCGACAATTTGTCAATCGCCGGTCCTCAGGCTACAGTAATGTCTCTCTAATTGACACTCAGATTGCCCATAAAAATGGACAATTTGGGAAGAGGAGATACGATTGTTCGAGCCTTGCAGCTCGTTTTTTATAGTCGTTGACAATTCGTAACTATGAAAACGAACCGCAAGGCTCGAATATTCGTATCTCCTCTTTCCAAATCGTCCATTTTTGTGCAGAATCTCTAATACAAACAAAACGGATCTTTGAATGTCCTCGAAGACGAAATTGTACATGCACAATGTACAAAATTACTGTACTCGGATGAATGCTTTTCGACGATGTCGAAATTTCACGGCGCGCTTTGGCCGGGTGAACGGGATCCTGTGGTTAAAAGCCAATTTTTAATCTTCTGTGTTTAAAAATGTTCTTGTTTGCTATTTGATAGTATCCTGTTAGGATGAACTTTCTTTTTCTGGACGAAAACTGCAACGCGTTTTGTTGCGTCCAGAGACAAGGGCCATAAAAAGGTCCCACCATTAGGGAAACCCTCTCAGGCCCCAACAAGGGTCAAGGCAGACACCCCCCTCCAAGGGGTGATTCGTGCCTTGACCAATAATAAACAATCTACCTCCATCCACGGGTGCTCTTCCACGACTTTCCAGCGTTGGAAGAGCATTCTTCCACCAGCGCTCGCAGAGAGTGCTTTATTTAAAAAATAAAGTTCTCTAAGACTACTAGAGACCCTTCCACGTCATTAATTTGTCGTAGGAAGCGCGAATCGAGCGTACAATAGTTCGGTCGCGCATGTACGTTAGGCGACTAACCGAACGTACGGACAAAACACGTTTAAAGCATTTCAAGCATTTTTGCGATTAGAGCAAAAGTTTGCAGTATGACTGTTTCTTATCGTTTCATTACATTTTAAACGCAAAGTGTTCGCCATTAGTGTATATAGCAAGAATTAGATAGATTCAAAAATCTATATGGAAACTGACAAATTTGTTTATGGTGTAAAACTGTAATTCGTTTAGAAACTCAGATTTCCCCTTTACGATGAGTCCAGAAAATTTGATGTCCGATATGTCCTTATCAATGTGTTGTTGTATATTAAACTGGTGCTGATCTTTGTTTTTTTCCTTGTTTGCGAGCATTATTTTTTAATTGCCCATTAAATTTGATATGGTGCGAAAAGATTTATATGTATAATAATCTGCGAAGTTATCGTTCGCCCGATAAGAAGCGAAAGAAAGGAGGATAGGAATGTGGTAACAGTGATATTGTTGTTGGAAGTATCAAGATGGATGGGATTATCGTAGCGAAAAAACTAATTGATCGATTATCAGGCATCTTTTTTAGATCGCGATAATGATATTTAAGACAGCCTCTTCTGAAATTGCAAAACAACTTCGAACGGATCGAACTGTATTTTCAGACGATGAGGTAACTCCACAGTTTTATCAATCTTATCAACAGCTCCAAAAATAATAATCTTCTCGATGCAAAATCATAATTTGATTTGTTACAGCTCACGGAATACCAGGGCTGTATAGCGAAGCTAATGTTCCGCGGGATATGATTCCGAGGATCCCATAAATTCGCGACGTCCGCCAAACAAATCCTCGGTCCAATGATAGCGAATCACAATTTTCTATTAATCCTTTTCGTTGTTCACCAAACATCAATTCCATGTTTCCGCCAGAAAGAGCGACTCTCTGGATTTTGTAAACAATTCCTAGCCGGTACCGCTGTCACGGACGCTAAGCTCAACAAAAAGCAATTCCGAAACAACATTCGACTGTCACGAGCCCCAACGACTAACAATCCATTTTCCCACGATACATCGTTTGCCTGGCATTCTGCATTTGCGTATGGCGGAAAACGCGGACACACGACTGTGAAAATATGTTTCCAGCTGAAAAGAAGAATCCCCCACGGCCGACAATATTTTTGTCCCGCGACCCCTTTCGGCGCACTTTCGCGAAACACCGGGAGAGCCGCCATCAATTTCGCACCCGGGTCCCATTATCCGAACGATGCTCGCCGTAGACTGAGACTAATGTGTCTCTAAACGGATAAATGACGGTCCGAGGGCACGTAGCCCAATGCCGAATAGAAAATCCCCCGATCGATTTCCTTCGTCACCGACCATTTTTAATAACCCGTTGCCGATGGAACTTGTACCTTTACACTTTTGCAATCGAATTCGTCGAATCTACAGACAATTCCATTTACAGTAATGTCTCTCTAATCGGCGCTCAGACTGTCCACGGAAGTGGACAATTTGGGAAGAGGAGATACGATTATTCGAGCTTTGTGACTATCTTTTTATAGTTACTGATTGCCAACAATTATAAAAAGCGAGGTGCAATGTTCGAATAATCGTATCTCCTCTTCCAAAATTGTCCATTTTTGTGCGCAATCTGAGCGTCAATTAGAGAGACATTCTGTATATCGCAAATTAAAACAGTGATCTATTCTAATTGATTTTTCTGTTTGCAGCCTGGTGAAGACTTCTTCGAAGACTGTATCGATTATTTCTTGTAGATTTAGTACCAATTGTGTATTGCTAAGTTCCGAATGTTTTATATTGCATTGAATTCTGTAATTTTCTAGCATAAAAATAATTGAGTAACGATGAACAGAAAGAATGGTGTATTATATAGCTAGGCTGCTGATCTTTATGCAAAATACAAATTGTCTGCGTCCGTGGCAAAAAATAGGAATTACTTAAATGATGCATCCTCGATCGAAAGTAATATATTGACATTATTAAATGTTTTTAATATAGTATCATAAAATCTGCAGTCCAGTTATAACAATGTACCAATAGGTGTAAGAATAGAGATACTTAGACGCTTGTATATTTGGTAACCGCCTAATCAAAAATATGGAGAATAGTTTAATATTCGTGATTAGACAATTCATCTTTGTGTTAATTACTCGATTTAATAAATCATCATCAAAAGATCAGAGCAACAAGAATTTCTTCAATCAGAAATTCCTTACACTCGAAATAAAATAGCACTATTTTTAACGCGTCGGCTGTCATTATTGTTTAATGAACAGCACAAATTAATCTTTAACGTTTCTAGAATCCACGTGTGCGCAAGCTTTAGCTAGTCTTTCTAGATGTTTCGTAAATTGAATTGCTTTGAAACCAGTCACAGGAATTTTGAAGCGCTGGAATTCATCGGCGAACTTATCAATCTTTTAGTAATTTTGATGTTGAGATTATCAATAATAAAAGATCGTTTATCGCTTAGCTAATTCGATGGCGAGGAAGAAACAAGATTGCCAGTTGGCCGCAGTCAACACGAAAGAGGCGAGCAAGAGTAAACGTACCGGGGTTAGCAACCGCCAGAGCATGAGCTCGCATGTATTTCAATGTCGGGACATCCGGTTGGGCCGACGAGTGATGTGGTCTGCTACCCTCGTGCATCCGGACGTCGCCAAACAGCGCGGCGTGTGCACACGAGGCCGTTCTGTGTTTGCGCGGCTTCGACTTTCCTAGACGCCATCTTGTCGCTTTACAGCGTCATCGGCCTGCCATCCTCAAACACGAATTCAACCTCTCCTCCTTACAAACAAATATAATTACACTTAAAACTGGGCATAGAAGTCACACGCCAGGTGTACGCTCAGTTTTAGGTACTAAAGTAAGGATAATATAATAATATTATTATATTATTATTTTATTATAATAATATTATTATATTATTATATTATTATTTTATTATAATAATATTATTATTAATAATATTATATTATATATTTATTATATAATAATATTATATTTTCATATAGAAATTAAAGGTTTTCGGAAAACGCAAGATGATATATTCAGTTGCATTAATAAAGTTTTGCCTACATTTTATACCTAAGTTTCGCATACTCGATTACATAAAAGCTACACTTCGGATATAAACCTGTACCTAAACCTTATATTTTTGAATATTAAAATGAAAATAATTATACTCAGAAATAAAAATTAGAACTTCATATAAAATGCAAGGTTTTATATTCTAGAGTATCAACAAATCTTTTTGCCACGTTTCACGGGAACAGAATAATTTTTGTCTCCACGATCGCGTGATACATAAATTCATTACACGTTGCGTGTAAACCCTCCTCTTCATTCGTACTAAAATGAAAATAATTATATTCGCGAATAAATTAGAGATATTAATAAAATGCAAGATTTTATATACAGTTGCGTGAACAAATTTTTGGTGACGTTTTACGCGGTCCAAATATTTTTTGCTTATCCGGTGGAAAAAAGGTACAGAAGAATTTTAATATAAATTTGTATAGAATCCAGGTGAGCATACGTATTAAAATAATAATGGTAACAAAACGTCCGCGATCTTCCAATGTATTAATTTCTCGTATTTGTTCGTGTATTGTGATGTAAATGAGAACTGTAAATGGGAATTGTATTGAAAATTGGCGAATAAAATAACCTTGCTTTAATCCTATATAAATTTTACATTGTGTCGTCTCTTTGTATTACTATTTTCATCGGGTCTACCTCAGATCTGTACAGGAAACGCACAAATTGAAATCAAATAGGTATGCATTTATTAAAACATAAATGAATAAAGCTAATTTATAAAAAAGAAACCCATGCATACTGAATTGATAGCAGCGCTTTCATGAAAATACCTGATTCATACGAAGTTAAAGAAAACAGTGCACACTAAAAACCTTTGTACCAATCAAATTTTGATTTCTGGACTGCATATTTTATACATGTATAGCAAATATAGCTAAGACAATGAAAAGGTCGATAGATTTTAAGAGAACTAATTTATAAGTTTTTTACGACTTCTGTTCCTTCCGATCGAAGCAGACAACTTTTATTTTGCATAAAAATCCACGGTCTACCCGTTACGCGGTAAAAGGTATTTCGTAAATTATCAGAATCAATTCGAAGCGAAAAATCGTAAACAGATGATCCAGATCGGACAAAGAAAAATCGTTCCTGGTCCCAGTCAAATGTTTTCCTGGATCGTGTCGAAGGTCAGAGTATCGCCGTACGAAACCTAATTAATTGACGCCGGGGTGTTCGTCGAGTGGCATTCTGAAGCAGCGGGTGTCGCGACGTCGTCGTAGTCGTCGGCAGGGTGAAAATCGGTTTGACGTTCCAGTTGACGCGAGTCAATGCTACGCGATAATATCATAATCTGCGGTATTAAGGACGGATTATCGATGCGCCTTTGCGACGTGTGCGTGTAGATATACACGTGACATACACACACACTCGTAGACGCACCCAAGTACGGCCATGCACACGAACACGGTCACGCATACGCATATATACACATATACATATTATAAATATATATATATATATATATATATATATATATACATATATATATATATAATATGTATGTATAATATGTATGTATGTTTATACATATGTATAATATGTATGCATGTATATACGCGGCCGGTCCCGATAACGAGCAAACTTTCGGCCCCGGCCACTCCACCGGAGCAATTATGCTCGTATTCCTCGTCGAGTTACATTAATTAACGTCGACTGCGGGGCCGGGCGCTGTAACTCGCGGCCGAAGAGGATGCTCGAGAAGGCCCTTTGTGGGGGTGACCCGCGTGTTTATAACGATTACGGTGAATACGGGATACGCGGCCCATAATGAACATCGATACTTCATCGTGTTCCGCGTTTTATTGCGAACACGACGCCCTTTGCAGTCCTGCTCGCGATGCAAGCTACGGTTCACCGAGCGTTTCTACATTCTTCTGCCCTTTGCAGTCATTGCAAAGTGCAGTCTCTTCGTGCAGTCTCATTGCAGTCTCACGAAATTAATCATTCGAGGTCTCATCAAATGTGTATTATTATTTAATACATTGTTCTAGGTTTTATACATAGTGTATTCTTGTGTAAGTTGGATTGATAGTATGAGTTTTGTCAGACATTTAGGTATTATAATTTTAATATAATATAATTGTTCCAATCAAATATAAAACACAGTATGTAAAAGTTCGATAATATCAATCTCGTTGATCTTTTTGATCCAGGAAGCTTGTAATATTTTGCACAATATAATTAATATCATTATAGTTATACCATTATAGTTATACGTCATTGCGAAGCTCAGAAGATTTTCTTCAATCATCAGTCTCCATTTTCGTTGTTCAGGTGTCAGAAATTATATACTCACCAACGAAACAGTCGAAATAATTGCTTAAAGAGCATCTAGAAAATAGTGCATCGTCTTTAAAATTGCTAATAACAATCAGACAGTTCGCGATTTAGACACGAAGTTCATTTTTCAAGTACTCTTGAAAATGAACATCGTCTTTAGAATTGTCGATAAAAATATAAAATCTCGACATTTTAAATGTATTTCTAAAGTACAGTTCGTACGCACCTCCTAAACAATAAACGTACGCATGAGAGTAGAAACGGTTCTAATTCGCCGCGAAACAGTGCAAACAAGAATGGTGTGTTTAACCAAAGGAAATCCAGCAAGGGAGAACGCGGAAGTGATGAAAATTTCGTAAAAATCGTGGATCACCGAAACGGAGGCATCCGGTGTTTTACTTCGGTGTCTCGCAGGATGCATCCCGAGTGCATAGGTGGATCGACGAGGCGTCCGAGGTCGTGGCCCCGGCGCAGGGCATCCCTTGGGTCACCTACGAAATCACATTTCACCTCGATACACCCGGTTCTACGGGAGCAATTTTCTCGAGAGCAAACAAGCCGACCTTCTCGCATGCATTAAAGTTTGAACGGGCTCGCAAGAAGGCAGCAACGGCGACGGTAACAGCCCGAGTGGGTGGGGCAGAGGGCAAAGAGGGCCACCGGTGCATGGCCGAAAGTCCTTCTACGTCTTTGGCGACGAAATGAAATTTCGATCGACCCGCGACGACGCGGACCACCTATCGCCGCAGAGATCCTTCCGATACTCGCTTTCTTTCGCCGCCACAATCGGATATGCATGCCACTGTGCGCCGCCTCCCGCGTAGATTTCGTTTGCACAGGGACAGTCCCCTCTTTCTGGTGGAAAGCCCGCTCTCGGCACTGTTGCTGTCCTTTCAACGAAATCTCGTTTCACCGGGAACGTCTACGGTGGTTTTTGCGCGAGACTAGTCGATAAAATAGACGGTAACATTAATGAGACTTCGGTGCGGATTTTTGATCGGGTGAGAATTTTTCTGGAAGCGATTTGTGGCTGTAAGGCCTTAAGGCCTTAAAAGCATTGATCTTGATTTTTAATTGCAACGTAACTCGAAGAATTTCCTCAGACCACCTGCTAGTATAGTGAACGTCATTCGCGAAGTAATATGGAACGGTTTAAACGAAGTTTAAAATGATGTAACGTTGGAAATTTTGTGAATAAAATATGTTTCGTCTTGAAAGTCGCTTCTTATTCATCCTACGTCCCTTGAGAGTGGGAATTTGAGTGCAAAGGATTAAATCAAAATTCTAATGTTACGTTGAAATCCAAACCAATCAGACTTGAATTTAAATTGTAATGTTTATTTTACGTGTAAGCTGAAGCCTTTCAGATTTAATCGCTTCGCACCCATGTATATTTCATGTCACGAAACCGATACTATGCGTATAAGGTCATAGACGAGATATCTAGCGACATAATGCCGCTTGTGCGATGCCGCAGACGTGTTATCCCGCGACGCAATACCGTTCGTGCGGTGCAACAGACGTGTTGTTCCTCAAAGCAATACCGTTCGTGCGGTGCCATGGACGTATTATCCCGCGACAAAATACCGTTCGTGCGGTGCCGCAGACGAGTAAACACGCGCTTCTGTTTTTGCTCCGTCTGTGACCACTTAGCTTGCTTTTGTGTAGTGTCAATGAAACTGTACTTTTTCGAATTAAAGCTCTTACTATAATAACGCGCGAAATATGTGTGTGTACTCGTCTGTGACACCGCACCCACGGTATTGCGTCTCGGGATAACACGTCCGTGGCATCGCACAAGCGGCATTATGTCGCGAGATATCTCGTCTATGACATACGAACTGTATCAGCGACGCGACATAGCATGTGAGAGGGAGCGACGCTCAAATTTGAATCTTAATGATGAGTTTAAAGTGAAATCTTGCAGACTTAAGTTTTAATCTCAATTTTAATAATTAGTTTAAAGCGACTTTGACATAACTGATTAATAGCTTGCAGATTTTAATACAAAATAAAAATCGAAATAATTTTAATCTCCGAATAAAAATCGGAACTGTATTCTATAGACGCTTATTTCTTTTTCCTGTAATATTAAAGAGTTCAACATAATACAAGAACAGTGACCAATGACAGGCGAGATCAACAGCCGCGAGGTGGCCGAGCCAACGGCGCCAGCGGTCGAGCGGTCGAATCCCAGCTCAGCTGGCGTGAGTCAGCCGAGCCAACGGCGCCAGCGGTTGAGCGGTCGAATCCCAGCTCAGCTAGCGCGAGGCGACCGAGCCGTCTCGACCAGCGTCAGCCGTACTCGATTCTTATTGGTCACTGTTTTTCGTTAATAACTCGTTAACGGTGCCTCGGAGAAAATTTTTGTAAAGGAGAAAGTTGCTTCAAATGATCCGAGGAACCCGCCATTTCCGGATTGCGAGACATTTTTGGGACACCCTGTAGACTGTTGTAAATCGATGTGAAGACAAAAGAAGTGTGAAACAATGCATATGAAGACGATTATTTGGTTGAAACGATGAGCGAGTGAGCTACTAGAGCAAGCCACTATAGTGGCGCGTCGTTCAGAGAGATGACATCCGCGAAAGCCACTATAGTGGCGTGTCGTTCTAAAAGATGTTATCCGCGGAAGCCACTATAGTGGCGCGTCGTGCCTAAAAGGTTAAGTGCTCTCATTGGTTGTAATTCAACCTAGACATTTTCGTCGTAAATGCATAAAATCCAGGGTCCACCGATTAATCAATTAATTATAAATCGGGAAATCTGCAAATTGCCGTAAACGAGTTACTCTGGTAGATTAGATGATAGAGTAATAAATGATAACTGCAACTCGTGACGAAGAAGGAGAGTGAAAAACTGTCGATAACGTGCGACTTGGACGTTACGCGTCGCTGTAGAAAGTAACGGCGGCCTGTAAATCGTCCAAGATATAATTATTCATTATTCACGCTGACAGATTGTCGTAACATCATCCAGCTCACGTCAATTATTAGCAAAATGTTGCACAGGACCGGGGAATCCAACGTTCGAGCGTAATCCAATCTGCCGTCCCATCGAAGTTTAAATTACAGCCACTCAGAAAGCACTTCAACTTTTACGAAATCGAGAGCAACGCTTCGATGTACCGTAATTTCCGCAAAAAGGATCGAAAACGTTTGAAGCCACTTTTTCCGCTGTACAGGGTGCCCCTAAGAAACATGGAACGCGATGGTTCGAAATACGACACGAATTAATATCGAGAAGAATTAACAGCCAGGAAACATTTTTTGTCACGGGATTACTGTTGTAAAACATGGTTGCACGAAATTTTATACGGACGATGCATAGGAGATGAAAAGCAACGGATCAATTTTTATTCGACACTGTCGAATAAATATCCAATCGAATAAAAATGTATGCGGTTAACAATTTATTCGAACAAGGTTTTATTCGAATAACAAGTTTCGTTGTTCAAATGAGAATTTATTTGTACAGGAATTCGTTCGAAAAATAATCGATCTGCATCGGAGAACTTGTTATTTGCGGGGGGGGGGGGTGGCAGATAGATCATTGACGTATAACTAAATAATCTCTGCGTGGGAGCAGAGGACGCCATCGTAAATTCGACGATTCATGTTTACAACGCGAGCTCTTGTTTGATTCATATGGTTGTTCGTATTATATCGTTGAAAAAGAATAAGTAAATACAAATACAGCATCGTCAGCAGTGAAGTGAAAATGGAACTGATGCCGACTGTATAAACGAATAATTGATCGCATTATTATTCGGATGATTTTACAACCTGTATTTGAATAAAGCGTACAGAATTATTCACATAAATAGATAGAATAATTTGTTACGATTAATGAATCATTGTTATTCGAATAAAATATATAATTGAGGTGAATTCACTCGAATAATTATTTCAGACAAATATTTGGATAACTTTTTTTATATTAAATATTAATATAAAAACGATTTTATGGCGAATTTCGTACGTTCGCGTTTCCAGAGTCGTGAAGATAAAGTTTATCGAACGTCAATTAATACGGGAGAGTTATTAATTGTAAACAAGGTACCGACACGCAGCACGTGTAATGCGAAGGATCGATCGGCACTGCCTCAAAATGTAATTAGGCTTTAACGAGGCATTTCGGTGCGCGTGTATCAGCGTCATTATCGGTCAAGCATTTCAGCATTTTTTTGAGTCGTTGCTCGAAGTGCTTGTCATTATTTTGTAGTAGTTTGAACTAATTGCTAACTTGATTAGAGATAAATTAACTAATGTTACCACTACTTTGCATCGTATATAGAATTCATTTATATTTTTCCTCATTTATTTTCTCTCTTGTTATACTTTTTCATTCGGGGATTAGATAGATTCGGGAATGAAGTTGTATAATTTGCAATCATAATATGTAAATTAATATGTAACATTATCGAAAGTAGAATGATATTACGCAAACTGTTATACTTTATATCAGTAAGAAAAATTGTGGATAGAAACTAAGATAAAACATTGTCACATGGGTGAAAATCTATTAAAATTATTACAATTATACTGTCGATCTTCGTGCAATGTTAAATACTTCGAACCTATTTCTCGACAATTATAATTAATAAATAGGTTGTTATATATCCAGCATGTTCAAGATTCTTTAACCCGAGAAAGATAACCTACGTCGCAGAGGCGCCTGCGAAGACTGTTGATTTTTGTTAATTTTTCATAGAGGTCTAGTGATTTAAGTTTAAAATTACTTAAAATATAAAAAAATATAATATAAATGCATTTTATTTTTACAATAATGCCAAACCTTTAAAATGCCTAGATTAACTTAAATAAATATCCATTGTTAGTATAAAATTG
Organism: Megalopta genalis; assembly: GCF_051020955.1. Lineage (NCBI taxonomy): Eukaryota > Metazoa > Arthropoda > Insecta > Hymenoptera > Halictidae > Megalopta > Megalopta genalis. The sequence goes on from NC_135013.1 coordinate 13,268,554, forward strand.
ACGCCTTAGAAAAGCATGCGCCTCTGAAGCGTATGGTTATCTTTTACGTACGTTGTCATATGGTTATCTTTCTAGGGTTAAAATAAAAGAACTATAAAGTATAAGAAACGCAAAGATTGCGTGTCCAGCCGCGAGCGCGCAAGAACCTCGCGCGACACTTAGATTTTTTATACCGCGTTGAGCTCAGCTGTTACAGTTCGACGCGGTAATTCGGGTGAACGAATCCAGAATATAAACAAAGCAAGCGTCAGGTGTTGAGACGATCCGCGACGCAGCGAACGCAGGAGCCATCGATCTTCTATATCATAATGTTGCGAACCTCTCTGTTTTTCTCGCGTCGCGGCATTTTATTTGCAATTAACACGTTGAATGCCACGGCGGTTTTACAGAAATTGTCCGTGGCGCCACGATGAATTTTCTTTTATGCGATACATATAATGTTGAAATATTATCTGCAATAGATAAGTTACAGTATATAACCATGTTTGACATATTAATTGCGACAGGGGTCACTGTTTGAATTGACGATGGTAATAATACAAAATTTTAGATATTGACATTTCTTTTCAATTATATATATTCCTGTCAACTTGGGCGCGCCGGTCACCGGTGGCCCCCATGGCGTCACCGCCAAGTTAAGTGCCGGTCACCGGTGACCCCGTGGCGCGCATTTAACGTGTTAATATAGAATATAATACAACACAATTCAATTATATTGCAGATCTTTGAATTTGTAACGTTGATCGTTCGACGGTCCGATCTCGACTCTCGACTGTCTGTTGGTATAACTATATATACCCTAGCAATCACTATATTCCATTATTTCCTAAGGAGTTGTTCACAACAGGGCAGTTTCACATTACAGCGACTTAGTTTGGACAAGTCGCCGTAGCAATAATTTTAAATCCGTTACCTATTTTCCTTGTATCCCCAACATTTCCCTGACGGTCGCGCTATTCCTCTCTGGCCTTGGCCTTTTTAAAATACCCACTTCTTCTTTCTTCCTGTAATCGATGGCCTCCCAGTATACAGTAATGACTCTTTAACACGTTCCGTGCCAAGCCATTTTTGCCTAACTTGTCGTTCAGGCCATTTGATGTTTTGACTAAAGATTGATACATTATCACATAATATTTGATGATATCATCAGTAGATAAGTAGTGATTGCCCGAATCAACCGTTTTTATGCAGCTTTTGCTTTAAAAAAGTCAAACATTGTAATTAATAGTTATTGTGTATATAACGATTAAACAAATTTATGTGCTTTGTTCTATACAGCATTTTTTACAATGCCTCTCATCCTTTTGGTGGAAATATATTTTATACAATCAAATTTGTCACAAAATGTATGTCTTCAGCGCTTTAAATAAATATGTCCGCGTGTACCATTTATGGTACACGTGGCCTGATGGTCAAGTTTAACGTGTACCATTTATGGTACACGTGGCACGGAACGTGTTAATTGGCGCTCAAATTGTCCAGAAGAATGGACAGTTTGGGGAGTAGAGATACGATTATTCGAACCTTGCAATTCGTTTTTATATTTATCAATTGTCAACGATTATAAAAAAAACGAGCTACAAGGCTCGAATAATCGTATCTCCTCTTCGTAAATTGTCTGCTTTTGAGGACAATCTGAGCGTCAATTACGGAGACGTTACTGTAAATAGGTTTCTAATCTAATCTAGCCTAATTCGAGACGTTCAGTGACGATTAGATTTCTTGTTAATTTCGCGACTTTATTTGTACAAATTCAGTGTATAATACCATCCTCGCTCATTGTTAAATACATTCATTTTCGAACCTTCTATAAGTCATTTCGTCTACCTAATCCTCATTCTACCTAATCCTATTTCGTCTTCACAATCCTTTGCTTTCCTATAGATTCATACAGTCCTAAACAAAGCACATATTCATATTTTATGGGCATCATATTTGTAAATATAAATTATTTTCCTTTGCTGCAGGAATTCTGTTAAAAATCTTTCTACGATCCCGTTCACATCGGACACCCCGTACATCCATCGAGTTCTTCACGGCAGCATGATTAGACTTCGGCTCTTATGCACTTATGATAAGGATTAATACGCACGATTTCAAACAGTAAACAAAATTAAAATGATCCGAGAGAATGTAGAGAATTCATTAAAATTATGAAAAAGATACAAAAATTTCTTTATTTTGATTTACATCATCCCTAATTTCAAGGGCTCGGAAAGTCTGCACAAAAATGAAGAAAGCTGAGTTATTAAAACGACGTCTCGATATGGCGAACTAGCTCAGAATCCAAAGTATTTTGTAATCGACAGGCTCGTTAGGCTCTTAAGGAGTCGATTTCGAGTCGCATCATGATCCGCTCGTCTCGAGGAACCTTTTCCACGGGCGGCTGATTAGAAATGCAGGCGGCGACGAGTCTCTGGCAAGCCGATCGCGTGCTCGCGGTGAATTCCTGAAGGGTTACACGCCGGTAACCTCCTGTTCCCGACTTTATAAATTACAGGTATGATGTCCTGATATATCGTCGCGCTCTTGGAACCCGTGAGAAATGAAGGATTCGTGTTCCGCGCGGAGCTCGGGTCGCGCGGAGCTTGAGAAATGCTGCGGAATGACAGAGAGGATACTGGAGTGTCTTCCTTGCTGGAGGATCTTTGGAATTGTCCTTGGAGTGGAGAGGAAATGGGGATCGTGTTAAATAAAAGTATCGCGGTTGTGAAATCCACTTTCGACGTTGCCTTCCATTTTGAATTGTGATTACTCGCGCACTGGCCACTAAAAAATGTACTGTTCCACTTCGTTGGCGAATGTATCAGCAACTTTGTGAATTGTTTCAAACGCCGCGAGTCGTGTGATCGTCATAGATAATATCGCGTATCGCTTTTAACATTTATTTATGCAGGGAAAATTATTTTCCGTATTAAAAATAGTGGAGATGTATAGAAGAAATAAATTGGTTCGATGCACAACAGGCGACAGAATCAGTGGAAAAAGCTGATCTACAGTAATGTCTCCCTAATTGACGCTCAGATTGTCCACAAAAAAGGACAATTTGGGAAGAGGAGCCTTGCGACTTCTTTTTATAATTACCGATTGTCAAGGTTATAAAAACATGGTGCAAAGCCGGAATAATCGTATCTCCTGTTCCCAAATTGTCCATTTTTCTGCACAATCTAAGCGTCAGTTAGGGAGACATTACTGTATTATACTTTTGCTTTATTAGAATCTGCAAAACGCGAGCATGTAAGTAATGAACGCGACCAATTTTAATTTGATTACATAAGAGAAAGAAATTTATTTTCAAAGCAGAAGTAATGTTTGTGGTAAAAATGACCAAGTTACAAAATCGAAAAGTTTATATTTGGAAAATGCATCAATAAATATTGCGACAATAGTAAATTAGAAATTCAATTTTTCAGAAAGTAATTGGTAGAGAAATCTAGACTGTGGAGATTGCGTTACGTAAATCTCGTCAATTTCGTTGATTTTGTGCGACTGCCGAGGGCAAAAAGTGCGAAGTACGAGGCAGGGAGGATGCAAAAAGGGATAGTACATAGGAGCCAGAAGGGATTAGGAAGTGAAAGTCGAACGATATTAAAAAGCAAGCTATAAATTCGAGCGTTAATGGAGGAGAATGGGAAGCGTGGAGAGGGTGGAGAGGTGGGTAGAGGACAGAGGAGAAAGGTAAATCGAGAGAGGGCGGGCGAAAGCCTCGAGGGGAGGTTCAGGACGCGAGAACAAGGGGGGTAGTTTCCTAATCAGCTTACTTCCGTGGCTCACACCTTTTGTGCCTCGGACCAGTCCCTGGATTAAAGCATTGTCGCTGCTGGTTATTATGTCACGAAATACGAATGAGCGGCGCGCGGCCGCGCGGGCAAAGTACACAACAATAACATGTGGTTCCATGCAGATAAACTGTACCATCTGAAACAATGCCGCTGCAGACTCGTTCGAGCCTCGAGGGGCTGTCGCGAAGATACACGGAAGATGTCGCGAAATTCTGAAAGAATCGCTTACGAACCAGCTTCCGAAGAAGCTTCGCAAACGCTGAATCGCTTGAAATCGCGTATTGCATTTGGAAAATAATGTGCGATGATTCGGGAACGATGCAATTTTTAATTCAAGATACAAAGTTCAAGATACAAACCGTTGAAGTCGAACGAGAGTAATTGTTGCTCGGGATATTTCGATTAGAATTAATGAGCGTTTAAGAATTTACTATGTAGTGAATATAAGATTCGACGGTATTTGAATTTTGAATATCGCTTCTTCTTTTGAGAGAAAGTGTATGATGATCTGCGAACAACAAAATGAACTTTGAGTGCATCCGGGTGCTGTATGATGTTTCGAGTTATGAAATCATTATTAGTTGGAGAGCGCAGACTTTATAAGTATTTCAACAACGATTCAATTACTGATGTTGGAGTTTTAAAGCTGTTTTTCAATTATCGAGGTATGTTGTGATATTGATAGCGACTTACTGCTATCTTATTTATTCTGAAGCTTATAGCAGAAACAAGGATACCTACAGAAAGATGTATCAATTGTTTCGATTGCTTGAAATCTGTATCGAATCTTCTGTTGCAATTATGATTTTTAACCTTGCTTTTGTATATCTGCTTGTTGATTAAAATCCGATTGTAAAACAATCGTTCACTATATATAGTGTTAGAATGATGTTCCGGCTGCATTATATAATAATCAATCACTCACGTTCTTCTTTTGCACGTACTATAGATAGATGAACAAGATTACAAACTTCAAGAGTGGATTGTTATTTTGATGGCAATATTTATAAGTAAAATATCACGTTTTATACAAATAAGATTATGCTCGAGTGTTGTTGATTTATTGTCAAGTATTTGGAGTATTAATTACGTTTAATTTACGATAGAGTCCGTTTGCATTTTTGTGTGTACCTTCGATAAAAGGCTTTATCGATCTCTTCAAACAGTAACGCTGCACGACCTATCGTAACGAATTGATTTGAAACTTCATTCCGCGCAGTATCTGCTGCAACAATTTTTCAATATTTTATCTATTTAATAATTAGACCCTGGAAACACAATAGTAATTAATATAATCAACTAAGATCCGATAACCAAATTCTGACTTTATAGAGTAATTCGTCTCCGTTTTCATCTCTTATTAAAAAGTGAATCTTCAATTGAACGTTCTACAAGATTCATATCAAATCAACATTTTTAATTAACTTTAACATCCTCGACAACTCAACAACATACTGGAACCAATAAAAGTTTGATTACTTCTATCACAAACGAAATTAATAAGACCATCTAGGGTAGATGAGTCAATTACTGTGCCCCAACTTCAAAAGCTTTCGCTACTAAATATTTTACTGAATACTGATCTTTATTCGTCTTTATTCGTATTTTCTTAAGCTTTTTCATAAGCTTCACACAAAATTTCGCGAGTTCGGTATCAAAAAATTGAAATAATTTCTGTGGTATATTAAGAACTTTCGTCTTTTACATGTTCAATTTTAACACATAAATAATGAATTCAAGTGAAATAAACAAATTTGATATGTCTTGTACGTCAAATATAAAGTTAATCATGCTTAGAAATAAACAAAAGACGCAATAATTGGTTACTCCACAGTAACTAACACCGCTACCCTATTTTAGTATACAGTAATGGTAGACAGTAATGGTACAGTAATGGAAGAGGAGATACGATTATTCGAATCTTGCGGTTCATTTTTACAGTCACGAATTGTCAACAACTATAAAAACGAGCTGCAAGGCTCGAATAATCGTATCTCCTCTTCCCAAATCGTCCATTTTTTAGCACAATCTGAGCGTCAGTTAGGGAGACATTACTGTACTAAAGCAACTATATCGAGACGAAGGAGCCAAAGAAATCTCGATTCTCTGCAAAATAGCACAGTAAGGACAACATTTAAAAAATGTTCAGACGCCTTCTGTGGCAGCGTGGCTAGCGAACGCAATGGATCATAGCCAACTAATAAATTCCCGCTCAAGCCAGACAGATCCCCTCAAGTTTAATGTATCCGAGGCGCACTCGTAACTCGGCAACTCCTCGTCTTTTGTTTATTCCAAGTTCGAGCCGAACATGGCTCACGGAACCGCGGCTGTTTACGGTTCCCCACGGACTCTGTTCGCAGTTGAACGCGCTCGTCGGGATTCTTAGAGTGGCGGCACGGTTATCTTCGATAATCGGCCGTGTTCCGCTCGCGCGCGCAGCGGATCCGGAGCGTATCCGGAGCGGAAGCGGGAGCGGGGCACGGTACGATTTTAATCTGTAGTTTTACGCGTGGAAAGGCCACGGGTAATCTCCCGGGGAAATTTACGCGGCGCGCGAGGCCCGGCTTTTAAAATTCGCAGACCGCCGCTGCCGGAAGCGTCGGCACGTGATAAGTATAGTCGATGGCCCGCGATGATCCCCGCGTCTTCCGCTCGCGGATACGTGTCTGTTGTGTGCAAAAAATCCGTCGGACGCTGGATCGCTGCAGCCGATCCCAGCCGGGGGAGCAGAAATTTACGACGACTCGAGCAAATCTTCCTGCGCCGTAAATTCGGCGCCGGAGTTACGGCCGCGAGATTGAAAACTGATGGCGTATTTCCTTTTCGGCTTATACCGCCGTGTCCTCCTGCCAGTCGCGCGTTTCGGCGCTGCCAGGGGACTTGCAACTTTGTTTATATTCTCTCTTTTTTTTGGGAACAGCGAAGCCTCTTGCTGTTTCCTGGAATCAGTTTTCGCGACATCGCCTTTTGGACTTCGAACGTTTCTGCGAACATTCGTGCTCTCGTAAATTGTTTTATAGAATTTACCGTGCGGACACGGTGATTGGTAAGGATTTCTTTTTCTTGGTTAGAAGTACAGTCAATTTCTTTCATAAATGTTCGGAGGTCGGAATTGAAACCGCCAGATCTGAGAATGCTAAGTCGCGATTCTTTGAGCTTCGCGGCACGTTTTTCTAAAAACTTGGGACAGTCGGCAGAAAAAGGCAGCGACCAGCATGCCGTTGAACATTAATACCAATAAATAGTAATGCTAGAAAAAAACAATGACTTAACTTTTTAACTAGCACACGGAAATTCAGAGCAACCCGAAATTTGGCATTTACAGGAGAAATTACTATAGTTGATGTATAGCTTCATGGGGTTTTCTTGTAGCGTGTGGTGCGATGTATATGTACAAACACATGTGTGATTCTTATAAATTAATTTTCTAAATTGATTGTCATCGTACATGTTCAAGTCTGACGCAGTTCCTTTGTGATAGGTGAGCATTGATAATGTTTAAGTGTAGTTTATTGGAGCTGTATATAGTTGATAACGATCTGTGACATGTGAGAGTGGATGGGAATGATCGATTTTAGTTTGCTGAAGTAGATAGTTGTCTATACTAACTGATTAAGTTAATAACTGATGGTGTTTGTTAGCAGCAGCTCATAGCTTGGATCGGTTGCTAGCTATTGTTCATAGCTTGTAGAGGTTTGTAGAGGTTTGTAGTCGTTCCTGACGATTTGTAAAAGTCTGTAGCGATTGCAAATGGTTTGTAAATATTGCTGACATTAGGTGACACCTGCTAGCAGTCGTCTGCCTCCACAAACCCCCATATCAACGTTCACAAACACGCTCCAACAATCGCAAGCGTCACTCAAAGTAATCATACATATTTCCAGCACGTCCGAGAGAAAATTTGTTTCACAAAAGCAGCAGACCTTTCTCGAATAAAATAAAAGCTCTGGTAGGCGTCTCGGGGTGGCAACTAAATCCAGCTTCTCCCGCGAGAAAGCATAAATCATTGTCCCCGTCTGTTCGACGGGCGCAACAGCTATTTTGTAAGCCCGACGAAGAGCAACGAGTTCGTAAATCAGTCGAAAGTTTTTTCGGAGAGTCCGGGACGTAACTTACGATCCTAACAGGGCTAATTGAGACCTTGTTCTCCTTTTTTCCTCGGCCGCCTTTTCGACGGTGCTCTTCCACCCTCTTACCGGCGGCGTTCCAGCGCACACGCGTTAAGGAAAAACGGGTCGCGTCGCCGAGGGATATTTAACACCACGTAAATCGAGGGCCGCCGGTGAAACGCGAGGATGATGTATGTACGACGACTTTTCTCGCCTATCCTCTTCTCGCTCTGTGCCTTCTCAGCCACCGTCTCCGACACTCCTCTTACTAGATCGTTTTACCAGCTGGAAAAGAAACGCGCCACCCTCGTGCAATTATGAAAACTAACACGCGTTTCTTGTTTAATTCACCGGCTTGCCTAATACTTGCAACTCCTGGCCAGTTGCTGGCCCCTTTCCTGGAATTTACTGCAGTCGTTCCCTGTTCGAGGATTTTACAAACCATGTATATGTTAAGTGCAGGATTATATCTCCTTAGATACTGTTTTCCTAATTGTAGCGTATTACGAGCTCTTTGCAGAATTCAGTTCATGTTTATACAAAATTTGACAAAGGCAATTAGCATCCAGCGTGATCTAAAATGTACAGAGAATCGCGTATTCGAATTTCTGCGACCATTTGAATATTGATTTGAATATTTGATTTGAATATTGATTTCGAATGATTATTCAAAATGAACAACGGTAAATTGTAACATTATATATATTTCTCATTGAATTATTATACAACGGCTCTAAGATCGACAATTTTTTCGCAAAATTGCAGGGACTCAAAGATCGACGATGTTAACGCTTAGCGCTCCGAAGGCTCCGCTACGGAGACATTTGCCATTTTTTAGCATACGTTATCGTCGGCGTTAGCAATTGTTATCTGTAGTTAAAAGTGCTAAGTCTATACCATTACGATTCAACCATTTTTTGACCTTTTCTATGGTTAGCAACATGGGGAAAAATAAATATTACGATGAGAATTTAGAGCCGAGAGTGTGTGATATCGAAGACGTATTTGATTTTGAAGAGTTAAAAGACATTGTGGAAGACAATGTTGGTTATGATTCTGACACTTCGAGTAGTAGTAGCAAAATTATACTACCAAAGAGACGAAGAATGAGAATTATTGAAAGTGAAAGCGAAGATTCGTTACAAGACTTTGATGAATGGCGCGATGTTACGGAAGAATTACATATTCCAGATAGAATACCTTTTAGTGTATTGCCACAGGTCGTTGGACCACAAGTTCCTACAAACATTGAACAGCCGATACAATATTTTAAATTATTTTTCACGGACGAATCGGTAAATGAAATTATAAAGGAAACCAACAATTACGCGGAAAATGTTCTAAACTTGAAAGAAATATCTAGTAACTCTATTTGGCAAAGCGAATACTATGACACTTGTCCAAGTAAACCCAGAATGCACATGGGAGATTGTTACCAAAGATATCGCACCATGGTGAATTACAAAATTGAAAATTCATCTTTTCTTTACAATAGGAAAATGTATATTTATAAAATAAATAAAATCAAATACATTCGCAAGGACGTGTAATCTTTTTCGCTCAAAATAAGACTTCCTTTATCTCGCGCGCTTCGCTCCAAAAATGTGCCGGGGTTGCTGGTAGGCAGTACTCGAGAAACGCGCGGAGCGCTAAGGGTTAATAATTTCGTGATCCGCTAATTCTCTGGAGAAGCAGAATTACATTTTCGAAAATGGGAGGAAGGAAAATCGAAGAAACGAGCACGCAGGGGATGGCGACGCCGAAGAGTCCGCTCGGCGGCGACCGCGCAACCAGATTACGGGCGCCGGTACAGTTTAATCCACCGCGAAACGGCCGGGATACGTTATTAATAATTGTGTAATCCGTTTAGCTATGCCGTGTCCCAGGGCCAGGGGCTCGACGGACTTGATAACGAAAGAGATCCAGCAGTGGCGCGCCTCGCGCGCTGGAATCTGTAAATACCCGCGTGTTATGCAAATCAGAAGCATCCGTACACAGGGACAATCCCATTGCCGGGTGTACACGGGCCACGGATAGCAAACCTCGGCTTCGCTGCTCGGCCACGCTGTAAGCCGAAACCGGAATAAGCATGTAAAGTAGAGGCTGCGAGCAGGTGACACGGCTGCGCCATCACGCCGACACAAGCGAATGTTCCGGCTGGAAGGTGAAACACGCGACGCGAATGCCATGCGTTGATGAACCCAGTCTCTATCCGACGCTCTATATCGTTTCACAGTTTTCTCAGTTTCGACCTTCCGAACTGAATTTCCCGAATTCCCCCCCACTTTTCACCGGGACGTCATTATTCTCTAAGACGCGCCAGGTAATTTCCAGCAGAAATTGCTTTCGTGTCGTTTCGTTCTCCGCGAGATTCTGTTGTGCAGCTTGGTTTGCTGATTAGAAAAGTATGTATTCTTTTCTGAAGCGTGCTACGCCGATTTCGATCTCCGAGAGCGAACATTTCTGTAATATTCACAGTTGTAATTTAGGTTCGTTGGTCTTTTATTTTAGGAATTTCTTGGACTACTGTTTAGGAATCTCTGTTGAACGTATTTCTTTTTTTAAATTGTGTTGGCTATATCAATTTAACGTATTTAGGAATTTTTCGGATTACTGTTTAGGAATTTCTTAGTTGGACGCATTTTTGTTTAAATTGTTGACTATCGATTTAACGTATTTGCTGGAGAAATTGAGTACACGAACGATGCTGTGAAAGCAATGGATCAATATGGACAATGCTATCGAAAGGTTAATTCAGAAAATTTCCAAAAGTAATAGTTTAAAATCGAAGCACACGTGTTTAGAAATATATACAAGGTGTCCCAAAATTATTGCACAAGCGGGAAACAAGGGCGCGTTACAATTTCATGTTACGTTCGCGTATTTCACTCAATGTAGAAATATCCAGCCATGATCAGGTACTCTATTTCAACCCCAGTATAGGTACATTAACGCTGCCCAGCTCCTAGTAAAGTAACAACAATCAACAACATCTAGACTTTTTCTGGCACCATATCTCAGAAGATTGAATAATAAATTGCGACTCGAAAAAAGTCCCAGGTCTACTTGCTGACGAATTGTAGATGAAACGGGGGCACGGTCGGGACAAATACAATATACAATTAACGCGGTGTAACGTGTGGCCCAGTTTGTAGTTTCCACGTTTCCACAGGAACAATCGTAACGACCATCGGTTGAAAGAAAATGGAAGAACGGACTCGCTCGGTCGTACCAACGTACAGGGTGCCCGACATGTACGAAACGAACCGAATCATAATCTCGATACAGAAATCCTCTGTACAATTTTGCCGTTCATAATTGCCACTGCAAATTTTACCATCACCTTTGCCATCGGTAATTGTTGATAACCATTCGCGAACGTTCGCTTGGCGTTGAGTATTTACGGGACACCGTGTATAAAACGCATGGTCGACAAGCAGTCGTTCCATTCGGTCCAAAGTGAATCGGAAAGTTTTTCGGCGGGATGTCGGGTCCCGTCAGCCAGACCTCGAGGAGGATACAACAAACTGCTGCTACTCTCTGTCTCCAGGTAACAGCGGCGCGGCGGGGCAAACTTTTGAACTCGGATCATCCAATTAGGATGCAAAAGTCTGAAGTTAGGCGTCTCTCGTAGGTTGGCCGGCCCGCGGGACAAATCTCGCCTGAAGAGTCTTTTCCATCGCTCCGCGGAGTGGCTGATGCGAAAAGAAGTTAAGTCTCTTCCTATAGAGCCCCGGCTGAATCGTAAATAAGACTTTTCCCTCCAATACCTCCACCCACCGCCCCTCCCCCCCTCGTCACTTCCATTTACCATTTAATTCCGAACGATTCGAAGAACCGCCATTTGTTTGCGTAATGCCCCGTTCGATCGTATTATTCGAAAAAACTTTTTCGAACGCAATTTCCCTCGATCCTGTTCAATTCAGACGAAATAAGACCACCTTAAAAAACAGTCCCATCGGCGGAGCCAAGCGTCCTCAACATATTCTACTCACAAAGTTGCGGAAACACAAGCAAGTTTGGAATTAGTGGGCTTAGCCCAAGATAGCGAGCAGCATTGAACAGGAAATTAGTCGAAAAGAATAATGCAGGTAGATACTTTCAAATCAGAATGGAAAATTCTGAAAATTCTGATTCAGCTGAACGGAAAGACATCTAGCCTAAGCAGCGTCATTTTCGTAATTAAGCGTTACACTTAATTTCATCGTCATCATCCAAATTCCTCAGTTTCGCGAATTTCATTTTCTCGCGATCCAGTAGGTAGACGATTGTTGTTGCTGCAACGATATAAAATAATTACGTCCGAGAACGAATGGGTGCAAAAATAGGTGTGTTTTAGGATATTCTATGAATTTCTTCAGAGTTCTCCGAACATTTCTATCAATTGACAATTCTGTTAAACGTTTAAGATCCATATTTACAGTTTAACTTTTTGCTAAATTTCCAGTTCCATAATAATAGAAAAATGATAAAAGTATTGGAAGTGACGCATACTTCGCATAACAACGATGCATAAAGTTTAATAATATCCGTAGATTATGTCTGCTGATTAATTCAGTGTGCATCGTCCATTGAAAGTGAAAAATTGAGCATAACTACGAACGACAAACGCTCTGAAACAATTCCGACCGCAAAGAGTTAAAACTTCGCGGTCGAACGTTTGCCGTGTAGGAGCAGCGTGAATCGTTACAATTAAAATGTTAATGGAACATTGCTTATGTAGACATTCGACAGCGTTCCGACAACGCGAAAAGTGTGCTAATTGACCGGTCAGAGAACGGTTTAGCAGCGTAATCCCTGTTTCCGTCGAGCGCGCATTTAATCGCGGCGGAACGCGATAGTCGGCGTAATCGTCGGGCGGAAAAGCGTCGCGGAAAGAGAGGAAGGCGGGTCTCCGGACCGAATTTTCATCAATTATGAAACGACAGTCCCCCTTTCACGTCCGGCCGCGTCAAATTTCGTCGGAGATGCGGCTTCGAGGACGCGCGGCGTATTTAAAGGCCGCCGCCGCTGCCGCCGCGCCGGGTTGGGCACTTTGTGTAATGTTCTTTCACGCGGAAACCCGGCGTAATGAGACGCTGAAGAATTCACAACGAGGCGCTACGAAAAGCGCGGCAGTCCATGAAATGCTCTTTTCATTTTGCGGCTTCTACTCTGCGGAATTGCCACTCTGTTTTTCAATGAAGCCTGCCCGGCGCGTCGCGCGTTCCCTGCACGCGTGGGCGGTCCTGTGTCTTAGGACAGTCTCACCTACTGGGTGCTCCGCGATAACAGCGTAATTGCGAATCTGTCGGACGCTTGTGTTTAGCCGTCTCTCGTTTACTTTCCGATGCTGATTTTTGTTCGAATCAACTATTGAGATGACGAATGGATTCTTGTTTCCATCGTTACGAATTTGTCGATGTTGAATACAAGTTAATAGTCGCGAAGGTGCGGTAAATTACTGTACGAAGATACAAGCGGATCTTGAAAGGACAGTTCAAGAAGGGAGAAAGAATCATAATATTTCATATATATGTCTCCAAGTTAATTGTAGTACTTACCGTTTAAAGTGACGAAAGTTGAACGCTACTAACTATTATATAAATATTTGTAAATATTTTCTTCTTAAATAGACGCAAATAATAAAGGGAATATATATAAAAAGAAGGGAGAATTAAATGATTTCTTCGTACGATCTGCATTTAAAAAAATGCCTTTGTTTACACTGGGATACGATGTAATCCCTAATTAAGAAAAGAAATTTTCTTCCGAATTTATCTTTTTTCCTACGAATACGCATGAAGATCCGCAATCCGAAATATAAACAATTACATCAATTGACATTTTCTTATCAGCGATTTGTCAATATTTATCTCTAAGATGCATTGCACGTTTATCTTAACAGTGTTAATAATGATCTCGAAACGACTTTAGAAATTACATTGCCTAAAATACGGACTATTACAGAATTATTTTCAACTACGGATTAAGAGGCGGGTCGTTTCTCTGAAACCACCCGGTATACAGAAGCCATCAGCATTTTCACGAAGAAACAACCTAGAATTGGGAAGACAAACGAAGCAGAAAGCGTTTCGTTCTTCGCGTCTTCTATCTTGTCGTTCCTCCGAGATTTCTGCGAACAGATGGAACGCGTCGCACTGGCCAGGTGGACCAATCTCTTTCTCGTTCGCTCGTTATGTAATCGTTACGCAATGACCGCGCGATGTTTATTCTAGATGTTTTTGCATCGACAGATATCGAGCACGATAAAATTCTTCGGAGATAAATTAATCGCGATTGGGAGTCCGGGATTTGACGGCGATACGTCTTATCGATGAAAATGGTATTCGGTGCGATTGCTTTCGTCGTTGAGAACCAAATCACTGTGCTCGCATCGAAATCAATAAAATCGACAACTAATCGACTGAACACAAAAGTTTAGAAATGGTTACAATTATAATTTAGGAAATTAGTAACGAGCTTTCAAAGTTGCATTCATATTTGGAATCTGTTCAACAGATTTATTCCTTCGGATAAAATGCTATGATAAAAATCTGAACGGATACATTCTCGCTGTTAATAAAAATCGCTAGAAGTTTCGATAAATGCGTTCTCGATTCTATAAAGTCACTCAATCCATTGATTGCCACGCAAATTTAGCGCGTCTTGCCCTGGGTGCCACGGTTTTATTTTAAAGAAAAAAAAAACACGAAGTTTTACAAAATATAATAATATTAAGTTACTGATATAATATTTCAATGGCACTTACAGTATTTTTTATTGATAATCAATATGTTCTCTACATTATATACATTTTTCATTCATCCTTTCTAATAGTTCCTAACTCAAATGGCCATTTGTAGCCAATCGAAACTTGCAGCACCCACTACGAGATATCTCGTAGCTGGCAGTTTTGGTACAGACGCTTACTACGAGATATCTCGTACTTGGCAGTCAATGGGTTAACCGTTTGAGTCCCAGGGGGTATTGAAAAAACACTGTCGAAGAATCCCATGCAGCGCGATAGCGCTTGTCTTATTTTATGTCGAGAAATACTGAGCGGTGCAATAATAATGAATTAAAAATTTTTATCTTGTAATGTATTATTGCATTATTATAGCATTATTCTCCCTATTGTAAAATGTACTATTTACATTAAAAGGAGCTGTGCGATGTACTTGCTTCGGTAAATCTGAGCGCGCATCGACAATCGGTAACGCACCGTCGGTTGTCCGCGATGTTCGAAATGTGCTGGGTTTTCTCGACATAAAATCTCAACGGCGCGATCGCGCTGCTTGGGACTCAAACGGTTAAAATATTCGTGTTCGCAGACACGGCGCCGAACGACCAACGCGTGTTGCTATTCGCGAGTACTTTTTATATTCGCCGATCGATCTCTCGGGATTTTTTTTACACTAGGATAATCTGGGTTCAGGATTAGCCGGCGATCCTATCACGCACCACGTGACTCATTTTCTTCCGGCGCTCGTCGCGTAACTGATGCCAGCATGTAGCTCGCACGAGGAATCAACGTAAAATCGATTCTTGGTTTTGTTTCGGTGCAATCGCAAAAACAATGGCTCGTCCGTGGTCCCTTCTATGTTTTTTGTTTCGCGATACCCGTGCGCCCAACGGAAATCGATGCATATCGGACGACGACGTTTTCTTGCATTGTAAAAACCAGCGGGGGGAGTGGGAGGGTCTCGATAATCCGGCTTTCGGGACGAGTTCCCGGTGATCCGCATCGAAGGACGCTATTTGATAACATTTTTCGTCCGACTCGACCCTGAAGGAGTTACGTGGTCGTCTGTCCGCGAGCATTATGGGCCGTGGGGCTCCCGTATAAAACTTCTAGTGTTTACAGTAATGTCTTCCCTAACTGACGCTCAGATTCTGCACAAAAATGGAGAATTTGGGAAGAGGTGATACGAGTATTTGTGACTCGCGGTTCGTTCTTGTTATCGGCGATTGTCAACGACGATGGAAAAGCGCCACGTGACTCGAATAATCGCATCTCCTATTCCCAAATCGACCAATTTTTCTTTAGAAGTTGAGCGACAATTGGAGAGAATTTACTGTACTTGCTTTGAAACGAAGGTGTCGGACTTTGTGGTTCCGCGTTTGGAAATTTATCTACCTGCGAGGCTTCGGCTAGCCAAACATTGTTTATTTGACTAGTTCCGAACGTCAACGGGGTTTTATATTTCAATTTATATTTGTACCGCTTACTTTGAAAGTGGCATAAGTCACTTTATCGTAATGAAAAGTGGTGATTACTGACAAAATATCAGTATCCTGAGATAGCAAATACACGTAAATCTTCTCGAAAGTTAGCATCCATATTTTTAAACGTGTTAAAACGCAAACCCTTAAATATATCGACTTAAAAACAAAGTGACTTATGCCACTTTCAAAATAAACGGCTCATTTCTAAGCATTCGACTGCAGAAATATTACTTACATCGTCCAGATTTCGGTTCTTCATATCACGAAGGTAAAGTGAGTACAATAAATTCTCCCTGGAAGGCCCGAGCTCGGACTTGAAAACGGTAATCGGCGGACACTCGGACACGCTTCTTCGAACCTTGCGGCTCGTTCTTATAGAAGCTCGGAGCAGTCGGTAAAAAAAGGCAGAGGCTAACATTCCGGTGTATATTAACATGAATACATAGTAATGCTAGAATAAAAACGACGACTCAACTTTTTGGGTATGTTAGAGGAATTAGTTTACTAGACAATGGCGTTTTTCTCAACCTTTTCATCTGAATCTATAAGAAAGATTTAATTGCTGAAAATTCAATTGAAATCAGTCGACCTTCGCCTTGTCCTTTAATAACAGATTTCCAGAAACGATCTACCCTTTGATTCCAATTCCCGAGGAAAGGGTGCCCTTCAAGTTCCCTCCACCCTTCCCACTTGAAGAAAAGCCACAAATTCCGAAGCTTCTCGTTGAACCCTCCCATAATCGCGCACGTAGCCATCCGCCTGCAACTTCGACTTCGAGGTGGTAGGGTCGGACGGCGTCCGAGGGTAACGAGGGTACGATAAGATCGGACCGTGAAGAATTAGAGGGTGCAGGTCGTTGTGTGCACCTCTCGGCTTGTTAGACGTAAAAAGATATAGAACCGTGGATCTTATAGAGAAGACGGCCGAGCAAAA
The DNA here is from genome assembly GCF_051020955.1 of Megalopta genalis. Classification (NCBI taxonomy): domain Eukaryota; kingdom Metazoa; phylum Arthropoda; class Insecta; order Hymenoptera; family Halictidae; genus Megalopta; species Megalopta genalis. The sequence goes on from NC_135013.1 coordinate 13,285,586, forward strand.
AGATATTCGATTGTATCCGAGGGCGAAACAACCACGAGGAAGGAAGAGAATCAGAGAGAGAGAGAGAGAGAGAGAGAGAGAGAAAGAGAGGAATCGAGAGAAAGAGGGAAAGAGGGGGAATGAGATCCAGAGCTTGTTTTCGAGTTTCCCCTTTTTCTTTGCCAGGGCTTGCTCGCGTTCCCCTTTAACGAACTTTCCTAACGTTCTCTGTTTGCGCGGCCGAAATTTAATTTCTACGGAGCCTCGTCCAATCGCTACGCAGGAATTGAAACCAAAAAGGAGAACGACAGCGGCGGGCGGCGGCTGCCGGCCTCTCTCGATCTGACGGTAATTCGATTTCGTTGAACGTCGAACAAAATACATTGTCCTCGGACGGTTACCTTCCAGGCTGCAGAAGTATTACATCTATTTCACTGTTTGCCCCCCTTCTGCCATCCTCGATCTCTCCTCCTCCTCCTATTCTGTCTTCTTCATCCTCATCCCCCAGTCCTCCTTTCTACCCGTTCCACGAGCCGTATCAGTTTCTCCGCGAGGCGTTTAGGTATCACGATGGATCGTCGAGGAAAGTGACTGGGAGAGGCGGCGAGATTGAGGAATACAATCGACGGGGATCCCCACGAAATCTCCCGGATCTGTTCACTCGTTGCTGCAGAATCTCCGGCTGAATGTAATTCTGTGTTTCTAGTTTTTCCTTTTTTCTTGTTTTTTTTTTTAGTTTTGATTGCAGTGTACATATCGAAGACACGGGCGGCATTTAATTAATTGGGCTGCTTTGTTCTGGGCTTTGTGTTCTTAGGACGATGTACCGAGGAGTGAAAAAGTCGATTTCAGCGTTTGGCTTGATTAATCTCTTGTACTACGATTTCTATCACAGATACGATGATAAGCACATCTTCGTTCTTAATAATTTTCCTAATAGAACGAGACAATTTTTGTTTATTGCATGTATTCGTTGATTTTCATTTCTAGATTTCGATAACAGAAGAATCGAATTTTATTTCGATTCGGGGGTAATTAATAATATTTATATTTAGTAGATTTATGAAATCTTCATCACGATTCCGACTCGTTATAGCGCAACTGGTTAGAGACATTGGTGCTTCATTTATTTCAGTGTGATTTGATAATTACTTCTGTTAATAAATCTGCTAACAGCATGATTACGATCCAGAAATAAGTAATATAATTGTTTCTTTTTGGATTGTTATGCAAGGAAAGATTTTAAAGTGTCTTCTCTGAATGGTACAGTCACTGTTAAATAAATTGTTAAGAATTGATGCGCAAGGAAATAGTTATTTAAGGAAGTAGGACCAATTGTATGCTTCAGTATGCTTTCTCATAACCATTCAGTTTTAATAGAATTTTTAGGAAATGAAAACTAAAAGTCTTGTTTATGTTTCTTCTATTGTATAAGATTTATACTACTCTACTTCGCAGAATTAAAAGGTCACTATCAATAAGAAGTAAAAGAGGATTGTATTTCAATTGTATTTGTCTAACCACAGGCAATCCCATTCTACTTGTTGGATTGTGGAGCGCGCTCTATTTGCCTGACCACAAAATGTCCTATTCTACTTTTTCGCCACGTCCTATTCTACTGGCCCAGTTTCTACTCGCTTTTTCCAACAGTGATAACATTGGTCTGCTATAAAACCGCGACAAAAATCACAGCTCAAGGTTTGAGACGTCATATAAGGAACATATTGAATTAAACGTGACAATAAATTTTTGTTGAAGTTTAAAAATAGCAAAACAGCAATTCGAGTTTCTCGCGTCGTTATATCGCAAATGCGAATCTCAGATAAAAATTTCGTTCAATTCGATGAAAATAGATACTTTACCTTACGAAACGAGCACAAACAGAATATCCTCTGATCTTTTTACCCGAAGTTACGGGAGCTCTCAAAATCGACAATTTTTCGATCATCTAAAGTTCGTCTAATTTTGTAGAGTCGCATATACACTGCTATTTAATTACGAAAGCAATTCGAGCAGATCTGTTCCAAGATCGTTACTCTCGGCTGATGGTTGTTTCCATTGGTGATGCTTCTTGTCGACGGTTCGTTAACCGTGGCCGCGTCTCAGAGCAAGACGAGGAGCCGAAGTTTTATCCGATGTAAAATCTGGCCGGGAAAAGTAGTTGCCTAGGCCCCCGTGTCTCCTTCTTCCTTCTGCGACGCTAAAGCAATAAACGGAAGTCGTCGGAGCATAATTAATGCTGGGGCAGGGATGAACAGGACCGAGTGAAGTCCCGAAGGCAAGGAGGGCAAGCAGCAGAAGCAAGGTTGCATTATTAATCGGGCGCGTCTCGAGCCGGGTCCATCGCGAGTCTCAGACGGGCCGCGGATTAAAGAGTTGCTAATATCGCGTTAATTGTTCGGCCGAAGGAATCGTATCTGGATCTTGGCAACTCGTTAATAAGAACCACTTTGGCCCGAGGGCGCTGCAAATTGGTTCATTGCTTTGGCTACAGTCCGTCTTGTTCGGTAGCTTTGTGCTCGTTTACCTTTTGATCACTGCGAATTCTGGGTACTTTTAATTCTTGCAAAAATTCGGCGCCGAGTTGCAGGAGATATTTAGCAGTACAGGATTATGTTACGCTTCCCTTTGATGAAAGTACATTCCAGTTTTCTCTTGTTTGCAGTAGGAAAATGATTTCATGCCGTTTGATGGGTTTTTATTTAACACTTATTCCTACCGTGACCGGTCAAATGACCGTATTTAAAATTTCGATTAAAATTTCCTATATACAACGTAATTGTATCGCCTTTAAACTTCACGACTTTTCCTAAAATATACGTATAATACATTTTGCAATATTCACATCTTTTTCTATTTTTGTTTTCAGAGAAAAATTTGTAGTCTGTCTTACCTACCACCGATCTTTAGCACAACTTATATTATTGAATATTGAATAGAGATAATAGCCAATTTGACAGTATAAATTTTAACTTATAGTTAAAGTAATAGTATGTATAATATTAAAAATTATACTGTATATATATGTATATATACAGTATAATTTTTAATTTTTCTTTATTCAAAAGTATAACATATAATATACATCTTATTTGAGGTTTCGAACCGCTTTGGATACGTGGAGTGTCGATAGATTTGTTAATACATTGTTAACACATTAACTGCCACGTCATAAAGCACATATGAAATCGGAACAATTTTATTAACCATAAAAGATAAGGAAATATAAAGTTTGTCACAGCAATTGCTTTTGCAACGCTTTGGAACACTTCTATACACTTTGTGTAGATCCTAACAAAGTTTGACTTAATAAATTCTAATAAAAATCCATTTTTAATTTTCATAAAGAAATCGTGTTATATCTGACTAACGTAACAAAAGTATTAACAAACGTATTAACACGAAAGTGTTAATAGGCACACCAATTATTTTGTCATATCTGAAACAGGCGAAATAATTGTTCTGCCGAGCGTTCATTTCGAAATGAATTATTTGATTCCATTGCTTGAAATTGTTAGGATTCTTCGATTGAAAACTGTCTGAGAAACTATTACATATGAAAACGTTCAAGGATGATCACAGATTCTGGCAGGTCCGATACCGATCAATTTCGATCTCGCGTGGCCCGGCGATGCTTAAAAGAGACACGGCAACGTTTTATTTGATTAACGACGCTTCCGAAGGCAAACGATCGAGCGCGGATCAAGTGCTCTTTGATCTCTCTCTTTCTCCCTCTCTCTCTCTCTCTCTCTCTTTCTCTTTCTCTCTTTTCGTCTGTTTGCGATTCCCGGCTCCTGCATGCAAATGTTCCGTTCTATTGGATACGACAGACAGTTCTCTTTCTCTCTATTTCTCTCTCCCTCTCTCCTTTTCGATTCCTTCCGGCAAATCTTACGTATTTACGTGATCCTTTACGGGAGATGAGTCGAGTGGTCGAAAACGAGCTCTCGCAGACGGCTGCTGCTGCTGCTGCAAATCGATTTCGTTTTGCGGCGCGCTGACAGACAACCGCGCAAGTAATCCCTCTGAAGAGTTAACGAATTTCATATTCCGTAATTCGCGGATGTTCTACCGCCTTTGTGCTTCGCAGCGTAATTCTGTTTGTTGCCCCGCGAGATTAGGCGGCCCCGTGGGTATAGCGTGTGTGATAATAAAGATTAACATTCGCCTCTGATAGCAGCCGGTTCATTCGAATTTCAGTTACGTCAGTTCTTATCTTATCGCGCGGCAATCAGCCGTAATTATCACGGCCGTTTCTTCTAAAAGCGGAATACCTGACCGAAAGTGAATAGCGGCGCGGTCGGTCTTCGAGGTGAACCCTCGGTTTTTCGGCTGATAACGCGAGCTTATCATAGAACAGATTATACAAATATATTACTTCTATTTGAACGGTTATAAAATACGTTTGTTCCAGTTTTCTGATTACATACTCTTCTATTCTACTTACCCAGTTTCGAGTGAATAAACAATTTGTAAATATCCATGTTCATTTCATTTTTATTCTATTTGGTCCGACCCCACGCTGGTCCTATTAGGAAAGTCGCACTTCGCACAGTCCTGTTCTAGTTTCCCAGGTTCTACTTGCTTACTCCAACCAAAGTAGCACTGGTCTATTATAAAACCTCGACATAAAATCCCAGAACAGTGTTTAAACTGTGAACAAAAAACAATTTTTCGTAAACTCTGTAGAATAGTTTAAACGTGTAAATCATTATTCGCAGAAGAAAAATGTAACTTCAGTTTCTTCCACTGTTTCACGACAAATTAGAATTTTTCGGTAAAGCAATGCCAAAGAGTTTAAATGTAGAGATTTTGCTCTTTAAAATGAACACGTGCGAAACACTGTAAAGTGCTTTCGCACAAAGTTGCAAGAATTAAAAGAATCGATATATTCCAGTTACAAGCCATCGACATTTTCATTCTGTGAAGTATTTAACCAGTTAGCTGTGTTTGACGAGTATACTCGTCATGGAGAAATGGCAATATTTTGCGACACGACGAGTATTGGCTATTTAAATTGTAATTTTAAGGAAAACAAAAACATATTCTCAAATTTCAAGATGTTCAGAATATTTTGAGGCCAATCCTGCACGAAGTTGTTTACATTGTTATAAAAATAAAATTAGAAAAGAATCACGGTATCGGTGATCGACGTGCAAAGTGCCATAATATATTGTTCCTTGCTTAGCAAAATACCACTCTCTCTCTACAGCAGCAATTTGAATTTTTAACTTTTATAAGTATTCGATTATCCCTGGGTTTTTCGTTTATTATGTATATTGTATATGTTAACGTCAAGCGAATAAGTAAATATTAGTAATAAAATTGTTAATTTTATCAAATAAAATCGTCTTTTTGATCCAATATTTTAACAGCGACACTTACATTGTGTTTGACGAGTATACTCGTCGTCGCTTGATTCTCGCGACACATATAGGTGCGCGCTCTGAAATGGAGGCGCCACAGCTAACTGGTTAAGAAAGAATTGCAGAGGAATGCAAATTAGCGAGAAAAAGTAGAATATTTTGGAAAATAGACAGCGAGTATGGCGGTGGTGTATAGTGCATAGGACAGTGGCTCGAATTCATTAGGGGACGATATCATCAGCGCGACGTCAATCGTCCAGATATAGAATATTCGTTTAGTGGTTTTTCCATCGAAAATAGGAGACAATATGAAATTGCGAAGTGGAGTCCCGTTTCACCGATACTCCCGCGCCCTGCTGTTATTGACACATGCTTTAATAGCCGATGACGCGGTGGCCAAGTGCAATCGAAACTTTTTGTAAACACTGGTCGGATTTTTTTTTAGTCGCTTCCGTCACGCAATCCAGCCAGCATGAACCCCTCTCCCCGTGGCAAACACGGTGACAACAGAGTTTTTTAAGCGGTAAAACTGATCGAGCTTAACGCAGCAGCTCGCTGAAACAACGAACAATAGCCCGCGTCAATAGACAAATTCGAGAGCCAATGCCGGCGGCGAACGGTTTCCCAGAAGCAACGGAAGTCAGTGTAATTATTACGTTGCCGTTTACGCTTTTCCATTGGACGCCGCAAAAATTCCCCTTTATCGCGTATATTCGTTAACATTATTAAAAGGAAGAGCCGAAAAACAAAACGAGCCGCGCTCGTACTTACACATTTAACGCATAAAGCAACGGGAATAATGATAATGCGGTTTGGCGGGGGATGCGGCGTATTTTAACAACGTTGTTATTACATTCATTCCGTTACAGAGACTTTATTGCAATCATAATCACGTATGAACGTTGCTAAATGTTACTGCAAGGCTTTATTTAATTCTCTGCGGAAATACTGGCAGAAGGAAATTTAATAATTTGCGAGTAAAAGTAGCGCTTGATTTTACACAGGAAATATAACGAAAGTCAATTCGTAAAATAACAATATTTAAAATCAAGAAATTCTGTATTTTTCTCAAATAAAATAATTCGAAATACCTTAAATATTCTTCTAGATGCAGTATACGTAACTATTAGACTGCGAATTTTTATGCGAAATAGAAATTTTCTAAGTGAGTTGTACAAAATCGAAATTAGATAAATATGTATCCTGTTATTTACTGATTTGAATTAGCCGAAAATAGTGTAACAGTGTTCGTAAATTCGTCAATTAGCTTCATACATTTATAGTATTTTACATTTAATCAAATTAAAATTGAAAAATTAAGTTGTTTGACATTTATTTCTTGTTCATCCCTGCGCTTTGCTGATCCTAATAGAATTAGGAAGATATGATAGATTAGAGTCAATATTAATCCCCGAATCTGAACAAATAATTACGTTACCCATATATGGATGACGCGACAGTGAAAGTATTAGTCTGTTTATTCTTATCGTAAATGCATAAAATTCAGTCTCACTGTGTCGACAGGAATTGAAACAATTTCTTCCGGAAAAGCAATCGCACACCTTGCTTACGAAAATACGGTAATTTCTCCCTAATTCGCGCTCGGATTGCGCACAAAAATGGACAATTTGGAAGAGAAGATTTTATAATTACGGAGTAATTACTCCTTTTTATAATTACTGAGTGTCAACAAGAATTGAAACAATTTCTTCCGGAAAAGCAATCGCACATCTTGCTTACGAAACTATAGTAATTTCTCCTTAATTCGCGCTCGGATTGCGCACAAAAATGGACAATTTGGAAGAGGAGATTTTATAATTATCGAGTAATTACTCGTTTTTATAATTACTGAGTGTCAACAAGAATTGAAACAATTTCTTCCGGAAAAGCAATCGCACACCTTGCTTACGAAAATACGGTAATTTCTCCCTAATTCGCGCTCGGATTGCGCACAAAAATGGACAATTTGGAAGAGGAGATTTTATAATTACCGAGTAATTACTCGTTTTTATAGTTACTGAGTGTCAACAAGAATTGAAACAATTTCTTGCGGAAAAGCAATCGCACACCTTGCTTACGAAACTACAGTAATTTCTCCTTAATTCGCGCTCAGAACGCGCACAAAAATAAACAATTCGAAAGAGAAGATATGATTATTCGAGCCCTGCGACTCGTTTTTATAATTACCGAGTGTCAACGACTATAAAATCGAGACGCAAGGCTCGAATAATCGTGCCTCCTCTTCAGAAATTATCCATTTTAATATCCAAGCTGAGTGTCAATTAGGGAGAATTTACTATATTTTCGAAATTTAGAAAGTCAATTCAAAGCCATTGTTTGCAGAGCATAAAAGGCAATAAAGGCGCAGCTCGCAGCGAAACATCGGGACACAGATATTTCTGGCGTGAAGATATTTCCCGTACTTAATCAGGCCGTCGGTGTAGCGTTTCCACGTTACAAGGAAGTTCGGCGAGAGGCGGAACGACGACGCCGAGGGAAAGAAATGAAAAAGAGAGACGTCCGAGCGTGGGAGGGTTTCTTTCGTTGCTGGGTTTCTTCTCCGGGACCCCAGGAAAAGCGCGTGTGGGCTATTTGTCATCGTCAGCGCCGCGACGGCCCGCCGGCAGACAGTGAACACTGCTAAACCAATTAAAACTATGTCGGCGCGGAGGAGCTGCCGGTCCTCGCGCTGTCGAAGCTTGAGAGATTGGGAGAAAGTTCGGCTCGCGCGTCTCCGGAACGTTCGCCGTCGAACCGGAAGCGGAAACATGAACTAGAACGTCCTCGACTTGTCATCCGCCTAACTGCTGTCGAATTTCGCCGTGGTTCGTCATCGTCAAAGGACTATTCAATATCTCTGGCGTCTTTGGTGCTTCTGATTAAACTTTTTTTTTATTGCTTTCCCTGCATTAATCTTTTGCAACTCGAATGGCACTTTGGTGCCATTCGAATCGTAATTTCAAACGATTTTTGTATTACTGAATTTCTTTCTTTTCGAAGAACTGTCAAAAATTCAAGCGTGGTCTGTGCAGGTGTTCACTGTTACATGAAAACAAAGAACGCAAATCGAAAGGGAGTAGAAGATTTTTATGTCGGGAGAAATGACTAGAGTTCTGTAGTTATCTTCGAGTGCAAAAAGTGAACTCCTTAATGTATATAAATACAAATTTTCATCTGTGTTGCAGAATTGTAAATCGCGTAAATCATGTACAAAGTGAAACTACGGTATATGTAGCATCATTTATCCGATAAATCAGTGAAGGTTTAATGTAGCACTGAAATTAGGTTATTGTTCTATTAACCAAACACTCGTGTTTTTTTTTAAATAGCTCTAAAATAAGTTTGATTAAAGACAGTTCAAAAGACAGTTCATTTGTAAAGGATGAATTCTTGAAAGAAAATTGTCGCAGTTACACTGAATCATTACAAAAATCGTTCGCACTATTTTCAACGGAAAATAAAGAATCACAAAATCCCTACAATTCTTCACGAGTATTATAATGCAATTTAAAAGACTGCCATCGTCCTCTAAAAAGAACACCGAGTTTCTCGAGACACATCAAACGCAATGAAAGATTATGTTAAGGTTATATTAAGAATCACAAAATTCCTACAATTATGAAATCTTGTACAGAAAAAGCTCGTCTAATTCATTCATATCAATAGTCAATTCTTCACAAGTACTATAATACAATTTAAAAGGCTGCCATCGTCCTTTAAAAAGAACGTCGAATTTTCTTTCTCTCGAGACACACCAAACGCAATGAAAGGTTTCGAAAAGAGCTTCGAAAGAAAAACTGCGTCTCTTATTCCAACGTTTAGGAGACTGACAACGAGTAGGTATAGTAATTGTTGGAAAATGTTTTCGAGTGGCCCGTGCCAGCAATCTTCAAAATTGAGTCGAAACCATACTCGTTCGCGAAACGATGCACGCGATGGCCCAACAATCGATGTAGGAAACCAGCGAAACGCCCGGTGAATATGCGATCGCGTGCACTCGCATTTCCAGCCGCTAATGCGCGATACTTCGATCACCATTAGCCCCCGTGTGCCCGCTGTAATTTCGGCGGGATAATTAATTCGTAAATGGCGACCGGATCAATGGCCCCGCTTCGATACTCTTAATGCAGTAGCGGACTCGGCCCAGAATTCTGATAAAAGCTTACATTTAAGTGGTCGGGATTGTTTCTGCGCGCCGCGTACGTGGTTGGAATATTGCACGGGTTCAAACGAAGAAATTGCTATAGAGAAGTTGTATCGGCGAATCTTGCGATCGTGGATGCAGTGCGGCCGATTCAACGCGACTTCGCCATCTCCGACATTCGTTATTTAAAATAATAAGGTTCAAATACTGTATTAATTCCGAAAGAAAATTATTCTAAGTATCATTATTTACTGTATTATAGTTCTGAGACATTCACGCATAAATATTTATATCGGGTTATTATTATTATATCGTTATAGTTAGTATATTATTATTATACTATTATATTATAACTATTATATTATATTATATTATATTATATTATATTATATTATATTATATTATATTATATTATATTATATTATATTATATTATATTATATTATATTATATTATATATATTATATAATATTATATTAAAAAATTTAAATAGCTTATGGCTACTTCAATTGTTCTAATAATTTAAAAATTCATCGGATTAGCAGAGATTAACAAAATTTTATTTGTACGTATCTCTTATCGTACACTATTTACAGAACGTTAAAATTTAAATGTTTCTATCGTTTCATCTGCTAAGGTTATTTAAACAATTAAAAGAGCACGTGCTTGGACAATTTATCAGAAATTCTGAACCAACTAAGTATCGATAACTCCTGGAGTTTCTTAAGACATAATAAACGAAAAAATCCAATAACTAGGGAAGAATATTTCCTTTGAAAAAATTGAGCAGTTCGAGATGGTTAATAAAAGCTTTCGCAGCGTTCCACGTATGGCAAGCGAAAAGTTAATAAATCAGCGCACTAAATTCCTTTAAGCTTCGAGTTGCCGAAGTTTGTTTTACGTGCCAACAAATTTTCATGCACCACAGGGGAACAAACTATTAAAAGACTGTCAAAGTTCCCCGCAAGTTTAGTATCCACGCAACAGCGGGATCGAATCGAGGAACGTCGATCGTGGATAATTGTCGCTGGTTCGACAATGTAGCGGCCGCCTGTCCCGCAACCGCCAAGTATCGGCGATAGATCGTAAAACGGCGTTCTCGACTTTATGGACTAATTTGTTTTACGAGTCGAGGCTTCCGGCGCAGTAAATAATAGTGCGTCTCCTTGCCTGACTTATCAACAGTGGAGCAGTAAAATGTTTCAGTGGATTCAGTCATCATTGATCAGACGTCATTAAAACTTCGGCCACACGATTTTATGGCTCCCGCTGGAGTTTACGCGAACACCTATTTTCGAATCACAATGTTTCCAAGAACTCTGTTAAACCGTTTTGCGATCCTTTATAGAGATAAAGCAAATATTATCGAAACAGTAAACAAAATTTGTGTACTCATCTTAACATATGAAATAACAGTATCATAACAAAATAAAATGTATTCTATACAGAAACAAGTACATAAAGATAAAATTAGAATAATTATTACACCGTCATTCGTTAAAATATAATATTTGGTAATTTTAAAAAAAGTATATCAAATGTAATTTTTGGTATAGATGTTGTATACATTGTCTAATAAACTAGTTCATCTAACATATAAAAAAAAATTCATGTTGTTTGGTACAATTTTCATCCAAATATTTTCTAGTGAGAGAATTTTTCAGTTTATCTGATTTTTATGGGAATAAAAGAAAATGAAATACACTTTAGATAAAATAAAATGAAAAGGAACTAGAATAACGCAAATCGATACAAAACACGCGTTATAAATTATTATTGTGTTTGTTATATACAATTTGTCATATCAAATGTAATTTTTGGTACAGATGTTGTACACATTGTCTAATAAACTAGTTCCTTTATCATTTTAAAAAAGTTCATGTTGTTTGGTACAATTTTTAGTTTGCATCCAAATATTTTTTAGTGAGAGAATTTTTCAGTTTATCTGCTTTTTGTGGGAATAGAAGGGAATGAAATACACTCTAAATAAAATAAAATGAAAAGGAACGAGAATAACGCAAATCGATACAAAACACGCGTTATAAATTATTATTGTGTTTGTTGTATACAATTTGTCATATCAAATGTAATTTTTGGTACAGATGTTGTACACATTGTCTAATAAACTAGTTCCTTTATCATTTTAAAAAAATTCATGTTGTTTGGTACAATTTTTAGTTTGCATCCAAATATTTTTTAGTGAGAGAATTTTTCAGTTTATCTGATTGTTGTGGGGATAAAAGAAAATGAAATACACTCTAGATAAAATAAAATGGAAATGCACTAGAATAACGCGAATCGATACAAAACACGCGTTATAAATTATTATTGTGTTTGTTATATAGAATATAAAATGACCATTGTAATATCTAGACAAAATAAAATGAAACGGAACTAGAATAACGCAAATCGATACAAAACACGCGTTACAAATTATTATTGTGTTTGTTACATACAATATAAAATGACCATTGTCCGCGTGAAGCATGTAGAATGTAGAAAAATCGATGCGCAACGACTGGAACCCGTCAGTTTCTGGCTGTCGTGGTGGAAGAAAGCCAGGCAACGGCCTGCGCCGCGCAAAATAGGCTCCCGACGGATCTCTCCGACTCTCTCGCTTTGATTTCTCTCTCTCTCTCTCTCTCTCTCTCTCTCTCTCTTTCTCTCCCTCTCGTCCATCACCACTAGTTGCACCTCGTGCTGGATGTAAACGACCAAAGTTCCTGGCAGCGATGTTGCATTCGTGTAAACTCGAAGACTCGAGTCGAGAATAACCAGTGACTCGATTGCCGATCTGCGTGGACGGAAAAATTTGCACGCGACGTCATTCACACAGTAAAACGTTCGCATAGATCGACGAGTTAGCTCGCTATTCGCGTTCCGTATTATCATTTATTGAATTGGAATATATGTTCCCTTTTAATTCTACAAATGATTCTTTCACAATTATCGTATCATAAGTGCTATATCAATGTAATATATGAGCCGTTTATTTTGAAAGTGGCATAAGTCACTTTACCGTAATGAAAAGTGGTGATTTTTTAATGTTTATGTTACCGTGAATGACCGAAATTGGAGAATGTCGACTTTCACCGGTGAATGTCAACAGATACCAAATACGTCGGTGAAAGATCGAATATTTCATTACATTGTTGTACATTCGGACCCTCTCCGGTGTGTGTCGACAATCACAGATAGGTGAATGTCAACATTTACCGGTGTAAGTCAGAAATAAGGGTATTTAGCAAATATTTCGGACATACGCCAAGCGACTATGTGAATGTTGACATTCACCGGTGAAAGTCGACATTCTCCAGATTTCGGTCATTCACGGTAACATTTATACGAAATTATTTATACTGAGAAAAATAATATCAGTATCCTGAGATAACAAATACAAGTAAATCTTCTGGAAAGTTAGCATCCATATTTTTAAACGTGTTAAAACGCAAATCCTTAAATATATCGACTTAAAAACAAAGTGACTTATGCCACTTTCAAAATAAACGGCTCATATTTTGTGCATAAATTCTGTGACGATCATTTTATCTGCCTAGAATCGAATCTTTATGTAGCATAATGAGTTAATTCATTCTCGTGTACGATTCCTAGAACGATTTATTATTGCGTATATTCCCTCTTAATTCTGCGAATAATTCTTCGAATGCGTGGACTGCGGATTTTTATGTAAAATAAATATTGTCATCGTTAATTACAAGATGCAAGAACTACATACAAGTTTAGTTCCTTTCTTAATCATTGTAACGAGCAGATGGTAATACAATGATATCTTCAAATTGTTTAAATATTTTTGCTACCTTGAGAGACATCGTAGAGTAATCGTACGATTAAAATGCAACACTATGAGCGAGGTATAATCTATTAAAGTGAAGTCTGGAATAAGAATGACCGAAATAATGACATCGTAAACTTTTTTCTAATTATTATAATTCTGGGGAAGAAAAAAGATTTGATCTACTGACGATCATTTTATTTTTATCTTGTCATTTAATCTTGTCAACTCTTCAATGCCAAGTCAAGTGAAAATTTAAGAACTAAGAGTTAAAAAACTCTGAAAAGTTCACGAAACCACATTTACTTATTTTTTTCCTCCGAATATTTTATTTCAAATAAATATAACTATAAGTTATATAAATATAACTAATCTAAATAAATATAACTCAGTGATTGCTTATAAAAGCATCTATACAACCTCGATCATTGTAAAATAAAGCATCGATTGTTTCAGTGTCAAGAATCTCGGTGAAAATAAGAACGATTAAAAGTAGGTCTGAACTAGTCAAAAGAGCGATTAGGCAGATCTTCGCGTTCCCACGGCTGCGATTAAATGCGCGATGTCGCCGGATTCACGATAGAATGTTAATCGTGTTTCAATTTTCCAGCAGACGATCGCTCGGTTCGCTCCGCTACCGATTATTCGACGATTTGGACGTGCAAGAGAACTTTCCCGTCCAAGCACTCGAACTTCTACAAAAGCGACGCGACCTCGGTGTCCAATATCTACGGGAGTGCTCCGTGTTCCGAGGTGTGTAGCAGTATTTCGTCTGGCGACCGGAAATTCGACGGGGCTGGCTTCGAAACTTGCGAATGTGCTCGCGAACGCGTGCAGGATTCGTGTATTATTTGGTTATCGAGTTAGCGGCATTCTTACTCGGAATTCCATGCGATTCTGCTGCAGTTGTACTACCTCTAAACTAGCGTGTTCCGAAGCATTTTTGAAGATCGAAAAAGAGGATTGAAAGCCTGCGGATCTCCATGCGTTCGAACGTGTAAATTACGTGGAAGCGCAATGCTAGGTTTACAGAAATCGTCGAAGCAGCGGGTCATTAATTTTTTAATTTACGATTATTTCGATTATAAATTGACATTTATGAGATAAAAATCAGAATAAATGTCTCGATGGCACTTTTATAAACTGATATAGAACAGCTGCTTTTAGTGCTCCTGGTAAAGTAAATCTGGTGTTAATATTATTTTGATTTTCTTGTTACCGTAGATTTTTCTCGTCGGCGAAACGATCAGAATTTGTATAGAAATCGACAATTTGTTAATCAAACGTTTGACTATTGCCATAGGAAGTTGCTCGATCGGAGAACGAAATTTTTTCTGTGCAAATTTCTATTTTTTTGTATTGCACGCTTTTTCCTAAAAATCGATCGAACAACGTTGAATATAAATATTTGCTTAAACCATCTCTAGGTAGGGAGAATTAAACGAAAAATTCAGTTGAATTTTTCAGGAACGCTGCTCACGATTCGCAGTAATATTTTCTATAAAAGGATGCGATGTGTTGCAGAGCGACATTAAAGCATAATGGACCGTTTCGCAAGCCATAAGACCGACTATCAAAAAATATTTTGATCTCCCGTCTAAGGACATTAGAAGCTTAAGCTTTGGTATTTTAGTTAAGAAGATCGGTAGAGCAATATTTCGCGGAGAAACACGGTCTCATCTTCTTTCCTACGTTTGTCTCGCTCGCGCCACGTCCTGTCTGTCACCACCAGTTGCATCTCGGTGCACTAAAACTCGAACCAGAGGAATAGGAATTCCTGACGTGGCTCGTCTACCATGCAAACTTATTACGACACCAGCAGCATCCACGGGATCATAAGCTTCTCTTACGTGGAAGTTCGCGGGCCATCAGGGGAACCAGTGTATGTTTCATAAAGCAATAACCGTTCGCTGACATAATTGCCAGATTTATTCCATTAACCCTCGTCCGACCCTTGAAAGATTAAATTCCGAGGTTCTTGGACCTTTGACCTATCCTACCTCCATAATCCTTGAATAAACGAACGAGGGGATGATTAGATCAATTAGAAAAATGTCATTCGTCGTCGTTGATCGTTACAATCGTGCACAATTCATTGTGCAACGTAGGAGACAGACAGTGACGTTTTATAAATTTAGAGAGCACAGCTGTCGTTCGAAGTTCGATAAAATGGCAGGAATAAATCGCACGGCTAAGCTCGTGAGGTCATTGGAAAGAGGGGACTCCAAGCTTCAAATCTACGACAATTTGAATTCCCCCCAAACAATTTCTCAAACTCTGCAGAAATATTTCGGTTTGCTAAATTTTTGTAACTAAATACGATTGGGCATGGTTTGTATTGAAAATGTCATAGAACTGCAAGAAAAAATCGTACGTCGAATTTTAAGGCGGTATCGTAAAGAGACAAGTCGAGTCTTTAAATCCATATCGATCTGAGTTGCGAAAAAATTTTTTCGAATTTCTTGCGAACGTATGAATCAAAAAGTCCAAAATTTTTGAAAAAAGGAAACATTATATATATATGATCTTATGGTCTGCTTCTTTGTACAAAGATATTTTGAGAATGAAAAACAACGTAGAAGTATAAACGAAGTTATAAGAAGTATAAATTATACGTCCCTTCGATATAAGCCCAGCTACGTTACCGTCCAATCTCTTTTAACGGAATTACACCCAGTCGGACGTCATGAATTTTTTATCCCAGTCTCGACGACGCTTCGAGTTTACTCGCGAGTGTACATCGAACTTGTTTAGTGGACAGGCGAAGAATGGTGTCCTGGAGGAACGAACTAGGCAAAACGACATTCTCCGTGGTCTGCAAGGGCACGGTACGGAAGTACGGAGCCGCAAAAGCGTGTCCGTTCCCGTCATGGGATCGGCAGTTCGCGGAATCAGAGCCGTCGTGAAAGCCCGATAAATAGCCTTGGACCTTTCGTTTGCTTCGTGCCAGCTGACAGTTGTTTTCCCAAAAGCATCGACGTCCGGCGCGCACGGGAAATTGAATTTCTACCACCACATGACGCGTGCCCGATGCTTTTCATCCGGCGTCGCGCGCCTACGTTTCCCAGACCGGAAACCGGGAAAAAGCGAACGAAGATGTCGAAGAATACAAGGCAAAGACCCTCCCTCGAGAGAAGCTGGTCCAGGGAATCGAGAATGTACACGCAATTTCCTACCCGCGTTGCGATGCTACTAATACGCTTAAAATGCCGCCGTATCTCCTCCGATGCTAACTGAAATTCTTGGACACCGTTTGCGAGAAGGTCCGAATCCTTGAATGCAATTTTTACAATGTATTCTCGTTGGATTCTTCCTCTATTATTGAAATATTTTCCTCGGACAACTAGATTATATATCGAAAACTTAAATAATGAGAAAAATGAACTATTTTGATATTTTGTTATGAACACCATCAGATTACACGCTTGCATCTTCTGCAATAACAGTTCCGATGTCATCAGTGTGTCGACATTTGTCCTCGAAGGGTTAAATTCTAGGGTTAAGCACTATGATTTCTTCCCCAGAATTATAATAATTAGAACAGTTTACGATGTCATTACTTCGGTCATTCTTATTCCAGACTGCATTTTAATAGATTATGTCTCGCTCATAGTGTTGCATTTTAATCGTACGATTATAGTCTACGATTTCTCTCAAAACCGTGATACCAAAAATTCTTTTATGCTAGTACTCTCTTACAAGAAACGGAAAATTTATATTTGCTGTATGTTTGCATTCACTTGCAGAGAAGAACATTCCATGATTTTCTTCCATTATCGTTTTACATTTGAAAATAAAACGCAATTGATTGCATTAGGTGAACACTACCAAATACGACTGAATCATGCACGGCTTCGAATATATGAATTGAAGAAACATGCTGTTCGATATACAATAAATTCTCCCTAATTGACCCCCGGCTTGGAAAGAAAAATGGACAATTTGGGAAGAGGAGGTACGATTATTGGAGCCTTGCGACTTCTTTTATAGCTGTTGACAATCGGTAACTACAAAAACGATCCGCAGGGCTCGAATAATCGTATCGCTCCTCCCCAAATTGTCCATTTTCGTGTATAAACTGAACATCAATTAAGAAGAATTTACTGTAAACTAAAACGAATTGAATTTGATACGGTGTTAGAAACGAAAATGTATAGAATTTTAAGGAGCAGAAGAACCCCGACAGTTTACAACAATTGTAAAAAGTCAAGTTTATCGAAAACGTCGGAGAATAAAAAATATATCGAATATTTCGCTGGCTCGATGATTTGATTTACCCGAAAATTCGCGGAACGCGAATATTTTGCGCAACATCGTAATTTCGTCGACGACACTCTTTGCATATTTGTTGGATTTACGAGGGGAAATTCTCCTGTGCAAACAAACAAAGAAATATTTACGTAAAAGGGGGGAAGGGGATCGATGCGTCCGGAATATCGTCCGACGCGAAATTGGCGAGTTGTTAAATTTCCATCTGCATTGATCACCTTTTCGCCGGTGAATTCCTTTCCCTTCGATTGGACAAAATTCACCGAACATATACCGTCTGGCCGCGATTATAGATACGGAGGGGGCGGAGGGGGGAGGCCCACTCGATCATTGTTTTCTCAGCATTCCGCATAAGCAGACACGCGGCGTGTTTGAATTTCCGTATTAATATACCGGCAACGTTTAATGTAAAGCTTGTGTAAATACACGCGCACCGTGCGTTCTTTATTGACCGGCCGCGGTGATGTTACATGAGAGTAAACAGACAACGGGAGCTAATATTAATGCGGAGCCGATCAGAGCGAGCTTGAAATCCTGCTGACTCGAAACGGTCCGCGAAATGAACCGTGCCGATCCTCCTGTTAATCGATATTTATTGCCGGTACCGCAAACTTGTATTTCTTTCGCGGTTTTTACCGCGTCTTCGACGGGCTGACCGAATGCAACGGCAGAAATGCTGCGAACGTTTTCCAATGTTTCATTGCAACTTCAATTTCCTTATGTA